>NW_021604653.1:3850422-3921862 GCF_004785775.1 Grammomys surdaster
CTCTCTCTCTCTCTCTCTCTCTCTCTCTCTCTCTCTCTCTCTCTCTCTCTCTGTGTGTGTGTGTGTGTGTGTGTGTGTGTCTTTGCCTTTTGCATTTTTCCAGTGCAAGTAAAACTTGTATGTACCACCTACCTGCAGGAGGATGATAGAGAGGTGGAGCAAAGCCTTGTCACACCATCACCTTAGTCATAGACATCATATGCTAAACTATTTTATCTTCATTATGCAGTACTGCTGTGGGAATAAATAACCAACATGACTCCTTTGCTTCTGTGCTGTAATCTGGTTTTGAGTGAAGAATTTATGCCTGATTAAGTGACTTCCTCATTATCCCAGATAGTGGATGACCTGATATGTTTTGATTACACTGAACTTATGAATGGCGTTTGTCCTATTTCCAAAGGAAGTGAATTACGTAATCTGTTTCTAGTAGGAATCCAATGCACTTGTTTCTGTACTTAAAGGAATTCTACATAAAAATAAAGATAGGAATAGAGGATATATAACTTCTCTAGGACAATCAATATATACAAGTGACTAATTTATCTGCTCTGTAATTCATCTTCTGTGTATTTAAAGACAATAAAAAGGTTGGCTTCATCATTGTTCAGTAGTATAACCTGCGTTCTCTGAAATTCCTTGAACTGAGTGTAGTTTCAGAGTATGGCAGCCAATGGGACATCATCACATTCCCACTATTTACTTTATAAATAATTTAGGCTGTGGGCAAATCTTAAGATGCAATTTCAATTATGAACATAATCTTTTAATTAATATACTTCATAAGTATAATTTCTCAAATAAATTTTTATGATAAAATTACCTAAACATTTTCAAGTTTCAGCTACAACTAAATATAGCGACTTCCTACTTTTCTATAAACAGTGAAAATCACACACTCAAGATATAGTCGTGAGGAGATTAGGATTTCTAGAATGTTTGAGTTGAAACCCAGTCACAAACCACTTCTTCAAGCTCTGAACGAATCAATCTGTGTAAGGATATGTCTCTAAGCTGCTTCCAAAAGTAATAAACATCAAGCTTACAGACAAGAGTGGAAACGGAATGGCTTCGCTTTTCTTCCAAGGGATTTAATTTATTTTTAATATCACAGGTGGCTTCAGGCGCATTGAAATCATCTGTCACTCTGAACTTAAATCACATCCTCTCACTTCTCAAATACTCTTTGATCAGCCTACCAGTAAATCACACCCTACTCTCTTCATCATAAACTCTAGTGTACAGATATAATCAGAGCATTGCAAGTTGCTCAAGAGAGTGGGGATTACAGCCATTTAAAAATGATAAAGGAGCCTGGAGAGATGCTCAGTGCTCAGAAATTCCTGCTGCTGTTTCAGAGGATGTGCGTTTGGTTCCCAGCACCTATGTCCAACAGGTCACAACTGCTTGTGAGTCCGGTTCCAAAGGATACAATCCTTACTTCTGAATCCTTACTTCTGGCATCTGTGGATACTTGTGTGTGTGTGTGTGTGTGTATGTGCATGTATATCTGTGCACATGTGTGTGTACATAGACATACACACATATGCACACACATGCTTACACTAAAATAAATGTTAAAGGGTGATAGAGGCACATCGGGGCAAATATTAACCCTGGAACTCAGTGGCTAATGCTTATTAAACCTTTCTAATGCTAATTACAGATATTAGAGGGGATAAAGTCTAAAGCCAATGCTAAATTTTGTAATTTAAATGTCATTGGTGAATTTTTAAACTCTTTTTACATTTATGTGGTTTGGTTCTTTAATGTATATATCCATGGTTTCTTTAATCTATGATTCCATAATTTTGAATAAATAGGTTTATATTTAGGTTGTCCATGTATACATTTTATATATGTATCTTAACACACGTATGTATGCATATGAGATTCAAAAACAAACGTATAATATTTTTATATCTACTGACTCATATTTGATTTGTTAACAGCTTTTTATAGCTTATAACAATTTCTGAAAGAGTCATTGAGTCCATTACACTTTCCTAGCTAACTTTCAGATAACTGATAGGAAGTTTAATTTCTATTCCAATAAAATATTTTATTGCTTTTGATTCAATCTAACAATTAGATAATTTAAAAGAAATGTATTTACAAGAAACACCAAGTCTATTAAGTGAAGATCAATGACCAAAGGGCTCCCTAATGTGTCCTCAAGTTCTATATAGGCTTATTATATGCATTTGACTCTAAGTTAAAGCTAAGTGATTGTGAAACACAGCCTTATTGTACATATGTAAGCCAGAGAGAAGCTTCACAATACAAAATAAAACCTATTGTCCTCCATAGATGTCTTACACTTATCTAGCTCTAAGGTGGTATTAGAATGGTGTTTCTTGTTTTCCTGTAAGAGCTTTGCAATCACTATATGAGGCAGTCATTTTGAGCACAGTAAATGGTAACTGTTTCATTAGTAATTGGGAATGAAGGAGGGAGGGAGGACCAAGTAGAATGTTGGGTGTTATACTCTGTCAGTCTCTGCTTTGTTCTCTTAAAATGGAGTCTCTGACTGAATTTGTCCCTAGGTTGGCAGCCCCAGGGATATTTCTGTCCCTGCCCCTCACAGCCCTGGGGTTTCTGACATGTGGCTTTTGATATGGGTGCTAGGACTTTGAACTCAGGTGTTCAGGCTCCTGCAGCAAGCAAGTATTAATACCCATCCTCTCATTTATAATTGTTTTGCAAACATGAAAATGGAGGTACTCCCCAGGTGTACTGGCTTGCTTTGATATCAACTCAACACAGCCTAGGATGATCTGAGAAGAGAAACCCCAATTGAGAAAATGTCACCATAAGACTGGCCTGTAGGTAAGACTGTGGTGTGTTTTCTTGATTGGGTGATACCCCAGGAAAGGAGATCCTCAGATGTGTGAGGGAGCAGGTTGAGCAGGGGCAAACGAGCCAGTGAGCAGGATTCCTCCATGACCTCTGTTTCAGTTCATCCCTCTAGATTCCTGCCCTGGTGAAGTCCTCCCTTAGTCTTCCTCACAGATGTACCGGTACCTGGAAGTTCAAGATAAAATAATTCTTTTCTTCTGCATGTTTCTTTTGGTCTTGGTTTTTATGACAATAATACAAGTCTGAACTAGGAAGCAAGGTGAGAATTCTTCTACATCCTCTCTTCTAGGCTCTGTTGAACAGTAAATAGCTTTCTGTCTCCATTGTCACTATGCTAAACGGGATTGAGAAGGCAGCTACCCAATACTTGCATTGTAGAATTGCTGTAGAATCATGAGCAAGAGACACCCCTTTTTGTTTCCTTGGAATTACAATGGTACTTTCATGTGAAATGAACTATTTCTAGGACATAAATTAGAATACAATGCTTCATTAAACCCCCATTGAAGGGATTTGTGAGATTTCCTTGTCATTTCGTAATAAGTATTTGTCTTCCGTGCTGGTGATATCCTAATACTTATGCTGCTGTATTAAAATAAATAACAATTCAAAGGTTGTAGAAACCTCAAAATAATTTTGTTTTTATCGTGGATGCTTTATTTTCCCAAGGGCTACCTTTTCTATTCCTGGGACTTCACACTACCTCACGACACTCTGCTTCCAGCTCTTTCATCAAGTACACGAGACACTGGGTTTAGTGCAAATTCCTGTTGTATTTTAGTTGTGGTTACAATGATTTTTAAATGGGTTAATTTGATACATGGAAAACATTTATTGCAAGGATTTATTCAGAACTCAAGCTTAACTTGAGATATAGAGCCCAGTGTATCTGAAGGAACTGGCGCTTTCTGTCTCCTAGCTCTCATCGAAGTTTGTCGGATCACTCATTGCATGGTTTGAAAATGAAGTGCATGGCTGGAGAGATGGGTTGACAGTTAAAGTTACATTTACTGTATTTGCTCAAGACCTGAGTTTGGTAACCAGCATTCATGGTGAAGAACCCTCAACCACCTCTAACTCCAGTTTCATGAAATAAAAAGCCTTCAAACAAGAAGTGTGGATAGAAACTTGTTCACATGTATACATATGTGTATGCCCATAAATGCACACAAATTTTAAATTAATTTTATAAGTAAAAATAAAGTGAATTACTTATTTCCGAGAGGAGAATCTGAGTAGAGTTCAATAAACAGTAACATACAGAGACATGGGCAGCATTAATAGTGAACTTGTGACAGCATAACACCCCAAGGCTGAAAAAGTAAGACACCATTTTCACAGTAAGACTCAAAGGATTAGAGTCAGAAGCATAAACTCTCTGAAGAAGTGATGAGGACATAGGCCTGTAAGGCATATTTAGTTCTCTGCACCCCAAAACCAGCAACAGAAATAGATCCCACAGGAAGATTTGTTAAAATGTTATTCCATTGTAATATCTTCCATCATAAGAGGGGAAGGCTATTTGCCTTGTTAGCATCATAGTATTAAATTCAAATAATTTGAATAGTCCAAGACAATACCCCCCATGTATAATTTATTATATTGGAAAAATGCCTTTAACAACTTAACATGGTAGATTCATAGGTTTCAAGACACGGAGCTCTTTCCAAACGTCATTATTCTGGTTACAATTGTTCTGAATTCATGAAGTCATTACAAGGGTTAAATGAAATGATGAATGTTGAATCATCAAGCTAGAACTCTTCAAGACCTAGATCATTAGAACATGTGGAAGTTTTAATAATGCCAGAGACATCTGGAGCATTACACAGCTGACTGGGTTATAGTTTCCAGAAAATAAAGAGGAATTTTTTGTTTGTTTGCTTGGTTGGTTTTAATCCAGAACATTCCATCCATTGGTTTGTAGGTTGAAATGTCATATAAAGTCATATTTTCATCATGGTGATGAAAAATGTAAATTTCCCAGAAATAAATGAACCTAAAAGCACTTGTACAAAGTATTTGTAAGTTGTACTATATAAAGACACAAAGTCTCAAAAGCAGAGACTTGGTCTAACCTACTTCTCTTCAGTGTTTAGTGTAGGAGTTAGCACATAAAATGGGGCAGAATACACTGGCAAATAAATGAATATGTAGCGAGTGAGCTAGTAAGGAGTAAAACCAAGGGAGGACAGATTGGAAAAGTTTAGGGAGTATATGTAGCAATACCAAAGGGAAAGGCAAGTGTGATGTTTAGCTTTAAGTTTCAACTTGTCACAATCTAAAATCCACTGAGAAGAATGTCAGTTAGGAATAGTCTGGATCACTATGGCCTTTAGGCAAACCTAGTAAGGATTTTTTTTTAATTTGCTAACTGAGGCAAGAAAAGCCAGCTCACTATTGGTGGTACCATTCCCTACGTTTGGGTGTGAAACTGTAAAAGTAGAGAAGGCTACTTGAATACTAGGCATGTATGTATTTGTTTTCTGTTCTTTATGATGTATATGTTACTAGGTATGTTAAGTTCCTGCCACCTCAACTTCCAAGCCAAGTACACTCTTTTCTCCCAAGTTGTTTGTTTTCAGGGTATTTTATTATATACCAACAGAAATGAAAGTAGCTCAGGGGGCTTCAGCATCTGTGCCATTCCTTGAGATTGTTGATAAGTCTTTTCCAGATTACTTCCAGCTTTGAGTTACAGGTTGCATGATCCAAATATTTCTATAGCAATGGAAATATCAGACAATATTAATAGTGTTGTTGTTATGTTGAGACAGGGTATCTCTATTTTATAGTCATAACCACCCTCGAACTCACTATGTAGAACATAGATCTGCCTGCTACTGCCTCCCATAGCTTGTATTAATGCTATGTGCCACCATGTCTTGTTAACTATAATTTGAAGGTAAAAGTTTGAAGTCAAGCATGCCATTAATCATGAATAATTTAAATCAGGCATTTGTTTTTAAAGAACTGAGAAAGAAGAACATCAGTCTGCACAGAAGCTCATGTTGTATGAATGACAGCCAAAGAAAAGAGCATAGGACGGTACAAGTTTATGATATAACCACATTAGTGAAACAAACTATGTAAGAAATGAGTGCGACAATAAATGCAATGGGAATGCTTTATGTTGAATGGCTTACTTGGATTATTCTTTGAGGGAAGTGCCAAGTTTTTAAATATTTATTTTTAACTTTCCACTGTCGAAGCACATTTATAATGACAAAACTAAAATGTATCATTGACATTCAAAACTATATGGTATCCTGGACACAGAATACTCATGGGGAAATATTTGAGGGAAACCTTGAAGATAACTGAAATGTTCTTGGATAAAGCAAAAGTTATAAATATGTGAATCAATAGAACTCTCCAAATGGTTCTTTTTAAAATGGGTGTATTTACACTGGGGAGATGGGTCAATGGGAACGGGCCTGATGACCTGAGTTCCATTCCCAGGACCCACAAGGTGAAAAGGAGGGTTCAGATTAGGTCATTGTCCTGCAACCTTCTTCAAACATATATGCCTGGCTCCACATAAGTGTACAAAAGGGGAAATAAACAACTGGAATATTTTTTAAAACATATATTTTGTGCTATTATACTGTGCATTAGATTTCAATAATGTATGTTTTTTAAATGTGCAAAAAATTTAAAATTTTATTCCCATCCATATACATGTTCAAGAAGAGCTCAAGAATATAGTTTTGAACTGATAAAAAATGGATTAAAACTCTGGACCAAGACAACAAACAGTCCACCTTTTATATGCATGAGCTCTACATTCACAGATTCAATATAGATAGATTGAAAATATTTAGCCAAACATTGCTTATGCATTGTAACGCATATGATCTCTATTTATCGTTCTTTAAGTAATACAGGATAAAAATTAAGGCTTGTATTTACTTTATATGAGTTATAACAAGTAGTATAAAGATTATTTAAGATATAACAGCATGTGACTATTACAGAATGTCTTTGGTGTTTGTTTATGTGCACATGTATGTACAAGCATGATAGTAGCACATTGGACTTATGGACATTAGAAAACAACTTCACATGATGGTCCTTGTCTTTACCTTACTTGAGAAGCAGTCTCATGTTTACATGTTACAGGTGAATGTGCCAGAATGTGCCAGAGTGTGGCAGGCTTAGTCTTTAGATTTCTATGGATTTTCACAACTTCACTTCCTACCTCACGGTGGGAGTGTTGGGATTAGACATGAGTATATGAAGCTCTGAAGATTCTAAGGGGCCTGAAACCAATGCCCAGTAACATATCAGGACAATCACAACATTCTTCTTGCTAATTCAAGTCAGATTATTCTACTCTATCCCAGTGTGCTTGCGTGAGTCCTAGTGTCTGGATTAGTTTGAATAGTGATAATTTTATAACTGTTGATCTCTTTTTGACCTTGGTCATTTTAAGGCTACAAACAAATTTTCAGTTAGATTACATTTAATTCAGTGTATGTTCAGATCTCTACATTTGTATTTTCTCATTCATTTTCTCCATCTGTCCTACATAGGACTCTTTCATTGATCACGGATTTTTGTTATTTTTTCTTTTCTTTTACAAATTATGTTCAGTATGTTTTAAAAAGTTTCCTCAAATAATTTTAAGAAAAATAAATGATTCAATAAAATATCTAAGTAATCATACTTCAAGTTGTTGCTTTATGCATGTCTAAGTTGGCCTGTCATATAAGAGATAACAATGACAAAAATGAGAATATTGACTTGTTATAAAGATTTGCATTTATTTTCAGTTATATGAATGTGTCAGGATTTCTATTAAGTGTGATGTAATGCCTTTGAAGGTCAGAAGGCTGGTTCACATGGAGATTGAATCATAGGTGACTAGGAATTGAGCAATGGGACCGCTAGGCAACACATTTATATCTTTCAGAAGAGACACAAACGTTCATAAGTGCTGAGCCATGTCTATTTTAAGATTTTTTAATTTTTATTTTTTTTCTTTCATTGGATATTTTCTTTATTTACATTTCAAATGTTATCCCCTCTCCAGGTCTCCCCTCCAGAAACCCCTATTTCATCCTCTCTCCTCCTGCCTCTATGAGGGTGCTCCCACACGCACCCACTCTTCTTGGCCTGGCATTTCTCTACACTAGGGTATCAAACAACCACAGGACCAGGGGCTGCCCCACCCATTGATGTCCAACAAGGCCATTTTCTGAACATGGGTTCCTCCATGTGTACTCTTTGGTTGGTGGTCCAGTACCCCTGAGCTCCAGAGTTCTGGATGGTTGACACTATTGCTTCCCACTCCATGCAGCTCCTTCAGTTCCTTTTCCAACTCCTCCATCAGGGATCCCATGCTCAGGCCAATGGTTGGCTGTGAGCATCTGCCTCTGTATTTGTCAGGCTCTGGCAGAGCCTCTCAGAAGACAGCCATATCAGACTCCTGTCAGCAAGTACTTCCCTCCATCCACAATAGCATCCAGGTTTGGCTACTGTATATGGGATGGATCCCCAGGTTGGGAGGTCTCTGGATGGCCTCTCCTTCAGTTTCTGCTCTACACTCTGTCTCTGTATTTCCTCCTGTGAGTATTTTGTTCCCCCTTCTAAAAAGCACTGAAGTATCCACACTATGGTCTTCCTTCTTCTTGAGCTTCATATGTTCTGTGAATTTTATCTTGGGTATTCCAAGCTTTTGGGCTAATATAGAAGTTTTATCATCCATAATTTTTTACAAATCATTACATCTAGAAGATAAATTCTTTCAAGAATCTATGCTTTGTAATGTTTAAAGAAAACCATGCAGAGCTAATTTTTCAGTACCTATAATCAAGCACAATTAGAATAGTTCATATTGGTCTCTTTAGGTTAAGTAGCTTTGGCTGCTGATAACTGCCTTTGCTGCTTCTAAGACCCATTTCATCAGTAATCCTTGCTACCTCTATAGTTAGCCCTTCATTTCTGTTGGTTGCTACTTTAGATGTAAAATGCACCACTCTTAAACTGTTCCAAAGCACACAATAGCTCTGTAGAGCAATGCCTTTTGTGTAAGTGATCTGAAAGATGAAACAAAATAATTTAATTTCCCACCCATATGCCAAAAAAGGTTTTCTTAAAGGCTTTTAAAAATACTGTAACATCCATTCTTGAAAATTCTGCTGAATTTAGTTAAGGGTTAAGGCTAATTTCATACCAGAAAAATTATCTCCTCTGTACAAAACAGAGAAAGATAAGTAAATGGCGACTTCCTCTATTATTAAGTAGAGAAAATTATTTCTCAGCTTTGCTTTTCTTTGCTTGTGCGATGTCTAAAAGTATCAATACCTATATTGACAAGAAAATGAGCAGAATATTTTGAAACAAGTCTTCAAACCTACTAATTTCTCTGATTCTAACTACTGTATTTTCTAAATTATTACATTTATTTTATTTAACATTTATGCTTCCTTACTTTGTGGCTGTTATCATGTGAGACATGATTAGAACTGAACATTTTGTATTGTTACGAAGAATCAGTAAAAAGGGTATACAAATTATTTTGTTTGTAAGTTAAATATGTCATAAGAAGATATGAAATTCTTCACAGAAATATCATTTTATAGATCATAAATACATGGAAGTATATAAAATTCACAAAACAATCATAAACCAATATTTTAACTTCATGAAAATAATATACCATTTCAAGTATGTAGGAGTTGTTGATAAATTTAAAAATAGTCTATAGACATTTCTATAGATATTTCTTGAAGACTTCACTTAATTTACTATTAAATCTGTGCTGCTGTGCATACCTGTGCATACACTATATTATAAATATTGCATTATTATTTTTTATTTACAGATACATATAAAATCACACATTTGTATAATTAGTCAATTTATCAATGTGGTAGATGGTTTCTTGGCCTTTACTTGATGTCCAAGACTATTATTTATGGCAAGAATAAGAAATTCAGGTTAGAGGCAGGTGGGGTTCTGAGTTTGAGGCCAGCTTGGTCTACGAAGCATGTTCTGTGATAGTCAGGGCTACACAGAGGAACCATGTCTTGAAAACAAAAACAAACAAACAAACAAAGACAACAAAAAGAAAACTCAAACAAACAAACAAATATATACACCCCCAAAAAACAAAGAACCCAAACAAAAACCATATCAAAACAAAGCAAAACAAAAAAGAAATTAAATTAGCCAGTGTTGCCTGCCTTTAAGTTTATTCTATAAAATAAATATTCATTCTGAAGTATTGCTTCAGATTGCCTACTGTGTGTCTCGTGTATGTGTGTGTGTGTGTGTGTGTGTGTGTGTGTGTGTCTGTGCATGTTTGTGCTTGTGACTGAGGAGGTCAGAGGAAGTATTTGATCCCATTGAACTTAAATACTGGTAATTGTCAACCAGCAAATGTGGGAGCTGAGAAACAAATATGAGTCTTGGTAAGAACAGCGTGTTATCTGAACAGCCAGGCCATCTTTCTAGCCCCAGCTTCTACTTCAATAATTTCTCATAGTAATATGTGCTTGAATAACTATGAATCTCTTGACAGTTGTTTTTGTCACTTATGATTGCTTTTTAAAAAATTTAGATTTCAATCAATCTTTTAAAGATTCCGTAGGCAACCATGGAAAACTAAACCAGAAACCTACATGTTTACATTATTATACATGGTGATACATAGGAGGGGAGAATATCTACATAAACTAAAAAGATGGTATTAAGTTTTTAATCTATTCCTGCTGGAAGATGATAAGAGGAACTCAGAGAGATTGATGAGCAGTTGCTGTTTATCCACTCATGCATTGTTGGTGAGTAAGCAGGGTGTGGAAACTTCTTTTCAGCCTCATTAAATAAGTTAATCATAGAAAACAGAAGGAAAATTTTAGACAACATGCCGAGCACTTAAATTTAAACAATGCATTTTTATTGCTATGATATAAGCAGATGTGGTTGTGTTCAGGTGTCAATAAAACGACATTTTCAACTTCATATATATTGTGAATAAATATAAAAGTGAAAGGACACTGGTCCAGTTTTATTACTGTTGTTGAGATAAAAGTACTTTGACAAAGGGCAAATAATTAAGGGAAGGGCTGGGGAGAAAGCTCACTGGTTAAGAACATGTACTGCTCTTCCGGGGTCCTAAAATTTTATTTTCAGCATATATGTGGATCACCTCATGACCCAGCTCCAGGTGGTCCAATACCTTCTGCTGGACTCCACAAACTCTTTTACACACAGAGCAGTCCTCCCTCCAACCCACACATACACATAAAAATAATATAATAAACATTTAGAAACAAAGCAATTAGTAGAGAGTTTATTTTAGCTTACAATTCCAGGGTATGGGCCATCATATACTCAAGGCAATAGGAAATTAGTTACTTCACATACATTGTTAAGAACACACACACAAACAGAAAGAGAGAGAGAAAGAGAGAGAGACAGAGGGAGAGATAGAGAGAGAGAGAGAGAGAGAGAGAGAGGGAGAGAGAGAGAGAGAGAGAGAATGTGAATGCATGCATAATTAGTGTAGCTCTTTATCTCCATTTTATACTGTACAAGGCCACAAATCATGCAATAGTGATACCTGCTTTTAGATTGGGCTTATCAAATCAGTCAAGAAATCAAGATTTTTCCCCACAGACATGCCCACAGTCCAGCTAGAGGGTCTAGAGGGTCTCAAAGTCATATGTTTGTGTGTGTATGTGTGTGTGTGTGTGTGTGTGTGTGTGTGCGTGTGCTTGTGTCTTTATGTATGTACGTATACATGCAAAATGATGATAAGCAGAAGATTATCAATCAGCTATGAATTCATTCCTTAGAATTAAATGTTGCAACAGATTTGAAAATGCTATGAATATCATATCTGTAAATTCTCATCGATTAATTTTTTAATAGAAGCTTCAAAAATCTGTCAAGTCAAGGAAAATTTAGTCAGGGTACATTTAGTGAATTCACAGAAATGAGCTTGGCATGGCTGGATGAGTCCAGTTACTCCAACCATTGTTCAGTACCCCATTTGACTTTTGCAAGCACCAGCTGTAAGGTAGAATATAGAATATCTGAGAAAAGTCATAGGGAGGCCATGGGGTAGATGAGAGGGAGCATGTGGAGATGACGGCCTGATGCTGAGAATTTATGAAGGCATCTTTGGAATCTAGTTCATCATCACATTGTGTTTTCATTTCTTTATTTCAGTGTATACTATAATTTACCTTTTTGTTTCCTAATTGACTCATTGGTTCTTTAAAATTTTTATTTGATATCAAAGATGTGGAAGTTTTTCTTGCTATATTCTCTGGTTCATTTTATTTAATCCTAATGTTCAGAAAAAGTTCTTCATTTGCTTTTATCCATGTCAGATTTATTATGATTTATTTTGGAGATGGTGACATTGAGTGTTCTACTGATGTCAGCCAGGCTATGTGGTTTATATTGTTGTTCCCATTTTTGTATCTTTCTATATTTTCACTATGTTCTGCAAAAAACTGAAAAAAGAACCCTCAAAACTCCCACTACTTCTCATGGAATTGCTTTCATTTTTAACGTGAGATGTTTAAAGTTATCAGGAGCATGAGCTTTCACCATTAATTGTCCATTCAGCACTGCTGGTACTTGTCTGAAATCTACTTTATCTAAAAGCACAGCTTACTCAGTTTTCATGGGTTAGGTGTTAGAAAAAAAAAGCCTTTTTATTCCATTTTCTTGATTTAAATACACATGTATATTTATACTTAAATTTTTTTCTAGTATATAGAGTCAAGTACTGTTTATTTTAGTTTGTTTAGTTTGTTATATTACATGTAATATAAGTATTGGTCTATTCATTATATGCTATTTTTCCTTTTTTTGCTCCTATTTCATATTTTGAATCTTAATTTAAATTTTATCTTCTTTATTCTGAAAGAAATTTTCGCTCATTCTATTATTACTTTGTGTTTTTTTAACTGACTGCATTAGAGTTGACTTTACACTATCTAATTTGAGATACAGTCTCAAAAGTACAATTCAAAAATTAAACCGGTTAAAAATATGAGAAAAAATGAGAAAATCAAATAAACTCTTATGAAGTACTATGCAATTTATGCCCCCTTAGCTTTTGTGGCATCATTTTCAAAAGTTTTATTTATACAGATGTTTTAATGCTTACAAAATATTATGGCTACCTTAAATGTTTGGTCATAGTTGATAGAGGATTAAGTGAAGACATATTTACTTTGTTTGGGTGTCTTCAGTTTGCCTATGTAAATCTTTTCCATCTGGCATTATTTCCTTTTGGAAAAAAATTCTTTTCATATTTTGTCTTGTCAGGATGTCTGGCTAAGGTTCAACTGTGATTTGTTATATTAGAGGCTGTTTCACCATTAGAACTGTTTTTTTTTCTCAGACTGTATCTCAAAGTCAACAGGCTTGGATTTGTAGCTATTATTTTTGTCCAGAATATTAAAGATGCGTTCACATGCTTCTTGACACAGGTTCCTGAAGTGTGTCTACTGGTTTGTTCCCCTCTGCAACATGTATACATATTTTACTTAAACATGTGTTTAGAGTTAATGTTTATATGTGGTTTTTTTACATTTTTTTATTCTTGAGAGTTGCATATGTGATCTTATTTACCCCATTTTCTCAGTAATTTAAACTATTTGAATAGGTTATGTCTAGCCATCATTTTCTTTCTTCATTTGTAATTACACTGTGTCAAACCTTTTGAATTTGCTAGTTTGCATTTTGATTAAGTTTGGAAACCTTTATTATTTACTTATCAAAGATCTTTCCAATCCTCATTCTTCTGTCCTTTAGGGATTCAATATACGCAGTGATTCATAGCTGCTTGCAGGTGGAGTATCCCACAGTTCTGTTCTCTGAAGAATCCTTTCCAGTCTTTATCTCTGTGTGTTTCCCCTTTATACAGATTTGATAACTTTTTCACAGGTGCTTTTCTGCTCTGTCCTGGAATTAAGCTATTAATACCAACAGTATTTTATTATTTCCTTTGCTTCCAGACCTGTGTATACTATACTTTTGTTGTAGTATTAATGGAGATATTCCAACTGATTTTTTCATAGTATGCATTATAAATATGCTTGCTTTTCATTTCTGGAAAGGTATTAGTAAACACCACAGAATCTGGACACTGCATATTATTGTACTCATATGACTATCATTAAAATTCCTTCTAAGGTGCTCCTAAAGGTATTTGGAAAGAGCTAGTTCTCTGCCTTTTATTAATCAGACTACTGTTTGGTAGTCTTTTTTTTTTCTCACTGTTGAGGCACAATGTTCTGAGTATATCAGTCAGTGCTGTGTGATAAAAGCAGAGTTGTTTTTCCCTGCCTAATAGTTCCAGTTTATTTTTTCTTCCTTTTGTGTGTGTGTGTGCATGCGTGTGTGTATACACTCATCCATATGTGTACACATGGAAGACAGATATACTTTTGTTTTTTAGATGGTCTCTCACTGAACATGGAGCTCACAGATTCAGCCAAACTGATTGTCCTTCTGGTCTCCGTAATCTATCTGTCTCTGACACTCATCTTTAGCAGTGGGTTCACATTGCCTGGCATTCAATCATGTGCAGGATTGCTAAGGATCTAAACTCAGGTCCTTGTGTTTGTTCAATAAGCCACTGAGCCACCTTGCTAAGCCTCTGATGGTTTCTTTATGTGAAAAGTACTAAAGTCTTGTGCCCATGGACCCCTGACCTTTCCACGATGTGCTCTACAAAGTCACTCAACCTGCACTTTCCATGACTTAGTTCAGGAGAGTGAAACCTGGGGGTTAAGTCTAGAATGTCCTCTGAGCATTATGTCCTGTGCCTCTCTAGTCAGTAAGCTCAAGTAATCTCAAGGCTCATTAAATCCCCTTTCCCCCTCATAATTACTGTCCTTCACTGCCTAATGTTCAGTGTCTTGGAGAACAATTTTGCTAAATTTTTAAGTATGTTGTATTGTACTTTACATTGTTTTATTTTCAGTTAGATTAGAAATGTTGGTAAAGATGATCCCTATTAATCGTTATGAGGAGGACATTTGTAGCAATCAAAAGCTGAATTGACCCTAGGTCATATTTAAGTTTAACATGTTTAGTACATACATAGTGTTTGTCCGTTGTAATTTTAACATGTTTAGCATACATGGTGCTTGTCTGTCCCTTGTAAGTTTGACATGTTTACTATAACCTGGTGCTTGCCTGTCCCTTGTAACTTATTTTTTTTCCAAAAGAGAGTTTCCAGATTACTCTCTAGAAATTTCACTTATGGACAACAAATCCTTATTCCCCACTGTATATTTGAATGCAAAATAAGGTTTCAAACAACAGCTTGATGTAAAATTCTCAACCCTGGTCTGCGATTCTGGCTCTGATTCTTCAGCCATATTTCTAGCATGCTTAATTATCATGGTGGCTAGTTTTTTTATTTTTCAACTTTACAACTTAGAATCACCTGAGAGGGATGCTTCATTGAGGAGTTTTCTAGTCCAGGTTGACTGTAGGCATGCCTCTGAAGGATTATCTTGATGGGTAATTGAGACAAGAAAACTTCCACTTTGTGCGGGAGGCACCATTATATGAACTGGGCTTTGAATTTTGTGTGAATGAAGAAACCTAGATGTGCATAGTGGCAAATAAGCTTCTATCTCTGCTCTTGACTGTGAACATTTTGTGACAAGCCACGTTGAATTCTTGCCTTGACTTCACCCTCAGTGACAGACTGTAACCATGCTGCAAGCTAAATAAACTTCTTTCTACTTTGCATTTGCTTCGTATAAAGATAATTTATCACAGAAACAGAAATAGAACTGGAATAATTAGCATCTCTGAAAAGATAACTAGAGTTTTCTTGGGTTGATTATACCTAATCAGGAGGTATTTCCAATCTTGTTAATATTTTTTTCACCTCTGTTGACTTTCAAAGATCTTAATGGAAGAAAATTCTAAAATTCCTGAATCATGGTTTTCTATGTTAGTTAGTCATTTTCCTACATGAAGAGTGCAGCAAAATTGACCCCAAAGCTTCACAGATCTATACTTAGGATGACACTGAAGGAAAGGTAGAAATGTGGAGATTTCTTCTGCCTTTGCTTTTCTTTGTTAAAAATTATATAATTTCATTTGTACACACACACACACACACACACACACTTAATTCAGGTGCTTATAGAACCAAGGAGGAAACATCATATTCTCTTATCTGGAGTTATAGTTGAGTGAGTGCCATCCAACATGTTGCTCTGAACAGAACTCTGGTCCTCCTCTCCAGGAGCAGCAACTGCTTTTAACCAGTGAACCATATCTCCAGCCCTTTTTTATCCCTTTTCAACATAGCCACAGTAGGACAAACCTTTACAAAAGCTCTCAAAAGTAGTTTAGGCTTTATTTTCATAGTATGGACAACTGAACCATTAGCAGTTTGGCACTCCAACCTTACTGTATGACATAAAGGGAAAATCACTTGGCTTTCTTTATGCTCAGGCTTTTACCTGGAATACAGTCAGCATGTTTTTTGATTTTGTATGGACTGAATAAGATAATAGCTGTAAAGATTGCTTTGGGACCCAGACCATTCATCTTATACATATAATACATTTCCCAAAAGTAGTGTCTCTAAATTTTCCATTTTCAATATTTACAATGATGGTGAATCCAGAGTCTGAGTCTGTAATATACCATTTGTCGTATTAAAAAAAAACCCTTTTTTTTAAAAAGATTCAAAATAGGAGATAAAATTGCTCTTTGATTTCAATGCACTCTGCATGAGAGCAGGGACACATAGCTAAGATGAAAGTGGGCAACATTTCTTGACAATAGTGCTAGCCACTGGAAACTCATTTTACTAAGCAATAAAAAGAAATATTTCCAAGTCTAAAACACTCTGGAGGTTTACTTTTGTTGTTGTTGTTTTCTATACCTACAAGACAAGAGGTACCATACAGCAGAATAGAGGACAGGCAAAGTACACAAGGCTGGACAAAGTGTAGCCTTGAAACTGCTGGTGCTTGAAGAATACTATAGAAAGAATACCATGTTTCCAGATTGTTATTGCAAAGGCCTATTTGTGAATCCCTTTATCTCTCTAAAACTATAACTTATAGAGAAAAGATTTTTAAGTAGATAATATTACAAATGAAATAATTTTAACAGAATGTCTATGAATAGAGAGAACTATATACAGTTTTTGGAATGTTGGAAAAAAAGAGGCAATTTTCTTCAGGGACTCAGCCCCTGGTAGGTTGTCCATGATCCAGTAAATGAGCTCACACCTGCTCACATGCTGGCTTTATAAAATGGACTCAGTGAGGTTAAAGAAAAGTGTATGTAAACTCGAGAGGGAGAAGTAACAGAGAGTGTAGAAGTATTAGAAAGACAAATAGTGAATTGATTAATCAAAATATATTTTGTATATTAATAAAATTCTCAAACAATAAAAATATAAAAATAACCCTTCTCGGCCACAAATGACAGACTTAATATTCTGTATAGATGCATAATATTTGCTTTGTAAGCAAAATGTACTTCAAATAATAAAATCAGTTTTTACATATATCATAAATATAAATTCTGTCTACATATTGTTAATAATATCACCATTCCTCTTAGCTTCAATCACAAGAATTGTTTATTATCTTGTTTTTTTTTTACCATGACTTTTGATATCTATCTATTGAAATAACAAATAGTGGACCAGAGTTCAATTCCCAGAACCTGGACATTTCAAAATGGACACTTCTCCAGCTGCAGAGAATACAAGGCACTTTTCTCAACTCCACGTTCACCTTCACACATGTACAAACCCACAGACAAACACACAAGCATAGACATAAGCAAAAAACTTTTTAGTACATGAAGAGATGTCTCAATGGTCAGGAACACATAAAACTCCTACAGAGGACACAGGCTTGTCTCTAGGACCCATATGGCAGTTTACAACCCTCAGTAACCCCAGTTCCAGTTACACACAGATCCAGTGCTCTTTTCTGGTTTCTTTGGGCATTGCACAAGGTGGTGCACAAACATACATGCAAGCAAAACAACCAGTCCCACAACTAACCTTAAATCTTTAAATAAGCAAGAAATAATTTAATCCTCATGATGTGTACCCAATAGAAGCTTAGATTTTTGTTGCCAGTTTCCTGTTGCTTGACTCTATCCTGATTATTGAGGGTATTTGCTACAAGTTAATATCCATTTTCAATATGCTAGAGACCATAAATATTTCAAGACTTTGATTTGGGTTGTGTGCAAAATATTTCCATGACATTTCCTTAGGACATCCAGTCCTAAAGCAAAACTCTAAATCTGCTGTGCTCCCAAATCCAAAACTCTTTTAAGCATCAATTAGCTATTGGTTCAGATATGACACTAAAAAATATGGATGCTGGTTATTATCTGCCTTGCACAGTTGAGTAATGAGAAAACCTGGGGCGAAACTGCCTTGCTGGACATCCATCTCTGTGTTCACCCACAGGAAGTCACTTTGTTCTATCAATTCATCCTTCCTTCACCATATCCCCTGAATCTTATTTGGTCAACAGCTGACTTCTCCTTTCTGTGCATCTGCCATTCCTTTCTGTTTTCCTCACTTTCGTGTCCCTTCCATTCTTAGTATACATTGGTGGTTTTCAATTTTCTCTGTACTTACATGTTATGATGGTCCTGGGCATGCAGCCTCAGCTCGATGTCAAAGAGCTCCTTGTAGCGGTTCACATGCCCAGCTCTGTCCTTGCTCTGATTACTATATCATACATAACAAGCAACTGAAAATATGATGCTAAATGTAGCAACAAGATTCCAATGGTCAAATCTGTGGTTATATTCAGTTCATATCCATCAGCGGTTGATTGTAAATTTTATTATTTTTACCACAACAAGTGGCTCACAACTACATATCACTCCAACTGCAGGACTTCCAGTACTTTCTCCTGGACTTCACACTGCACTTACAGGTTCCCCCCCCTTCTCTCTCTCTCTCTCTCTCTCTCTCTCTCACACACACACACACACACACACACACTCACACACACACTTAAATGTACATATGAATTAAAATTAAAACAATTTAAAAAGAGAATATCATGGTAAAATGGCCATATCTAGAGCAAATATTCATAATTTTTAAATACTGGAATATAAGGGAAATGAATGGAATTACATGTAACTGAAATATTTTTTCATTAACTAAATGTCCAGAGATTCTAAGTGAATTCTAAGAGATTCTCCCTTTCATCTGATTCCAAGCATGCAGATCCTATGTTAAAAGAAACAGATAATCTGTAAATTTGAGGTTGGTCTGGTATTATACCAGGAGACAAGACCATATTCCCTTCTTTATAACCCTGAATTATTGCTCACATGATGGGACAGAGCATGGGCAGTCCCTGAATGTTACGATCCCAAGCAGGATATAAGCTAGAGCATCTGTACCCTTGTGCACTGATGGGCTATATGCACTAGAATTTTTTTTTTATGATAATATTACTTTTCGGGCATTTCTTTACCCATCCTGTTTTTAGATCACAATGAAACATAGGTATGTTTTTCTGATCACAAGCTATATTCTCCTAGGTCACACCTTGGCTGCCTCAGGAATTTTACTGAGAGTTATAAATCTAAAGGGTCCAAATAACTGGAAATTTCTTCCCGACATTTGTTTCATTATTGTCATGTTGGAACTTGGTGTTTTTTTGAGTTATGATGAGTTTTCAGGGAATATATTAAAGAAATCTTTGGTACCTTTTATTCCACAACAAGAAAGTTCTGGTCCTTACTGCCAAGGACAGTTAGAACTTCTCCTAAATCACTGGAGAAACTCTATGGCATCAATACCAGCGTCATCAAGCTGTTTTTTTTTTTTTCCGGTGCTCATTATTTTTATTTCAATCAAGAACAGTGTCCACTCCCCACCATTATTTTTTTTCTGGAACGAGCACTGGAAATTTAAGAAATGGAAGTTTTACTTAAGGCATTATTGGCTACCTGCTAAGTAACTCTCAGTTCTCATATCAACAAAGCAGATTAAGCAGATCCAACCACTAAAGATCAGTCTATATCGTGAATCAGATAATATGAGTAAAATGCTAATACTGTATTTGTCCTAACACAAATCCTCATAAATATGCAATGCCATGCAATTATATCTGACCCCATAGTTCCTTGATTAGGGACTCAGAATCTCAGAATTGGAACATTTGTTTGATTTTTCCACTTTAGTTATTAATTCCCACAATTACAATTTTGTTGCAGTGTGATATTTCAGTATGCATACTCATTTGTACATGTGTAACTAACGAAGCAAACTAGTGAGGCCTACATCACCTCAAATATGACTGTTTATCTGCATAAAACATTTAAGATCATCTCCTCTAGCTACTTTGAAACATATAATCCATTATTATTGGTTACAAAACTTGGGAGTTTATCATCTGTCTACCAGCCAAGGATGAATGTCTTCTACCCTTTCATCCCCTTAAGCATGTGACAACCACTGTTACACTCTGTATTTCTTTCAGATTGACCTTTTCTACATTCCACGTATGAAAGCAGTCATATGCTATTTGGTCTTCAAAATCTTACTTACCTTACTTGTGCTAGTGGCCTCCAGGTTTTACCCACTGTTTTACATGTGATAAAATTTTGTTCTTATTATATTTGAACAATATTCATATAAGTATTATGTGAGAATATATGGAAAACATGTTTTCATTTTCTATTTAAGTACTGAACAACTCTGAGTTTGATCACTCATCTTAACTACTATAACTGTGCCCAAGAAATAGAATGAACAGTGTTTATTTGACAAACTAATTGCAGTTCCTTGGAGTAAGTGCCCAGTAGTGTGACCACTGATGATTTTATGGTCTTGTTCTCACAAAGATTCGCTCTGTTTTCCATGATTTCCATTTCTTTTTCCCATCATCAGTGTAAAAATTATTTCCTTCTCTTTGTTTTCATCATTCCTGCCACTTCAACTAGTTTTTTGTTTTGAGTAAGCTCATTGGAAAGATGTCCCTGTCGTCTTGATTTCCATTTCCAAGACAACTAATACTAGGTTTTTTTTTCATGTATTTTTAAAAATTTCATTATATATATATATATATATATATATATATATATATATATATGTGTGTGTGTGTGTATGTGTGTGTATATGTGTGTGTGTGTGTGTGTGTGTGTGTGTGAAATATGTGTTTGAGCCTTTGTTCATATGATAAGATTACATTTGGTTTCTTAGGTTTGATGCTGTTGTTGGGTTTTCTCATGTGTTCTGCACACTAGCTTTTTTATAGGATGAGAAAATTGGAAATATTTTCTTCTATATACTATGTCAACACATTTTTGTTGTGGAGAATCTTTAGTGTTTATTGCTGTCTGTGTATTTTTGCTTTTATTGTCTATGACTTGCATAGATTTTACACGGCATACTTTAAAAAAAGGTGGAGAAATGTACTATGTTCAGTCTGCTGTATAGCAAAATTTCTTTAAGTGGTCTCATAGTTAGAACTGAAATATGGCCTACTTTCCATCTTCCATTTTTAGATTCAGAATGAATTGGATGTAGAGAGTTGATAATCTGATCAAAGAATGGATAGTTATCAGTAAAGCTCACTGTGTCCCAGTCATCTACTCCTTCAGCATCAATTTTGAAGCTGTATTGGTTTCTCAGCATTTCTATCATGTGGCTATTTTCACCTTGATATTAAAATTGCTCTCCTTATTATACACCATGCGCTTCCGTGCCACTGAGGATGCTAGTATAAAACTCATAGTTCTGTCTACTATGACTTTTAGGTCCTTGGCTTCATAGCATTTTGTATGTTTAGTAATTTCTCAACTTATTTGCTTATGGATAGCTTATTCCAGTAACAACAACTGAGGAATGTGCTACAAGGAGGAGCACTTTTGTGCAATTTTAGACAAAAGCAAATGTTAGTAACAGATTTAAAGTAGACTAAAATAATTTAATTTTCTATAGCCTAGTGCATTAAACATTCTTTTGGATCACAAAATCTTCAGGTTTAATGGTTTTATTAAAGTTAAAAAGTGGTTGCACAGGTGTTAAATATGGATAGATAAATATATAGATAGATAATAGGTAGATAGATGATAGTTAAATAGATGATAGATAAATAGATAGATAGATAGATAGATAGATAATCTAATATTCCAGATTTCAAAGGTTGAACATTTCAGATTAATGAAATGTTTGAATATTATGTATTCTATATATTTTTTTATTAGTGTCAAAAAGCTGACCTGCATCAGTAGCAAAGAAAGTAGTTCTTGAGCATTCCACATTGAGTAGAAATCCATATAGAAGCTAATTTTCCACCTTATATGAACCAGGACTAGTATATGGAATAACACCAATTAACCACTTCTTTTAATTTACATATATACCTTTCTATAAGAGAAAAAAAACTTAAACATGGAGACGATTCAATTTAAAGTAGTATATGAGATTGCCTAATTTTAATATGATGATTTTGAAGAGGCTAACATTTAAAACTCTTCTTTAGATACTTAGACTATATGAAATGTATCCAGGCTGGTCGTCCTCATTTCTCCTATGGGGCTGTGTAGGGGAAATGAGATATTTTATCCAGATTAAAGGCAGAGTCAGTAGTCTTAATTTAGTGTGTGTGTGTGTTTATTTATTCACATTTGTATTGTTTAATGTCCATTAAGTTATTCTAAATATTGATAATATTGAATTAACTAGCCCTTTTCCCAAGAAAGTAATGAGAGTAGGCATCTGATGAGAGAAGAGAAAATTATGTTTAATCATTGTGTATGCAACTTAAAATAATTTCTAACAGTAAAATATTTTTCAAAACATTACAGTGTCATATAGCAGTTACAAAAGTCAACTGAGTTTCAAAGGGTGAAATTTCTGTTTGATATGATAAAAGTAATTACTGAAAACTATATTCTCTGTATCCTTAGAAATGTGAAAGTTGAATCTGAATCACTTGCTATTATTAACATGAGTATTAATTTAGAATAATAAAAGCCTTTATTTTGATGGAAGAGGCAGTCACTTGAATTTTACTATGTACTGTTATTATGTATATATGATTGTCAAAACATTTTAATATGTTCCACATTTTCTTTTTGTATTTTTTACTATTTATTCTATTAGTTATTTGTCAATATGTGTACATGTGTAGATAAGTGCATGAACATTTTGGTGTCACAGGAGGCCGGAAGAGGACACTGGACATCTGGAGCTGGAGTTAATAGTGGTTGTGAGCCACCTTATGTGAATGCTTAGAACTGATACTGGGCCCTCTGCAAGAACATTAAACAATCTTAAAAGCTGCCCCTTGCTTCCAGTTTTCACCTCCCCTGTGAGTATTTTAAATAAGCTGCATAATATGACTCTCAACATGAGCTGGGGAAGGGAAGCACGATCTCTCTCTTGAGAACCCTTAAGTGTTTCATCCAATTACGAATGTGTAGGATCACTTAAGTCCAACAGAAACCAAAGTAGGTAGTAACTGTTTATAATTTCCTATTACCCAATACACTCTGCATTTCATCTGAAGGAATTCATGCTTGGAAGTGCCAAGCTCCTTTAATAATTGCCAATACCTAGAAAATAGTTTGCAATGAATAAAGACAAAAGCATTCAGTTCTCCAAAATAAGGTGGAGAAGTTTTACGTCTAGTTATAGTTAACTTGAACATACTGAGACAATTAGTTTGCTTATTATTTGTTGCAGTACTGTTTGTATTCATAGGTCCTTCTGTTCTTTACCCAATTTATTGTTTGCAGATTTTAATTATTTTAGTTTATACTTTTTCTGTTTTATTGTCCGTATTTAAGAAAAATAAAAATATCAATTTCGTGAGCGTTGCAATCATGAATACGCAACCACTACAGAAACCTGAATGAAGGCTGCATAAGATTGACTCTTGAACTTTCCATTAACATGGGAACATTAGTATGGGAGGGACTCATAAAGCCTTACACCTTTCGGAAGAGGCATTGGCAGTTAGTGTTGTTTGGACAGGCAACAGGGTGGCATTGTTTTCAATGGTATTGTCACTGATAAGTTACTCATAAGATAGTAGATATCTCAAGTAATGGTGATTGTTGGGGAGGACAGCTAGTTAGGAAGAAGGGATTCAGAGGAAGATTGAGAGGAATAAGATAATAGGGTGATATAATCAAAATAGCTGTATATGTCTATAAAATTTGCGAACAATAGAGAAAGGGGATCTGCAGAAATGGCTCGGGAGTTAAGAGCTCTTGCTGATTGAATAGAGTGGAGGAGTCACTGAGTGAGTGAAATTCTGAGCAAGTGAATGTGGATTTTGACATTCACAATTGTTGAGGACTCTGAGCCCTATTAGCAGGAGGTAATTTGGTAAAACCATTTCTCATATGGGCCAGGCTCAAGTGAGTTAACAAAAATTTCCTACAGAGTCTGAGTGTTATTGAATGATGGATCAGTATGTACAAAGACAAACACATGCAGCTTCCTTCCCCCAGGGAATACCCCCTCCAGACACTAACTAACCATTTTTCCTATGCTGTATCTAACGAAAACTCTGAGGTTCAGGGTTCTAGTGGTAGTCATAGCAGTAGCATTAGGGAACCCTACCTGAGGTTAGTTTCATTGTATGTGTGTCTGTCCTTTCTTCATTGTCTTGCTGCCACTAGGCAGGGTATGAGAACCCAAGTCCTGTGGATTGAAGAGGACCTTTGATGTCCTCTTACAGAGGACATGAGTTAGGTCTCCAGCATCATAATGGGTAGTTTTACATCAACTTGACACAGCTAGAGTCACCAGAGAGAAGAAAGATGCAAAAGAAAAAAATGACTCAGTAAAATTGTGCTATAGGCAGGCCTGTATGGAATTTCCTTAATTAGGAATTGATAAAGGAAGGCTGAGCCCAAGAAAGTAGTTTGAGCAAGTCATTGGGAACAGAAGAGTAAGTAGCATTCCTCAGGCCTTCTGCATCAGTTTCTGCCTCCAAGATTCTGTCCTGCTTGACTTGTTGTCCTGACTTCTTTGGATAATAAACAGTACTGTGGAACTGTACACCAAATAAACCCTTTATTTTTGAGTTGCTTTGGTCATGGTGTTTTGTCACAGCAATAGAAACCTTAAATAAAACAAACATTCACATCTGATGGCTAACAAATGTTTGTAACTCTTAACTTCAGAGGATCTGATGCCAATTTCTATGCTCCAGGGGCACCTTCATGTATGTGAGCATATGTATGTGTGTGTGTGTGTGTGTGTGTGTGTGTGTGTGTGTGTGTGTGTACACATTCCTCTACTCATAAATAAAATGAAATGTTAGAAATAAAGTAAAAACTAAAAGAATTGAAGAAATAATACAGGTAGACAAAGGATCTAAAAAAGGATACATTCTGTATATAGAAAGGAACAAAGATGGAGTAAAAAGAACCAGTTAAGATTGGAATGGAGGGCCAAGTATAGTGTCAGATGCCTTTTATCCCAGCACATGAGATGCAGAGGCAGGTATAGCTCAAAGCCAATCTCCTGTACTTATTTGAGTTCCAAACTATCCAGGCATTCAGACATATAGCAAAAATTTGCAGAAAACAAGCTCCTTAAAACTGTCACTATAGTTACTCAGGTAGTTGTGTGTGTCTGTGTTTGTGCTCTGGAACATGAGTGCGAAGGTTGAAGAGTTTTTTCTAGTAGATGAATATTTCTAGGCTGATATGTCTTTTCTCTGGAGGGCCTTCAGTTCCATAATGTTGGTTGGTTTTTGTATTGCCATTGACTTCTGTTGGCCAATTAGCAATGGGTGGATATCTAACAAAACAAACAAGACTGTGGGGAACATAGCCATTTCCTTACATCATTACAAAATAACAATAACGTGTGTATTTACCTTTTAAACTTTTGTTTCCTTTTTCTATAGATTTCATCTTTTATATATTAAACATGAGTCATGTTTTAATTCAATCAGACTAATTCTATAGGATTGCTTCACAGCAAGAAGTCATCCTAAGCTATTAACCTTTTTTACCATTTGATTACAGTTGAGAATAATTAAAACAACAATAATAATATGAACAATTAAGGGAAAACTTGAAATACAAAAATCTCTGAAGATTTATACACTGAAAGATAGACAACACTTATGTCAGTGTTTAATAAATCAAATAAATGCCTTATAGTTTTCTCTATTTTAATGAGATCCCTTTTTCAACTGTATTATACTTGATCATGTAAGTTCATTATTATATCATTGCTCTTTGGAATACTCACCTGTAGCCAAAGCTGAGTTCAAACATACTATGTAGCCAAAGATGACCCTGAACTTCTGATCATCTTGCCTCTACCACTCAAGTGCTGAGATTACAGGCATGCAGCAGCACGCCTGGTTTGTACCATGCTGTGGATGGGACCAGAACCTTCTGCACTCTAGGCAAACATTCTACCAACTAGCCACACCTTCATTTCTCCTTGAATACTATTTCATTGGTAAGAATTGTGTACAATCAAGTTTAACCATCACTCATTCATTCTCTTGGGAAAACGTCAGGATTTTATTCCTTTCTTTTTTGTGTGTCTAAACATAGTAGAACAGAAGTGGCCTGTACTTTTCATGTAAAGAATGGACATCATCTTAACATGCTAAGAACAGTGTTCTAAGAATAATGTCGAGTAGAAAAATGAATACTTGGTTTGATAAGGACAGTGTCTCTCTCTCTCAGATTAGAATAGCTAAAAGGGAGGGACCTGGTAGTAATAAAGAAGGGCAGCAAAACTGTTCCACATCCACTAATACCATCTACCAGCACTTGACTATTCTGTTTGAAAGCACTCTGCCTGCTTATTCAAACCCGCCACCACACCCAATCTTTTCTCTTCTTTTGTTTTGAAAGTCTTCTATTGTCTGCCTTGTCTGCTGCTCATTTGAAGCCTGAAAATAGTAGACTTCTTGTATTTATCACTCAGCTCCACAACTATGTGACTCTGGTGATTTCTCATTTTTAAAATTTCTTTTTATCTATTTCTCAGCCTCTCTATAAAGCATTGAGAACTTGGAGCATGTTTTATGCTGTGGGGCTGCTCATTATTTTTTAGTATCATGGTCTACAATATTTCATGTGTTATACTTGAATGTACCCAATATCCAATCTGCTGCCCATCACCAAACTTAACTTTTTTTGATTTTCTATTTCTCATCTCTGTGCCTCCAATATGCCTTCTTCTGATCAAACCAAATTAGGCAGGCACCTTCCCTAATCAGATGAATCACTCACTTCTCTCAAGTATAGTTCCTTACTATATGTTGCCTGTATTAGTAGTCATTTCCACCGATAGTGTCACAGTTCAAGCCGCTGTTACCCTTACCATAGCTGACAATGACCTTCTAACCCTTACCCTCTTCTAAACTGTTTTTCAAGACTCTATTCTTTATCCAATGTGGTTTTTCTGAAATTAATGCTTAACTTCTCTCTTAACATTATCAATGGATTTTCATTTTACTTGTAATATAGATAAAATTTAACCATGTTAGTAAAACATCGATCAATCAATCAATCAAACAAACAAACAAAAACAAACTCTTTTAGTACCTGGCCACTGTTCACATTGGCTTCTCACACCAAGCAACTGTTTTTCAGTGTTCTCTATTGCATGTTATGCTAAATCACTTCCAACAATTCACTAAGCTTTTTTGTTTTAGTATATAACTTTCCTTCCCTTCACTTTACCCATGATGCAAAAGGCTTAAGTGTAACTCAGGATATAGTTCAGTTGGTATCACACATTTCTGGCATGCAAGCATCCCTGGTTTTAATCATCATTTAAACTAGGTGAAGTGGTAAACTCCTGTCTTCCCATTGCTTGTAAGATGGAAGCAGGGGAATCTGAAGTTCAAGGTGATACGCGGCTACGTGGTAAGTTTAAATCTAGCACATACACTAGAGACTTTAACTTTTACAGTCTTTTAGATCCCACTTCTGTGACATTTCCCCAGTATTGTACATGTCTAAGTAGGTGATGGGAACCACACAATCACTTGATAGTCTCTGATTCTTACCAGTTGTGGCAATCTGTAATGATCTCCAGTCTTACTAAGTATTAGAGATTTATAAATAAGCACACTACAGAAAGATGGCTCGAATTTCTATTTTATCATAAAAACTTTCCAGTTTTATTTATTTATTTATTTATTTATTTATTTATTTATTATCTTACCATTCCAATGGAAATGATCCTTGATGACGTTATGCCAGAGTCAGGCATAGTGAAGCAGGAGGCTGAAAATTATTTTAAACTGTAACTCTAGAAATTCTGATGAAAGTCATTCATTTTCTAAATTGTAGTTTCTGTTTCTCTGGTGCCAGAAAATAGTGTTTTCCTCATGCATGTCAAAAATACTTCATATCTTCAATTATAAAGTGATTGGTTACTTCCAGAACATTCATGACACTATTATACCATGGGACTTGCACACAAATGAACATCTACACAGACACATATCACACACACACACACACAGAGAGAGAGAGAGAGAGAGAGAGAGAGAGAGAGAGAGAGAGAGAGAGATTGAACAAGAAAATAAAACAAAAACTCTGTATTAAATGAAAACCTCAGACACAAAGGTCAAGGAAAACAAGTAAACATTCAAGAAATCAAGTTCTTTCTTTGGAGTTCATTACTTTCATACTAAACCTCAAAATTCAAATGTATATTTGAAACTGTGTTCTAGAAGCTGTTCAAGTGTGGTTTGAAAGTAACTCATTTCAAATGGCCCCTCCTTCAGTTTCTGTCCCTCACTTTGTCCATTTGAAGACCTTTCCACCTGAGTATCCATCCCATGTGCAGTCACCAAAGGTAGATGCTGATGTGGAAGTCAGGAAGTGCATGCTGATAAGGGGCTGATATGGATATCTCCTCAGAGGCCTTCAAGAGTCTGACATATTCAGAGGCAGATGCTCACAACTAGCCATTGAACTGATCATGAGGTTCTCAATGGAGGAGTTAGAGTGAGGACTGAAGGAGCTGAAAGGGTTTGTGGCACCATGAGGAGAGCAACAATACCAACCAACCACAGCTCCCAGGGTCCTAACCACCAGCCTGGGAGCACTTATGGAGGGATCCAGGGCTTCAGCTGAATATGTAAGAGTGGAGGGCCCTGCTGGGCACAGGTGGAAGATGAGATCCTTGACCTCATGAAGGCTGGACGCCCCAGGGGGTGGGAATTTTGAGGGTGGGGAAGTGGGAGTGGGGAGGGTAGGAGGGGGTTACATCCACGGAGAAGAAGGAGGAGGGGTAAGGGGATGGGGGGTTCCTGGGTGGGTGGGGGATGGGGTAAGGGGATAACATATGAAATGTAATTAAAATATCCAATAAAAAAATAAATAAATAAATAAAGAAAGAAAGAAAGAAAGAAAGTAACTCATTTCAATTGCTAGTTGAAATGTTGTAATAGCCATCATTCATATTTCCAAGACTTAATTTAAAAAATTTACATTAGAAGAAAACAACTGGATTAATTTATGTATCATCAAATCAGAGAATAAAAATTTAAGTAGATCTTATTATCAATTCATTTACAAGGGAATTTTTCATCATTCTGTAATTAAATATTTTATATATTTCACTTTCAAAGATATTAGCTCTCATCAGTGGTTTTTCTAAACACACGTATGAGTGTATATAGCATATACACATTTCTACATATATATGTAGAATATATGTAAACATATTTAAAACTATCATTAAACTAGTTTTTGAGATATCTCATGTAGTATGTAAAACAAAATGTATGAAGAATATGATAAATAGAACTCTGATACAGCCTTGATAAATGATACATTTTCAAAGGTCAAATATATTTGTATCTTGCTTCTAGAACATCTCTGGTAAAAATAAACTTGTCTTGGCATTTTCTTTTGTTTTCAGAAAATATGCTGATTATATATGCCAAAGAACAAAATAGCCAGGAAGCAAGACAGTGGTAAATTATTCATTTCAATAGAAATACTGAATGTCATTAAGTTCAGGATGGACAGAGCTTTTGTGTTCATTCAGGATGGCTCTCATAAGGGACAAGGTTTTCTCAATATCTCTTTAAAAATGTCATGTAGCCATATCTCCCAGTCTGGTACAGGCATGGGTTTGTGTGAGAGTTTTGAGTTGGCCTGGGCACAAGGCTGTTTTTTCTTTGTTTCCTTAAAATAACATTGTGTAAACATGATGGATCTTGAAGAAGCCAGAAATTAACTAAGTGTCTTCACATTGAAATACTCTTCTCCTCTTGATGTTTTCTGGGAATTCAACAATCTTCCCCTTTTGTTCATTGGGTATTCCATGGGCATGTGTCCTCATATTTTGACAGTTTCTGTGTGAGACATCCTCTGTTATGAGTTGTTATGAGCTGACAATGTTCTAGAATTTACAGGTTGAGCACTTTGTTATGAGTCTTTCTTCTGTAGCTTTTATCTTGGAAACAAGACTGGACAGGAATTTGCAGAGGCACCAAACACATTCCTTGAAGATTTGTACTTCCCTCTACTATGTTATCAGTCCTTCCTTTTAAGCACACAAGGAAGCATAGTTTGAGCTACTTTACATGGGACTGTGATCAAATACCTGACAAAATGAAGAAAGAGGTTATTCATGCTCATAGTTCAAGGGAAACAGTTCATTGTGGTGGGAAGACATGGGAGCAGGAATCTGATGAGACTGGTTACATGCTTCCACAGTTAGAAATCAGAATGTGAACAAGATTTGGATACTTCTGTAAAACCCCAAAGCCCTCCCTTACTCTTTCCTCTTCCAAGGCTCTGTCTCCTAAAGGTTCCACAGGTTTTCTAAAAAGTGTGACCAGCTGGGACCAAGGTTTTGAACCTTTCACATTCAAACCAAATAGAAACATCTTAAATGTCTAAATCCTTTCCCTAATTTTTCAGCCTGAACTAACACAGAAAAGCCATCTCTTCTGCAAGATAACTCTTTGAATTTCTGAATAAATTACCTGTACCACAAAAGTTTCCAGACAAGGCCTTAGCTGGCATCTCTAGGTCCCATAACACAACTTCCCTTTCCATTATGTTCACCAAAAGCATTCACTCTGATGTCACTGCCAGCTATGGAACTCAGCCTTTCCAGTAAAGTCATTAGAGACCCAGCCACTTTCCTGGAATATCACATCTTTCTACGATTTACCTAGCAAGTGAAGACTGGAAATTCTGTACTGATGGTAGTTTCTGACTTATATTTGTTTGAGCTTTTGTTTTGTTTTATCCTTGCAGTGGTCTAAAATACATGCATTCAGTAGAAAAATAATTTAAAATTTTATTTTTTTTCTTTGAGCTAGCAATGTGTGACATAACACCTTCAGACATTGCAAGGAAGAAAAGAATACATTATTTACCTATTACCTATTTGACTCCTGTATTTTCTATATGCCTGTAATTCATTTATTAGCTGTATATCATCTAATTATTCTCTATCTTTTTTCTAGTATGTACCTACTTTCTATACTTTTTCATCTGTTTTTCTGTCAATTATCATGCCTATCAATCATCTATCTATCTATCTATCTATCTATCTATCTATCTATCTATAATCTATCTTCTTTTTTTAACTACAAGTCTTTTTTTTAAGATTTATTTATTTTTTTTATGAATATGAGTACTATAATCTATCTTCTAACATTGTCTATATATTTATCCATCTATCATCTACCTATCTATCTATTATTCTTGTAGGTTATGGATTTAGCTCTTAAATCAAGTTGAGGCTTTATCACACCATCTTTTCTTACTTTGAATCTACCATCATATAAATGAAAATATTCTAAAGGTCTTAGCACTTGAGGACTATAAGTCTCTTTGCATTTTGTATCAACTTAGCTGTGTGCATTTTGATGTTATGTTTTAAATATATCACATTTTATGACTTTAGTTTTATAAATAGAATATGCTTCTAGCTTGTCCTATCCACAATTTTTGCCTTCCAATAGAACCAACAATTCCTTGGTGCTGATGTAAGGCTTCCTTTGTGATAAAGATTGCACAATATGCTTTTCCTACTATTTTATTTTCACATTTTCTCACATTCACATCAAAATAAATTTGAGTTTGTTGTTAATTCAATGTCTTTCATGTTTTCATAAATTTTATTTCAGTTAGTAGGATTTCTGAGCTATAATGACATGTAGGTTATTTAACAGTCTTCTTCCTAGGGAGTTTTGTGTTTTCTTCCTTATGATTAATTTATTCTATTTTCCTGAAGTCCATTGTTTTCCTTACTTTTTTCTACTTCTAATCATTTTTATCATTATACAACTCATTAACTGTTGCATATCCATATATTTAGATGTATATAAAATATGCCTGTTTATTTAGAATATTAAGCAAATGTATTAGTATCTGTTTACAAAAGTATCTTGAGCATACATTTTTCTGCATGCTTTCCCTGTTCCATTCTTCTCAGTCAGTCTTCTTGTTGGCATTTTTCTGGTTTCTTCTTCAGATAATTTCATCTCAGTGTTTCTGGAACATATGACATACCTATGTTACATATTTCTATTATAAATTCAAGAAAGCATTAATTTTTTAGTTCACCGGTTTGTTTTGTAACTTTATCTATTCCTTGATTCAGTCTCTTAATCGAGTACCCATATTAACTAGGAGTTGACATCAAATGTTTAAACAGCAATGGCATGCTATGCATCAAGAAGAGATAGGTAAGTATCAGATGGTCTGTGATAATAACCAAGCTGGTAAGGAACAAGGCAGCTCGAACCCTTCTTGGTACCTATGGCTCTTCATGGGAAATCTGTGTTACTGAACCTGAATAAAGGCATCTAAATACATAAGTTCAGATCTTTACATTTGTTTCTTCATACTATTTTTAAATTCACTTTTTAGCAGTAGTTTCTGATTTAGCATTTCCTCTAAATGATTGCTATGCTAATGGCATTTACCTTTCCTGTGATTACTTTAAAGATAACTGTGTGTTTGTGTGTATGTGTATGTTTGCATGTGTGTGTGAAGGCGTCTGAAATGTGATTCTATCTATCTATCTATCTATCTATCTATCTATCTATCTATCTATCATCTATCTACATATAAATGTAGTGTGTGCATGTTAGTGCGAGTATGAGTGTGAGTATCTGTAAGTGTGTGTATGTGTATGATAAGCATATGTTTCTTGTGATTGGGCTCACTCATACTAACACAGTATCTTCTCCCCTTCCTCCATCTCTCATTGTAATTTTTCTAGCTCTTTCTACTTTCAAGTAATTTTAAAACATAACAAAGTAAAGTTATGAGATAGATTTCTTCATTTGGACAAATATGTACTTCACTTTCTAATTAATTTTACACTTATGTTCTTTTAGCTTTCATTGAAATATGTAATGTCAAATTTTTGAAAGGAGCCAGATGTTATAGTACTCATCTTTAATTGAGTTCTTGCTGATCCATGTAGAATGTTCTAGGCCTGCCAATGCTATAAAATTAGATCTCACATCAAAAACAAACAAATAAAATGTTTCAAAACACTAAATTGAATTAATTAGTAATACTTGAGTTTGTTTGGTGGATAATTGTTTCATCTTAATACAGGTTAATTTCTGTATTTTCACATCTATGCATTTCATTCTGTAGTCCCTGAATCAGAACAGTGACTTAATCAAAATGATACATAAATAAACACTGAAGTATTCAGATTTACTTTAAACACAAAATGATGTGTCATGATAGGTGGCATAATTATTTCCTTGATTAAAAACAGCATATGTAAACGTTACAAAACAGAAACTATCTATAGTAGTGTAATGTAATATTGTCATTACATCTAAGAATTCATTACATAGGGATATAACAATTGTAGAATGCTTGCTATAACCTATAAAACCCAGAGATCAATGTCTACCAGTGCAAAGAGCTTTAAGAACAAAACCAACAAAAATAAAAATTTAAAAATGACATTTCATTAATGTTACATATAATAAAACATATAAATGTGTGGTTAGGTGCTGGGGAAATGGCTCAAAGTATAGATTTCTTGCATTTCAAGCCTGAGGATGGGACTTGCTATCCACAGTTCCCATAGAAAAACTTGATGAACTGGAAGCTTCCTGGAATGCCAGCCTGTAGGTTGGAGAGAAAGAGGAAGATAGCTACCTAGACTAGCCAGAAATGGTGAGCTTTGGGCTCAATGAAGGACCCTGCCTTAATAAATAAACATCAAATTTTCATATACATGCATGAGTCCATATACATTTGAAGATACAAACATATGTGCATTAAACACTCACACTACATGATTGTATATGCACAATTATTTTTCCAGTGTTCTATAAACAATTGGCTGTCTGGGATCCAAAATTATGTGTATAGGAAGCTTCTCAAGTAAATAATTTACATACAGATATATTTGCCCTTAATTTATCTCTATGTGTCTATACATTGTTTCATGAGTAGAGTTAGATTCAAGATATGGAACATGGCAGGAAGATTCAAATAAAGTACATAGAAAGTGTTTCATTGATTTCAGCATTCTAAATATAGAACCCCTGTGCACCTCAAGGATCTAATGTCCATATAACATCACAAGTGCTTTAAAGGGCACTTGCAAAATAATTTAAAATATTTATTTTATTAATTTTAATATGAGTATATCTGTGTAGAATTGTGTTCATGTGAGTGTAAGCGCCTATAGAAACTCAAAGAGGGCATCAGAAACCATTAGATATGGTGTGGTGTGGTAGTCTAAGTAAGAATGAGCTCCGTAGGCTCAGAGAATTGAGTGCTTAGTCATTAGAGAGTAACACTGTTTACGAAGATTCAAAGAATCGTGAGGCTGTGCTGGAATAGGCATGTCCTTGTTGAAGAAATTGTGTCACTGGGGCTAGACTTTGAGGTCCAAGCTAGGTCCAGTATTTTTTTCTTCCTGCTCCCTATCACTCTGGTTGTACAACTCTCAGCTACCTCTTCAATACCATGTCTGCCTGAATCCTGCCATGTCCCCACTATGATGATAATGGACTAAACCTCTGAAACTATAAGAAAGACTCAATTAAATGCTTTCTCTTTTAAGAGTTGTCTTGGTGTTTGTGTCTCTGCCCAGCAATAGAACACTGATTAAGACAGAGTTCGTGTGCAATTTTGAACATAAGTTCTGGTAAACAAACTCAGGTCCTCTGCAGCAGCAGTGCACACTCTTAACTGCTGAGTCATCTCTCCAACCCATAAAGTTTTATATTAAAACTTACCCTTCAACTTCAAGCAGTTGGTAACAACAAAATGTTAGTGAAACATACAACAGTTGGCCAAATGATTCTAAATTACCATTCGTGTTCCTAATAATTATAATTTTTCAAGGTAATTACAAGAGACCTATTGCTCTGTGGTATATTATATATCCAAGCTACTATAATGAAAAATAAGGGAGAAACTAATAAAAGAACAAAATTTTAAAACATTTCCTAGCTTATTGTGTTATGATATAGTTTTCTAAAAAATGATTCCTATTTATAACTGGGGTATAGATTGGTAAAGTGGATGTGCTTAGCAAGAACAATGCAGATTTTGATTAATACATACATATATATGAAGAGAGAGAGAGAGAGAGAGAGAGAGAGAGAGAGAGAGAGAGAGAGAGGGTCTCATGTATCGAAGGCTGTTGTGTAATGTACAAATTAGTGTGGGATGAATTTTGGTCTCATTCTGTAGACGAGCCTCAAACTCAGAGATTCACCTGCCTCTGCTTCTCCAGTGCTGGTATTAAAAGTATGCAACACCACCTTATTTATAACATCTTATTTATTATAGTTAATTTGGCAGCTCTTCCTTATATTCAATTGTCACTTTCTGCTCCTGAATCAATAACTGCCAGTTTCCTCCACTTTGTTGATTTTAATCTCTGTCATTTCACTTTTTTTTTTAGCACAACTATGTTGGATTGTACAGGAGAGTGAGATCATTCAGCATTTATCTTATTATTTTTTTCTTATTTCTTTTAGGGTATCTTCCTGTTTGATCCATGGCATGTAAAATAAGAGTTCTTCTTTTCAAATAAAAGATATTCCATGACTATGGTGTGTGTGTGTGTGTGTGTGTGTGTGTGTGTGTGTGTGTGTGTGTGTGTGTTTATAAGTGTACCACATTCTTCGTCTATTCCTCCATGAATGCATGCTTGAGTAAATTGCATACCTTGGGTCTTTGGTAGCAAATACAGTTACAGTGAACAGGAGATTGAAATCGCACCTAGACATTTCATTTCCATTAACTATATGCCCCCCCCAAAAGATTTTTTTCTCTTGCATAGTAGTATACATTTTAATTCTTTTAAAGAACTCATATAATGTTTAAAAAAACATGACTTCCCCTGGGTATGGTAGAGGAGAAAGTTTATTGTAGATAACAAGAGGAGTGTGGACAAAGATAGGGACATCTGGGAAAGCCCAGAGTGAATATGAATATAACTGAGCTGAGCCATAGGGAGAAGCAGGTAGGGGTGGGGAAGGGATAGGGGAAACCAGATACAGCCACAGGAAGAAAAGAAACAAAAGGCAGGTAACCAAAATGCCTGGGTTATATACACAGAAGATAAAGGTTCAGAAGATACTCTGAACCTTTGAGTTTAGGGTAAAGAGTAGGGCATGTCAGTCTTGTCCTGTAACAGGTAGGAACTGAGGGAAGCTGCCAGAACCTGGAAACCAAGTTCACTTTGCTATGTTAAATAAGTACATATTTGTCCCAGGGTTTGAGATTTAGCACTATTGTACTTTTTGGGTGTGACAATTTAAATTCCAACCAGTTGCATGTGATGTTTCACATCCTTTTTTTATTTTTTAATTAGATATTTTATTTACATTTCAAATGTTATCCCCTTTCCCAGTTTCCCCTCTACAAACCCCCATCCCACCCCCCTCTGCTTCTATGAAGGTGCTTGCTCACCCACTTACCAACTCCCACCTCAAATCCCTAGCATGCTTCTACACTGGGGCATCAAGTCTTCACAGGACCAAGGGACTCCCCTCTCATTGATGCCAGGTAAGGCCCCTTCTGCTCCTTCAGTCCTTCCCCTAACACCTCCATTGGAGTCCCCATGCTCAGTCCTAATGGTTGGCTGCAAGCATCTGCATGTGTATTGGTCAGGATCTGGCAGAGCCTCTCAGGAGAAAGCTGTATCAAGGCTCCTGTCAGCGAGTACTTTTTCAAATCCATGATAGTGTCTGGGTTTGGTATCTGCATGTGGGATGGATCCCCAAATGGGGCAGTCTCTGGGTGGCCTTTCCTTCAGTCTGTGCTCCACAATTTGTTTCTGTATTTCCTTTAGAAAGGAGTAATTCTAGGTTAAAATTTTGAAGATTGATGGGTGGCCTCATGCCCCAATGGGGAGTAAAGAAGCCATTTTTATGTATATGAGGTAATGGTTCCTTGTTTTGGTTTGCATTTTTCTGATGATTCTTGATATTTAGCATTTTCTCATGTAACTCTTATCCATTATTATGCCTTTTGTAATAAAATGTGTATTAACACCTTTGCATATTTTAGTTATTTGTTCTTGTTATCAAATTGAGTTTCATATGTATGCATCTGTACAACTACATATATTAAACATACATCATATGTCTAGTTGACAAATGACTTCTTCTATTTTATATGTCTACTCTTCAGTGAGATTGCTTTTGCTGTGCAGAAACCATTCATTTTAATACAATTATTTGTCTCTGGTTCATTTTTGTTTTCTGGTTTTATTGTTGTTTTGTTTTGTTTACTGCATATGTATACTTTAAGACTAATTGCAGGGGCTGGAGAGATGACTCAACAGTTAAGAGGACCTAAGTGTCTTTGCCAGTACTCATATTAGGTGGCTCAACTGTCTGTAACTCCACCTCAAGACATCTGATTCCTTCTGGTTTCCGTCCGTACTGCATCATATGCGCATATACACACTGACACACACATATAATTAAAAAACAGATCTTTTAAAGCAAAACAGATGTCAGTCATCACCATGGTGCTGTTGTTGAATGATGTAACCTTCAGAAAGTGTGGCCTGCTAGGATATCTGCAGGTCATTAGAAGATGCTGACAGCCAAGATTTTGTGACCTTGGTCTTCCTCTGCATCCTGACAGTAAACTTAAGGTTTGCTAAAACTCATAGTCTTTTCCATGATAAGCTGTCTCAACTCAGGCCCCAAACCTATAGAACTAACTACCTAAAGACAGAAAACACCAAGAAAACAGAATAGCCTGTTTTTTTTTTCTTCTAAAGCTGAAAAAATCCCAATGACAGAAAACTGAGTAGCCAAATCCTAACAGGTACCTCCACTCTGTTCCATCACTTCCTCCCTGAATTAGCTTTATTCACAATAGCCTCAGAAGATTGCAAAGACAAATGGAAACAGAACCTTTATTTGCCATAGTTGGTTAAGATTACTGGGTTTCACATTAGACAGAAATGCCAATTATGTTTTCATAAGTGGCATGTTTAGTCTTTTTCAAATATGTGTGTGTCTGTTTGTGTGTGTGTGTGTGTCTGTGTGTGTTTGTGTGTGTGTGTACTGTGAAAACCAGAGAGGTTTCCTTGGGTGCAGTCTGTCTTGTTCTCTTTATTATTGTTTGGTGGGTTGTTTTTTGATGGTGTCCTTTCCTGGAACCTATATCTTATGTATGAACCTAGGCTTGCAGCACAGAAAGCCTGAGGAATCCCTTTTCTCTACTTCCCTACTTTTGGGGTTGCAATCCTGCACTACCACACTTGGCTGTCTTATGTGGACTCTGGGGATTGAAACTATACTGACTGGATTATAATAATAATGGCAAGTATATATGGGTACTTTTGAATTTAATGAACATCTGTCTGTCTATCTATCATCTTATCTATCTATCTATCTATCTATCTATCTATCTATCTATCTATCTATCTATGTTAGATTTTATCAATACTATTTTCTGTGTTTCCATAGAAAATACAGTTGATATTATTTGGTTTATTTGTACATGTCAATTATGATACCAATAAAAAAATGATGGGCCAGCCAAGTGGCTCAGTAGGTAAAATCACTTGTCCCCATGACTGATACTGTAAATGCAATCCCCAAGACCCACAAAAAAAAGAGAGAACTGACTCTTAAATTTGCCCTATGACCCCCCCCCATTTTTATACCTTGGCATTCACATGCTTGCACACACACACACACACACACAGAGAGAGAGAGAGAGAGAGAGAGAGAGAGAGAGAGAGAGAGAGAGTGAGAGTCAAAATTATATAAAATGTAAAAGAAAATATAGTGTATATGTTTAAAAAGTGCTTAAATTGAATGACATTGATTTGAATTTAACTGGGAGTGTAAGGGTTTTGTTCTTGCAGTATGTTAGGTTAAAATGTGTATGGCTTAAAATATACACAATGGAACCCCAGGAGTTCATGAAAGCATAATTAGAAATATATGATGTGGTGATAAGAGGTAGCATTTTACGCAAATATTATTTGTGCATCTCTTTGGATTGTGGACTAGTTTGTCAGCTACGCAAATGCCAGCCATTATTTCTTAACACACTGTCTGATACCTAAACAATGCAAAGAAGTAAACTTTGCATTTCACTAGTTTACACCATTATTGTGCTTTTCATTTTTAAAAGTAACTGAAAAGTACTAGAGCCTATTAGCATGCTTGATTGATTTTCAGAGTAAATCTATGTAAAGAATTATTAATTAAAGAGAACTGAAAGCTTACTCTTTTAAAATGTGATAGCTTATCTAGTACTAGGTCAAGGGACATAAGCTAATTCACATATGATAAATTACAACAGCAATAAAACCCTCTAGGTCATGTTTTGTTCCCAAGTTCAAGTAATGGGTATAAGTTATCATTGATTGGATTAATTTATTAGCATGATAATTTGTGTTTTCCATAGAAGTGGCCATCAAATAGTTAAAAAATTTTGATCATAAAGCATAATCATTATTTACATCATTTGAGTTGCTTTAGTCTAAGAATAATAACTATAAAAATAAACATAGACATACTAATTTGCTAATTAAATCTTTTCAAATTGACAGTTGTTGGTGTCTCTTTGCCTTCCTGAGTTTGAAACAAAAACTAAATGTCTTACATAACTTGGAGTTTTCTCAAATTAATTAATCAGTGAGCTTAAGCTTTTATCTAATAAAAATGTTTATTTGGCTTCAGGCATGAAATTTGCAGATCATCAAAAAACAAGTTTGCCACATCAATGCCAATAATCTTCCAAGTATTTTGAAAATTAATATTTATAAAAGACAAAAGGTTACTCTTCTTATTTTGCAATTAAATGTCTATTTTCTATTCATAAATAGAAAATGATTAATGAATCAATATTTATGCCATTGTCTGGCTGCCAATTAAATCATCCCTTAGGAACTTATAAATGGCCTTACTCATCAAAGAATCAGCTGGACCAGATTCTTTTTTTCAATAAATAATCTTTCCTCTGTCTAATTTTCCCATGTTCATTGAGACTGAAGAATTTTTTCTTATTCTATGTTCTATTCACTTTATCTTTTGCTTTCTTCTTTCTCCTCATCCTTCCACGAAATGGAGATGAGGCAGAGCTCCCCCGAAAAATCTCTCTCTCTCCCTCTCTCTCTCCTCTCTCTCTCATGTGTCTGTCTGTCTGTCTGTCTGTCTGTCTGCATGCCTGCCTGCCTATGTGTCTGAGGGCCTGTGTCTGCTAATAGTTGACCTCAGGTGTTGTTGCTCAGAAGCCAGAGTCCTTATTTTTGACAGGGTTTTTCATTCTCCTGGAATTCACCAAGTGCTCAAGCTGCCTGGCCCATGAGCTTCAGGCATCCTCCTATCGCTAGAAATATATTCCCATGTAAGCACATCTTGCTTTTTCACATGAATAACTGTGGATCAAATGCAGGTCCATGTGCTTGTACAGAAAGCACTTCATCTTTATTGACTGAGCCATCTTCTCAACCATAAAAGCCACGTGTGTACTTTCAGGTTGAAGCTCAGCACCTTCAGATTATGAGACTGATGTGCTCACTGCTCTGCTGAGATGGCACGTAGAAGCAAGGATCTGATGGTCTAAGGATTCTGCTAAAATAGTCTAGGAACCTTCTAGAAGTCCCCATTCTGTTTCTGTCACATAAGCAGAAGATAGGTTCCACAAATCATTCCATGTCATCATTGGTGTTACTGAGGCAGGGTCAGAGGGAAACATCGTAGAAAGATGGGTTACTCTTACAAATGAGGAAATGGAGCCCAGAGTTGAGATAACAGCCCTATTTATGAAAAGATAGGAAAGATAGTAAGAATATAAAGAAAGAGGCATTGTGAAATCAGCGAGGGTCTGAAGGGAGGATAGATACGAGCCAGGAATTGGAAGTGAACAGAAGCACCACATGGATGTCCTCTTTCTCACTGTTTCCTTAAATGCACATATATCACCTGATGATATCTCAGCCACAGGCTGAGGGAAAAGGGTGACAGTCAGACTAAACTAAGCAGACAAGCCACACTGCTACAGGGAGCAGTTCTAGAAACGGGTTTTTATGATTTAGCATAGATAGCTCTTTTCTCTTAAAAGAAACAATCTCAGCTTATATTTTATTCATAGAAGCCATTCTTCTCTCTGTTGCCTTGAGTGATTTGGGCTGTGTGTGTGGACTGGATGAAAGTATTGTAGCTTTAAATTCACCTGTGCCCTTGAAACAGCAGTGTGGAGCCAGTATTTCCACACTTAGCCTACTAGTCTTCCTGTCTGTGCCTATTCTCATTCTCCTCATAAAATCATGTTCTGGTGCTATTGTTGATTTCAAACTGTTTAAATGTATACATATATCACAGGCAGAATTATACAGTTAAATCAAGGACAACAAAAAGCAAAAGGTATCTCTGCATGAAGATCATCTGAAGAGTGTAAAATTCCCAAATTACCTGAATGACTAAGGAAGGTGCAGAGTTTTATTAGTCATGAATAAGCATGAATGTATGAAAAGTCATATTACATATTTTCTTTTAGATACAATAATAGTAAGTGTAGATTTCCTGATTGTATGCGCTGTTAATGATTATTATCTGCCTTAAATTCCCTTGACCTTTGTATACCAAATGTGAAGACATAAGGAAAGACTCATAAGGAGAATGTAAAGTGTTCTCTAAACTTATCTTCACACTGGAATCAACTGGTTGCCTCTCTGCCTGTAGCTTAGTGGAACACCCCAGCCATAGTCAGAGCTATTCTCTTTTAGTGGGTGGCAATTAACAGAGATGCTTAACTAGTCCAACTGCAGATAATAAATCTCTGTGCATATTCAGCAATAAGTCATCCCCCTTGCCATTAATACTCAGGGAACGCACATTGACACACACACACACACACACACACACACACACACACACACACACACATTGTATTCAACAATTCAGCAAGAGTCCAAACAATAATCCATTCCAATGAATTCAGCACACGAACTGCCCAATGTACATGAACTTTATCCTTATTTGCTGCTGATGTACGCTGTTGTCCACTGTGGAACACAGGCCAACAATAAGAGTGATTCAGATAAAGTCCCCTTTGAAACTTTGACAATAGTTCTGTACAGACAGGACCATTGTTACATTGCAGTTTTCATGGAAGAAAATGTGTTCTATAAACTTTACAGAGCAGAGAGAGTTGGTGTGTACCTGTAAGCTATGTTCTCAGGACTCTGAATCAGGTGGATCTCTACAACTTGCTGGACAGCAGTTCAGGCTAAATCATTGAGAGAATTGTCTGAGACAAAAGAAACAAACAAGACGGAGTGCAGTGGACTATGGTGTTTACTTCCAGCACAGACTCATCCGTGAGTCAGTCTTTCTTAGAGGTCATTAGAAATGAAAGCAGAGCTGCTTTTCAAGAACTGCTACTTGCTCATGCTTGCCAGCTGCAAGCAGGAGCCAAAGTCTCCAAATGGCTCTTTAATGAAAAACACAGTCAGTGCAGAAGAACTCCATGGAAGGCCCAGGCTGAGGACTTTGAAGAATACTCCTTTGCATCAGTTTTAAGTTTAGTACAGAGTCTTCTAACGATAACCCTCTGAAGTGTTCCTAGCCATGATTTTGCCAAAATCATCTCTTTTAACAACACTTTAAAATATGTTTGCCAGTTTCTGTCTGTACACTAACATTTAATTTGGGTTTCTAAATAATTCCTGAGCCTCTTATAACTTTACAGCTTTAAAGCCATGATGAAGCCATTGAATTTTGTTCATCATTGAGCAGGGATGGAAGGGGGAGAATGGGACCATTCTCCTTCCTTAGGCAGCCCTTTCTACCTTACACCGAAGTAAACACAAACCACCTAGTCACAACCCGATTTCTATGTTACCTGTGGTGGAGTTATTCAATAATTATTAGTCAGAGTTTCTGAGTTGATATGAAATTCTTATCAAGTAAAATTTCTTCTGTTGCCCTTGTGCACGTGCATATGTATGTGTGTGTGTGTGTGTGCATAAATATGTGTGTACATATGTGGTACCTGTGTGTGCATGTGTGTGTGTGTGTGTGTGTGTGTGTGTGTGTGTGTGTGTGCACAAGGATGCATGTCTACCAATGAAGGCCAGAGGATGACCTTGGATGTTATTCCTCAGATACCAATGAAGGCCAGAGGATGACCTTGGTTGTTATTCCTCAGATAAATGTCCACATTTCCTTTTAGATTTTTTTTCCTAACATAAGCTTTCCCATTGGACTGCAACAGAACAAACAGGCTATGTGGCTGACAAGCAAGCAGGTGAGACCCACTGATCCACCCATCTCCACCTTGCAGCACTGGATTCACAAGTGTCTACCAACAGTACTAGCTATTTTATGTGGGTACTGAAGATTTAACTCAAGTCATCATACATGCAAGACATGCACTTTACTGTATGTGTTATATATATGGTCACTTATTCTGCATTTGATCTTTGTTGAACGACATTGATCTAATTCTTTTGGAAGATCACAAAATACTCTCCTCACAGCTATGACAAGAGACATTCTTCCCTGTTCTTTCTAATAAGTATTTAGTCATTATACTCATTTTTATAAATTAGAAAAAGCATTACCACCCTTTTACATACATTGTGTTCATGTGTGAAGGTTTGATGTGGATTTTAAAACTGATCATACTTACTACTTCTGATTAAATTGCTCTCAGAAGTGGTTGCATAAATATATATTTCCCACAGCAGTGGATAAGAGTTCTCAGTGTGTGTGTGTGTGTGTGTGTGTGTGTGTGTGTGTGTATTTGTGTGTGTTTTCTCCAACACCTGATTTTCTCTTGTGTGCATGCATATGTGTGTGTGTGTGTGTGTGTGTGTGTTTGCTTGCTCATTGTTTTTCTAAGACATTCAGTCAAGTCTTCTTTACCACCATCAGTGTCATGTTTATACATTATACCAGCCTCTTTTCTCATATGAGCCATTCTTAAACTTAGTTACAATGAATGAATCAGGCATGATACGAGATGTGGCCACAAACTTCTAAAATATAACGATGTAACAAAAATTTCATGAGTGAATTATCTTACTCTGTGCTAGATGAGTTCTTTTACTCTGTGCTAAATGATGCTTCATTTACTCTGTGCTAGAATATATTAGGCTCACTGTGAACCTCAAAGAATATAAGTAAACTCTTAGTTGGTTTAAAGGTTCTTGTTAATTGTCAACGTGACACGAACCAAAATATGTAAGCCTGTCTGTGAGAGATTAGGTAGATAGCTTAGGTTAGTGGATGTGGGAAGACCTAGCCTATCTGTGTGTAGCGCAATTCCACCAGCTGGGCTCCCAGGCCTCAAAGGACAGTATGATCTGAGCCCCAGCTCTCTTCTTCCGAATTTCAGATGTAATGTACCGGACTCCCTCACATGCCTGCTCACCTGACCGCCCTGTCATAGTACACCGTACCTTTAAACTTTAAGCCAAAATAAACTTCTCATTTCTTAGGTTGCTTTTTCAGGGTTATCATAGCAAGCACAAAGCTAACTATTACACTGGGGTTATGTGCACAACTTTTTATAACACTTAAACACTAAGAAACTGGTCAAATAACCAAAGGAGTCTTTAGCCTCCACATATAACTCTTCTTGACTTCAAATAATTTTACTGTGAAAAATATCTACTGACAAGATTGTCTAATCACTTGATTTAAAACCTATGCCTTTTTTGAAATGATGAGACAGATACAAGTGAAAATTTCTGACCAAGTTGTACAGCAACATCTGATATTGAAATTTGAGATCTTCATTTTTAAAATCTCCATTTATTTTAGGTCAAACAATGCAAATTACAGATAAATTAATGCTACAACAGAATGTTTTGTTATGCTTTTAAACACACCTAAAATGGAGAGGGATTCAGGTTACAAAATCCCTCTTTCTAAGACAACTTTTCTTTAAGCACTCCTGTTACATGATTTTATGGAGCCTAATTTTTGGCACCATACCATCCAGCATAGTGGCCTCCTAAGTATATGTTGTCCTCTGTCTCTGTTTTGGAACCAAAAATACCCTAACTGACTCATTTATTGTGATATGTCATTGAATTCTTATCTGTTATTTCAGAACCTTACTCCTTTCTTACAAGATCTGCTAAACAGAACCTACAAAGAATGGCTTGATTGACAGCCTATCCTTGACAATGCAACCTGCATTAGCGCCATTGCTCATTGCTACAACCACAAAACCAACAAAAAGAAATGTCAGGAAGCGTTATGTTATTGTGTATTATCTTTGGACAGGATTTAGTCTATTGAGGCAGAGAAGTCATGGTGGCAGGAAGCAGAGGGCAGACATTTACATGCGTTGCATTGGCAAAGACAAAGCAAAGAGAGCACAGGATGTGAGCCTGGCCTAAATGTCTCAGTGTCTTCCTCCAGTGACAAGGTTTTCCAGGCGATTCCACCCTCTAAAGTTTCCATGACTTGATAAAGCCCTTCCACAAGCTGAAAATCAAGTGTTCTAACACATGAGCCTGTAAGAAACATTACTCATTCAACCCATACAGCTGCCCAAGACAGAGCTTTTCAGTTAGCTTCTTTTAAAGCTTCTCTGTAAGTTCCCATTTTTTTTTATATTTTATTAGCCCACTTAAACAGGAGTCAAACCAAAATTCATTTTGGAATTTTTTAGTTTACTTTTTAAGAATGTCATACATAACTATATTCTCATATTTCCTCCTTCCAGCAACATTCAATTCTCTCAATTTCATATCATTTTTATTAAAAAAAGTCAAGTCCAATTATTACTCCTCATTTGGTCACCAGGTTATTTTCTAGATAACAAGAAACTTCTCGGTGGCCAGACCAAACCAAGAATGCATAAACTGGCACGAATTTCTTAACTGGAGGCGGGGCCACCTGAGCCCCCCACATACATCCAGGCTGGGATTTTGGCACATTAAATTCCCTTAAAAAGCTTCACCACCATCTCCTTCAAGAAGGAAAAGAATCGGAGTTTAAAAATCTAAAAAAAAAATCTAAAACACACTAAGGTAATGTGTAGTGTATATTAAGTAGGGCTAAATTATAATGAAACATATAGAAAACTTTATGTGACATTCAAATGAACGCCAAGTAACTTTACTTTTTGCAAGTCCATATTAAGTTAACTCAATAATACATGAAAATGTTAAACATTCCCAAAATAAGCAATAAAGGAAAATTATGCTATAATCTCGCCAAGACATCATAGTTAGAAATTCATTCTTAAATGAAAAGATTTAGGCAAATATTGTAAAAGCTGCTTTAAAGTCAATTATTTAAAAAGAATTAGAGGGAAATACAGTCACACCAGTAGTTTCATTATGTGTTTTATATTAATGAACAAGGGGAATGCACTAAAGTGTAGGCAGGCATAAACAAATAGCTGTTATTTTTTCACAATGCTTATTAAAGTTTACCTAAGCAGAACGTCAAATGTTCAACATGTCAAGTCTATGAATGGTAACTTTTAGAATTATGCTTTAAAAATCTAAAAGTTAAAAGTAATTGTAAGGAACTAGTAGCTAATTAACATTCAGTTGCATAATACGTCTATATGATTATTAACTTGACCAATTAAATGGTTATTTAAATGATATAAAATGCAGTTCTGATTTAAAATTTATTTTTTTCTTTTTCGAGACAGGGTTTCTCTTATAGCCCGGGCTGTCCTGGAACTCATTCTCTAGACCAGGCTGGCCTCAAAATCAGAAATCCGCCTGCCTCTGCCTCCCAAGTGCTGGGATTAAAGGCATGCACCACCACTGCCTGGCTAAAAATTTCTTTTGTTTTCTGCATCCCTTCCCATGACTTCCATACTTCCATTTGAGAAAAGGTTACATGTAATTATTGGAATAAATGAAAAGATGCTGGCAATTAGTTATGTTGCCCAAAGAATACACCATTATGACTGTACAAAAATATTTTGATTATGTTGCTTCTTTCTAATTATGTTCAAGAAATATTTATGAGTTACTTGATTAAGTTAGATCAATTCTGTAATCTACATAAAAGTAACCAGAACTTTTATTTCTTTTTTTTTATAATTTATTTTTTCTCAAATTGTAATTCATTCACACAGGGGTTATAAACACAGAAAGGCAGGATGTGGGGAAGGGAATGACAATGGAGTGTGGGTGTTCAGGGGGAATACAGATATCTTCAGAACCGGGTATTGGCTGGGTGAAGGTTCAGGGGACAAGTCACTATGACTCTGCCTATGACTTGCTTGTCCTTATCTAAGTTGGTATTGTCTGCCAAGGCTACCTATTTACAAGGTCTATGACTACTCAGGCTTGTAAATTTCCACAAAAGCTGCCTGTTTACATTAGCTTATAGCCAGCTGTTTCAATGTTTTTCCACTGAGACCCAAGACTTGGTGTTAGTATACATGTATGACAGGCCTATTGCAAATTTTAGGCCTATGGCTGATTTTAGGCCTTCAGTGTGTAAGCAGGGCTGCCCCTGACATCTCCTCCCTTCTCTAACTATAGAAGGGCTGTGGCAATTCTAAATTTTAGAAGGCGGGGATAGAGGCCTGACCTCCAGTATTTGAAGGGGACCTTGTAATGGCACCAGTCCCCCTGTCGTTGTCCAGTGAGACATGAGGGCCATACCAGTCCCAATGTCTTTTTCCTGGAGAGGGGATACTTTTGACATCAACCCCTATGCAGTCAGGCTTGTCCCTCAGGGAACCCAGATAGATATTTTTATCTTTTATTTATATTCCCTTACAGTGCTTAGCCTCACAGCCTAAGCAAGAATTCAGATCGCCTGTCAGAGGGGGTTCTGGGTGGCCCCTCTCTGCTTGGTCTAGGGGAAGAAGTCCCCCCTTTTAGGTTGGGTGGAGATGGGTTTTGGAAACACCCTGTATAAAGTAACAACCTCATCTTGAGTCTCGTGGTCCTCCATAGCTAACTTATGATAATGTATCTGAGTAGGTTTTGCTACCAAATTATTTATCTGTTGTATCACAGAGTTAGTCAGCCTATTTGAGAGCCAGGGACCAGAAGAAAAAAGCAAAAAGAACCCAAATAGTGGTCCCAAGATGGGAGGAAATAGGGTTGACAACCTTGGAGAGGCTGAAAACCAATTCATGTACCAGCATTCATCTGTCTCTTTCTCTCTCTGATTTTTCTTAGGGCCTTCACTACCTATTTCATGCTTTCTTTAACCCTCCTTGTCTTGTCTATGTAAAGGCAACCTTGTTCTTTAAGGGCTGTACACAGTCAAGAGCTGTACACACCCTTTTCTATTGTAATAGAGTAAATCAAGTCCAATAAGGATCTTTGCAATTTTAGGAGGGCTCTTCAGACAGCGAAACGAGGGATTTCTTCAGATTAGTGATGTCAGTCTCTAGCTTTGATGTTCTTGTCAGTAGCTCTTCAAAGGTCTGAGTAGTATAAGTTCGGAGGCCAACATCTGGATTAGAACTTCCAACAGCAGACATCACGGGTGATTCATTTTTACCTGGAAAGGAAAAAGAAAAGGATTCTCAGGGAGATTTCTCTTCCCTGGGTGTAAATTGTTATTCATCGTATTTATGGTTGGGCCTGGCTTTGTGGGGGTATCTATTTTTTTCATTAATCTTTTCGGTAGCAGGGTAGCTGTGCCTTCTGTGGTATCAGACAGGCACATCAATCCTTGGCCCCATAAGGGAACTGGGTCTGGGCCATTCCCTTTAAGGGTAAGAGGGTCTTTCCCCGTATCTGTGGCAAAGTTTTGTTGGTCTCGGTGGTGCCAGAGGCAGTCAGCAGCAGATTTGCCATGAGCTTTCAGCTTTAGAGAGATAAAAGTGAACAAGGCAGAACTTTTATTTCTTAAGCAAACAATTTGCTAATATACACATTTATTTCAGTGAATACATATAATGCAAAACAAAGAAATAATGTCTGATGAACTGTGCTTGGGAATACTAGTCAATTGTTATATCAACTGATAGCCATTTCTCCTAGATTAGGGTGCATGGATTGCTACTAGAAGAGTTATATGGGTTAATCTGATAACACCAGCACTCATTAGTTAGATAAGTTGTGGTATATCAGAAAGGATAGCTCATATAGCCACACATTGGCAACAGATACACATAATTACAGTATACTCAGGAGACCATAATCTTCAATGAAAGCTATGCATGAGCATAGATATTGTGATTCTTTGCATTCTTGATTCCTAGTTTAAGAAGAAATGAGAGGCATGAAGTTACTAAAGGAAGTACGTCAGTGGGTCATGTGATCCCTGAGGTTTAAAAAGCCCACTCAATTCCCAGTTAGCTGTCCTTGTCTCCTACTTGTAGATCACATATAGTTTAACACTTGTCTGCTTCCATGCTTTCAGTTATCATGATCATAGACTAACCCTCTGAAATTGAAAGTCCCCAGTAAATTCTTTCTTTTATAATTTGCTTTTATCAGTATCTTCAAAAACAATCGAAAATTAACCAAGCAGAAGTTGGTTTCAGGTGGTGGGCTATTGCTGTGACAGACCTGACTAGATTAATTTTTCAAGGACTGTGGTAGATTTGGGTACTTTGGGTTAGAAAGTTGGTTAAGTATTGTGAGCTGAGCTTAATGGACCATCCTTGTGGGATTTCAGAAGACAATAGTGTTGAGATCAATGTACACCATGAAGTCTACTTCAACACATTTCTGAAGCAAAAAGCTAGCACATATTCTTGTGATATTTTGGCAATGAATGAGGCTGCTTTTTGTTTTTGTCTTAAGAGTCTACCTGAGGCTATCTTGTCAACTTCTATACTAACTTCATTGGCAGAGGAGATTTCAAGAGAGCTTAATATTGACTCTGCTGTCTTACATGCAAGTCTACAATGAAAAAGAATTAGTGAGACAAAAGGAAATACAAAAGGTGCAGTTCAATGAGAAAAAAATACACCAAGAAATTTAATGATAGAAGCAAGCTTGTGCCAAAAGAGATAAGGACGTGCTTCATATAAACAGAATAAAGAGGGTAGTCCCCCAGCACAGGATCTTACTTATCTCATACCATAGTTTGTAAAAGGGAAAAGCTTAAGTAGTTTTCTGATCCTAAAAAGCAACAATAAATCAAAGTTTAAGCAAGTATAATTTAAGTAGATGGACTGTCGCCATCCCAAGAAGGCAGCCAAACTTAATAGCATTGGTCACATGGCTTTAGAGTCTTGAAAGATACAGAAGTATTCCTGGCATTTTTCTCAGTAGTTAAGGAAAGTCACTTAGGCGAAACTTGTGGCAGGTGAGAGTCCCTGAATAGATGTTCTGAAAGGCCTTTGCTTGAAACTGTAAAAGTGAAGACTGGATCATATTGGTTATCCCCAGATGCTGAAGATACCAAGCTATGGGGTATCTGTCAAGGAGAGCTGCATACAGGTGTGGAACCAGACCAAGAAATGTGTTCATAAAATTTCGGGGATTCTCTGTGACTTTTTCCAACAAATGTATTGTAATCACAAAGGAAGTTGGAAGGATGTAGCCACTTCTTTGACATCAGATATCAGGTTGCAATGTTTGGAATTTGCCTTGGTAGGTTCTGGGCTAGTATTTTCTCATTATGCTCTCATACTCCCCTTTTTGATCAGGAATTTATACTCTGTGTCATTATCTGTTGGAAGTATGCAGTTTGCTTATTTATTTTTACAGGAAATTATATTTAAGAGACTGCCTTGACTATCAGGAGAGAACTTGGACTTTTAAGCAGCATTGAGAGTGTAAAAGACTATAGGAGCCTTTGAAGTTGGACTAAATGTAATTTGCACTTTTATATTGCTTCAAGTCTATAGGATTGGGAGTGGAAGACAGTGGTTTAAATATGAATATCTCCTATAGGCTCCATGTTTGAATACTAGATCCTCAGTTGATGGAACATTTGGAAAGCATTAGGAGGTATGGCATCATTAGAAAAGGCATATCACTGGGGATAGGCCTGAAGTTTCAAAAGTCATGCCTGCCTGTCTGCTCCTATAGTACCCATCATGATGGTCAGGGTTCTTAACTCTCTGGTACTGTAAGCACAATGCCTCAGCCATTGTGTCTTACAACATAATTTTAAAAGTAGTTAAAACATGTGGTAAGGAATATGAGATTGGCCAAGGACAAGGAAGTGGGCTTTAGGCAAGAATTTGACATTAGGCTAGAGCAAAGAAGTAATTTCAGACAGGAATCTAAATCTTAGGCTAGAACAAGGAAGTAAGCTTCAGACATGAAAATGACTTTGAGCTAGGACAGGGAAGAAGGCTCATGTATTTTGGTCAGTCTGATAAACCATTAGAAATAGTGATCATGGGCTTGTTCATTCAACTTTGCTTATTACCTTGCTTGTTCTATGACTATTTATGTTTATTGTCTTGCTTTTTCCTTGACTATTTACATCGATTGCATTGCTAGTTCCTCAACCTAGAGCTGACCTGAATATTTGCATGTAATTAAAATTGTATGAAAGCAAAAAGGAGGAAGGGGATGGGATAGAGGATTTCTAGGGAGGGGAAATGGGGAAAGGGGATGACATCTGAAATGTAAATAAATAAAATATAAAAAAAAATGTGGTAAGATAGAAGTGGCCTGAGAAGCTCCAGAAATTGGAGACTTCACATCTTGCTGAAGAGTCTGGGCTTAATAGAAGCTCATTTTCGTAGAATCAAAATTAGTAATATATCCTGAGATTTTTATATCTACTATTATATCTCAACTTCTTTTCCTGTTGCTATGACAAGACAGCCTTTGGCTCTCAGTTCTCACTTATGGATTTCCTGACGGGGAAGGATAACAACTCCTGAAAGAGAGACCAGTGAATCTTCGACTGGGGTAGCTTTCTTCTTTTCATGCGCTCCATCAGCCTAAGCAAAAGAATATTACTGCCCACTTTTAGACCTGTCCATATAAGGTAATCCAAGCAATACGATTCCTCCAGGAGGAGGGACATCCTTAGAGACTAATTTTCACAGTCATGGTTGGAAGCTTGCCTTCCAGATGATTCTAAATCCTAACAGGCTGATAATACCACCCACCATAAATTACGATGTGTAAGTAAACTAAAGTGTCTACTTTCTGATATTACCTAGGTCTTATCTGTGACTATAAAGAGGGCCTCCACATGATCATTCATGGATACCAGGCTCACACATGTTAAATTACAATAGCAAAAGAAATCATGCTAGTCTTCTCTTTTCTTTTTTTTCTTTTCTATTGTGTATTTTCAAGGATGGAATTTCTTTGTTTCTTCTTCCGCAGGTCCCAAATAAAGCAAGTGGTGAGAGATGGCAATTCCTTAAGTTAAATATCTGGAACTAAAGGCTGCCAGCCATATCTCACTGCCTAGATCCCTAAAAAAGTTTTTTTTTTTTGGAACCTAGACACACCCTCTTTCCATGAATTATCTGTGGCTGTCTGTGCAACAAAGGCAGAATATCACAAGAGTCCAGATGGCACACAAAGCCTAAAATACTCACAGTCTGGCTCCATACAGAGAAAACAAAACCAACCTCTGACTTCAGACCTTACACAGTTCACAACACGAAGTCTTCTCCACACACCTTTTTTCTTTTGATTTCTGCTTTTTATTCTTTGTTATACTTCAGATGTACCTGGAATCAGTTATCTTCTGTGTCAACGCACGTTTTAGGTATTCAGTGAACGTCTGTCCTTGGCATCTCACTCACATTTGCTTGTCCAAAAAATTCAGCTCTATTCTTACAGACATAGAAGAGAATAGGTTATACTCATTTTTGAGCATTGGATTGGTGCTTTCATTACGCTCTATCTCCAATTTTGTCTTCGGTGATGAGTTAACTGTCAAGCTAGCTCATAATCTCTCAAAAATAATATTTCCTTTCTGTTCATTTCTGTCCCCTGACGTCATCTTTCCTTTTAAACTGTTCTTTATTTTTCTTCTTAGGTGATAACTCCACCCATCACAAATTAGGATGTGATAGATTTAATGTGTTTAGCTGCACTGGCTTCTTAGTAACCTTATGTTAAATATATGGACTTCTTGATTGTGAGATTATTACCATCTTTCAGATATAGACAACTCTCAAACATTTCTTTGGCTGTATCAAACATTGCTTTGTTGAAAAGCAAGTTAAAGGAGACTGAGTTTACTATACCACATAATTCCAGGTTCGTTTTTTTTAAAGATTTATTTATTTATTTTATTTATGAGTACACTGTCACTGTTTTCGGACACACCAGAATAGGGCATCCAATCTCATTATGGATGGTTGTGAGCCACCATGTGGTTGCTGGGATTTGAACTCAGGACCTCTGGAAGAGCAGTCAGTGCTCTTAACCGCTGAGCCATTTCTCCAGCCCCATAATTCCAGGTTCTAATCCATCATAACAGTGAAGCAGCAAGAACTTGAGACAGCTGCTCATACCACAAGCGCAATCATCAGCAGAGCAAGAATCAATGCATGCTTAGTGCTCAGCTACCTTCCTCTATTCTATACAGTCCTGGCCCCCAAACCACCTAACACTAGACAGGATCTTCCCACAACAACTAAGGCACTCAAGACAAGGCCCACAGATAATCCCACAAAATAACCTTATCTAAACCATCTCTGACTGACACTGTTTTCTCAAGTGACTTTGTCAAGTTGATGAGTCAAATTAACCATCAGAGCCAGCATATACTATTTCTTTTGTCCATGAGACCTCTGATTCATTTCTCAGACCTGTTTTCCTGACACCATAGTTACTAACTTTTCTTGCTTCTATTCCTATATGTTTCATTTTGGACTGAATGTTAGATATTTCTTTTAAGTATATAGTTGTAGATACCAAGAATACTTCACCTAACTTGAGTTTACTATTAAGCACACTTATGATCAATAAAAAAAACTATAATTTTTCAGGATTTTTCCTACCTGATATAGCATAAATTATACTTCCCAATTTTCTATAAAAATCTTTGTGTTATGTTTCTTTCTTTCTTCGTTCTCTTTCTTTTCCTCCTTATCCTCCCATCTCTCTAATTCTTTATTTTATCCTTCTTCCTTTCATTGTGTGTGCATCTCTATTGTGTGTTTGTCCTTGTGTATGAACATGCACAAGTGTGTGTGTGCATGTGTATACAAGTGCAAATTCACATAAATGCCACAGGACATCCTTGGATGGGAGTTTCCCATCCCATCTCCTGTTTTATGGAAGCTTCTCATTTTGGCCTGGAAGTCACCAGTCTGCCTGGCCACTGAACCCTAAGAATTCACCTCTCTCTACTTCCCTAGAGCATGGACCACAAACACAAATCACCATGATGGGGTTTTTGCATAGATTCTAGGGTTGAAAGCCATGGCCTCATACTTGCAAAGTAATCGCATTATGCACTGAATGTTTCCTCAACTCTAGTCTTTTAGATTTAAGATGCTGTCTGTGTACTTCTACAGTTGATGCCTACTTATTTCTGATTCTTGTACATTCTATGGGGCCTTTAACTCCATTTCTGCCTTTCATTTATTTTTACATGTTCTAATATAATCTGTCACATATTGTACCCAGTTATCTTCAACGCGATGTGACGAATCTTCTATCTAAAAGAAGTATTTATAAAACTAATTGGCAATCATTTTTTAAACTAGAATGCTCTATTCTACATCAAATTTAGCAGATGATAGAGGCAATTCAGTAACATGACTAATTCTACCCTTTACTTTGCTTGACTCATAGCCTGAGGGTAATCTCTTCAGGGGCTCAGTTTACCAAGAAAATAGTCCTATTAGACTTCACTTTTTAAGTGAATTCTGACTTTGATTTTCCTCTCAATTCTCAGAACACCCATAGGAGGAAATCAAATACCTTCAGGGTAAAACTCAAATTTTGTGCTGACAGAAGTATTCAGCTTCATTATTCTGTTCTCTTAGCTTAGTAGTTCCTCTCTGCCTATTGTCTACTAGAAGCTTTTTAATTGTTATCAGCAAAGGTAACTCAGGGTAACTTTTACCTCAAAGCAAATAAGAATGTTTATTCTGGAGTCAAGCGGACCATGTCCTGAGAACATAGATTTAAGTTACCTCAAATTCCATTTTCCAGTGTGGTAACATTTTGATGAACAATAAATAATGAAATAATAAAGTAATAATGAAACAAAGGGAGTCATACAAAAGGCATTTTTCAAGCAAATTGATGGGTAAAACACTTAAGTGGGTTATACCAAAGCCAGGGAAACTCTGCTATAGGTCGTACATACTATCTATCAACATTTTTAGCTCTATGATTTGTTGAAAACTAGGGATATATTTACACATTCCAAAAGATTGACTTAATGACCACAAAACTGATAGGTGAAGTATTGAAGACAGATATACATGAATATTAAGAGACTAAAGATAACTCAGGGTAATTAAAGTCTGTAATCATGACATTGTAGTCTTTCATATCACTGAAGTTCTAACTAGTTAGTCAGCCTTACAGAGAAGAGCTTCAATGGAAGTTGTGGCCCCCTTTTTAAAGGACATTTCTTTAGCAATCTCTATAATCATCTTTTGAAAACACATTGGAATGTCAGATACTTTGGCTACATGAAGGCTTAAATAAAATTGTAGCTCTTTGTTAAGGGCAATGCTTGCTCTGCTATCTTGGTGGGGAGTAGGCTGGGTTAAGTGTCTCATCCTTCAACCCTACTATGATAGTGCAGACAAATTACCTGATTGCTTTTCTCTAACATAAAAAAATGCCATACTGGCTTAATCAGTTAAGGCTGGTTTTATTCTAAAAGACCTGGGGCTGGTATAGCTTCCCAAACTGTAGAGAATTCTCCTTGTGTTTTATTTAGTTGCAAAAAGAGACAGCTCTGCAACTTTCCTGAAAAAGTGTGAGATGTATTTCTCTCCAACCCTTGAGCATGATCTATTTTGAATCTCACTCTGTGTCTACTGTGTTACACAAAAGGTTGCCACCTATGTTCTTAGCAGAGACTCGGTATATCTTTGGTTTCATTTGTTACTTTTGTGCAACTCTGTGAAGTTCACAGGAATAAGGTAGAAAAGACTTGTAGAGAACAGGACTAATGAATGTTTAAAATGGCCCTGCTGATCCACCAGCCTACTTTGCTCCTGGCCATACCATGAGGTGTATCAAGGTATATACACTGTGACCAGCCAAGGAGTATTTTATTACAGTAAGAGAACTAGGAACAGTCTTCCTTTAGTTCTTATCTCGTATGGTTGATTTTGTTTTTGCTTTTTGTTATTGTATATTTTGTCTTCTGTTTTGTTTTTTTTGTTTGTTTTTTGTTGTTGCATCTGACAGTGTAATTGCTTCTAAAATCATGTCTCCTTCTTTGTTCCTGTGGCCTTGTTTATCATTTCAATTAGAACCTCCATGACATTAATTCTTTTTACTAGGTATAGATTTCATATCTACTTGTTTTTCCTGTGTTATCACTAATAGTGAATATTAAGTTGATGGAGTTTAGAATCACCATGGAATCAAAATTTCTAGCATGCTTGTGAGAGAATCTCAAGACGGTGTTGAGATGGAATACCCACCCTGAACATGTGTGTCACCATCCCACAGCCTGGGGTTGTAGCCTAAGTGCAAAGGAGAAAGTGAACTGCAGACATTTATCTTTTTGTTTCCTGATGATGAATGCCATTGGACCAGCCTCCTCATGCTCCTGTAGGTTATCTGCCATTATGAACTGCACCCTCAAACTGTGAGCCAGAATAAACCACTCACTTTCCTTTAAATTTGGGCTTTCAGGCAGTTTGTTAGAGCCACAGAAACAATAAACTCAGGTACTATTCGCTGTTTTTCATTCTCTTTTCCATTCTTTTCTATATGCACGCTTTTCATGTTGAATCTCTACTTTCTGTCTCTTCACCCCATTTCTGTGATTTGGGTATCCTAACCTATATCTCTATACACAACTCTTTTTTCCTTCATTACAAGTGTATATAAGTAGTCTGACAGACCACAGACATATATATGTCCCTGTAAATAAGGCTCATTATATCACATGATGTTTAAATTCAGTTTTCTGTGCCATCTGCTGGCTGGCTGGATCCTTCTCTACAGTATGCAGAGCTATAAGCTGTCATTCAGTGATCAGCCAGGATCACTGAGGCAGAGCAGGCAGGCGGCTTGTTCTATGCCAACATCTTTCCATCATCCTCTTTGTTTCTTTCACACTGGTCTGTTTGAGTCTTCTCTGTCTAAAATGTCAAGATTCTTTACTCCTCTCATTTATTCTGTAGGATTTAAATAATAAACAAATTCTATATAACTATAATTATTAAACATAATTGTTACAATAATAATCAATTCTGTCCATTCTAAACTTATATGTGAACGTAAATTATTGCACAGCCACCACTTGCAGAGGCTGAGTATGTATTGCCTTGGAGCTGGCAAATAACTAGGATATATGTTACCTACAGTTTGTTCCTACTTCCCACAACCATTTTTAAGTGCTTGTATGCTCCTGTTCTGGCTAAAATCTAATTTCGGCCTGATGATCATTCTGGTTGACTGGGATGTCTTTTAAAGCTGAAATTGATTGATAGTTTTAAATTGTAAATATAAATTTTTTTGTCTGTGATATATTCTATTGCACCACTAAAGTATTCGGAATGAAGCAGACTCAACTTGAATTTATAGAGAGAACTTGACCTCTTAGAACAGTGGTTCTCATTCTTCCTAATACCATGACTCTTTAATACAGTTTCTTGTGTTGTGATGACTCTCTACTATAAACAGTATTTAATTGCTACTTCATAACTGTAATTTTGCACTGTTATGATTTATAATGTAAATATCTGTTATGCAGACGGTCTTAGGTGAGCCCTATTCATCTTTTGGGACCCACGGGTTGAGAATCTTAGAGAAACCTTGAGGGACTAGTGAAAGGGACTTGCAGAGCAAGTCTGAGCACTCTGTCTGAGTGGAGTCTGGGATAGAAGATTAGGAAGTCTCGGTATAGATATAGAGTTGATCTATGTGTGAGTGTGTTTGAGTGTGTAGTGTGAGTATGTTAGTGTGTGTATGTCAGTTTATATATGTGTATGTGAGTGTATATGTGTGTGCTAGTGTTTGTGCAGATGTATGTGTGTATGTATGTGCGTGTCCAAGTGTATATGTGTATACAAGTGTGTGTATGTGTGTGTATGTGTGTGAATGTGTGAATGCATTGTGTTTGATGTGTGTTAATCAGTTTTTCTACAAAGTATCTCAAATTTGCCATCTGCATTAGCTAATATAAATTCAATGCCCTCTCCTGGTAGCAATAATTTATCCCTGAATTGGATTTGAAATCATAACATAGGGTCTGTAAGAAAGATTCATCAATGTTCTTTGAAATATTACCTGAGAGAGCTCAATGTTCATAGGAGGAATCCCTTCTGAGTTATGTTATTCACACATCTGGCAAACTGATGGTAGCTTTAGGCTATGAGGAACTTATTTTCTTCCCCATAATGCCTTGAGTTTCTTGATGGAACCCTTCAGGCTTCTTCAAAGTGTTCTGTAAGATTCTAAATAAAATGCCAAGGCTCTTAAATCATTCTTTAAAAATCAGCCTGAGCAAAGGCCGGGTTTTGATTCAGTTGGTAGCATGCCTTGACTATTACATACAAAGCCTTGGGTTCAATTCCAAGTGCTACATAATCCAGGCATAGCAGTGTACTCCTATGACCTCTACACTCAGGAAGTAGAGTCAGGAGGATCTGTAATTCAAGGCAATCCTTAGCTACATAGAGTTTGAGGTTATACTGGGCTACACAAAACCTTGCTCATGTAAACTTAAACAAAATAATCAACCTGCAAAATTCCAGAATATATTGTTTATTTTCTTCAAACTTTATTGATAAAAGTAGTGTTTACATCCATTTCCAGATTTAAGAGGGAAGGCTTCTACTTGTCAATGAGAGGAATATAAAAAAAAAAAATCAACAAATGGTTGTTTTCAGTCTTCTATCCTGAGTTCCTGATGGAATGTACTCTGTAAATGAAACATGATTTGTTACCTGTATCCTTTGTGTTTCTTCTAAAGCATCTATTCCTTCCTACAGATGTTATACAGGAAATAAAGTAGTCCCTTACCTCCGTCATATATCACACCATTTCTACTCTTTTAAATTCTTCTTCCCCTAGAAACAATGTCAATCTATTACCCACTATGTTACAGTGGTATCCTTAAAATTAAAGTCACTTTTACCTCTGCTGCTCCTGTGTGTAGCATCCACACTAGATATAGTGTTCTGCATTTATAGTCATGTCACAGCTGCATATATTTTCTCAAAGACACCTGAGCTCATTATCACTATTTGTCAATGCTCTGTTTGTTTAATTCATTTAGATCTTCATAGGGTGAAGTGCTTCATATTAAACATTTCAAATTAATTTTTATAATTTTTGTAGGACTTTTATAAAAAAGCTTTTGAACATATATTAACCACATTTCTACATACACCCTCCCATCTTTTTCTCTTACTTTTTTTTCTGTTTATCCTCAGCATCTCCATAGACAATTTTACTTCTATTTTCATGTTATGTATATATGTATATGAATACATAAACATATACACATACAAATATACATATATTTGTATGAAAAGTAATTTTTTGTGTGTATAAAATGTAGAACCCATAAATAGTACCAAATATATTATATTTGTCTTTCTGAGAATGACTTAATTCTATCTGCTGCTTTTAGTACTTTTCCTAACAAGCCTAACCACAGAGCAACTCTAGAAATAAAACCCACATTTGTGCTTAAAGAAATACTTAGGGGCGAGAAATATCATAGAGTAGTTGAAACCATTCACTGTTCTTGCAGAGGACATCCTTTTGGTTCCCAGCACTCATATTAGGCAGCACACAACCACTTGTAACTCCAGCTCCAAGGGTTTCAACCTCCCCTTTTGTCTTCCAAAGGCAACTTCACTCACTTGCACAGAGCCCTAAACACACACAGACACATATTAAAAACAAAATAAAATCTTTTGAAAGAAGTACAGTGGCCCATGTCAAATAATACCTGTGACCCAAACATCATTTGGGACAAGACCATATAGTCAGAATCTGGTTTCAAAATATCTTTAGCAACATCTTTTCTTGCCTTGGGTGGAAAAACATGTACTCTGTGTGACACACCTTGCCTGCCAACGAGATATAAAATCAGCGTCTCTCTTGCCTGCATTTCTGCCTGGCACTATGATCACAGTGCCCAAGCAACTTGCGTTTCCCAGGAAGAGGAAGCCGTGCTGTAATAATTCAGATACTGTGGTGTGTTCCTGAAACATATGGTGTGAGCACTGACTTATCCTGGGGAAATCTGGTCAGGAAGAAGAACCACTGAAAAGCTGAAATCTATCCCAACCATGATAGAGAAGTCGGCAGGACACTGGCATCCTTCCTCCTCCAGCTCAGGCTGCCTGCCAGTTTGTGGTCCATATGCTGAGCTTGGAGAGCTGCTTTGCTTAGCATGCTGATTCTGAGTTGCTTGGGGCTGATATCCCCCTTAGAGTGTACTTAAGTTCAAGCCTACTTGTATTGCAGAAGTTACAGTTCATAGGCCTAGGTGGGAGAAATGGCTCAATACTCCTTGGAGAAGCGTTGGTTTCCATTCTTTCTGATAACAGAGTTGTGATCAGGCTTTTTCTTTCTGCATCTCACCATGTTCAGTTACATGAAACATTTTTTCCTGGGGTGAACACATACCACCAACTCTGGCAATAAATGGCAGTAGAGGAAATCTCAAGTGGCCCCTGTAGGACTCCTGTGATGAACCTAAGACCACTGAGCTCAGTAGCACTCAGGATCTTAAGTCTATGTCTTATTCTCTGATAATTTCACGATGGGATGGTTCATGTGAACCACCAGTCTGTTTGAGGAGTAAAAGAAATTAGCCAATTTTAAAGGTGCATTGAAAAATATCATTTCTTCTTTGATGACTTCATACATTTGCAAACTAAATCTTGATAATAAGTGTCCCAACTTGCCTTCCCATACCCACAGACACTCCCAGTATTCCCTTTCTCTTTCACCCCTTCTCCTGTTCGTGTTTGTGTGGGGGGGGGTATGACCCTGAGTTCAGTTAGTATTGTCTTGTGGAATGTTGACTAATCTTGCTAGCTTGCTCTTTTAAAAGTCTTGTGCTGGTGCAACGAATTCATGTGCATCTTAGTCATGCATGAGCACAGAATTTCACAGCACACTTCTCCAGCCTCCAGTTCTAAAATTTTCTCTTCCATGATGTCCTCCATTGTGTATGTAGAAGTTGGGGTGGGGATGGAAGACTTGAAAATTCAAAAGGCACTTATTTTCACCAGTTAGAAGCTACACATCTCTGTTTTTACTGTTGACCATTGCAGAGAAAAGCTACTCTGGCCAAGGATGAACACAACAGGAACACAATTTTAAATACACACACACACACACACACACACACACACACACATGAGTATTTGCTTCATTTACTTAGCCATTTCCCCAAACTAAAATTACTAGCTTCCTCTCTCCAATATTTTCCTTGTACACATGAATGCACATGTATATATATTTATACATACATATACATATGCATCATATACATATATATAATGTAATTATTATATAAGAAATATTATAGCTTTCTTCTTGCTCTTTTTGAACACTAATAACCTAATTCAAATAATATTTTCTCTTGTTACTGATGATAGTGGGAAACCTTTGTAGCAACACTACAATGTCATTATTTTTTCATCTGAGAACAAGATATTTTATGGCATAAACTGGGCAATACTTATCGAAGGCCTGAGATGGTAGTTTCTCTTCCATTTTAAAAGTCTTTGTTTTACATTCTTACTGCTTAGTCTCTCGTCTTATCATCCTCATACCTCTCCTTCATCTTTCCCAGAACACCACACACTTAAAATATTAATAACCTTCACCAAAATATTTTTTTGCTATAATTGTCTTTATCCTTCCCTATCCTGTGACATCACTGAGTGTACCCTTGTTTTTTCTGTGATTTAGAGAACAAGAATAGGATGAGACTTGGCACAAAAGTAAAGCATGATGAGTGTCCCCATTTTACTTTAAATATTTGATCATGACCACAGTGCTTAGAAATATATAAACAAAGGAACAAAGTCAAGTCATTGTGGTGCATATTTCTGGTTAAAAAGAAATGCTAGGGCTATAGAGCTGACTCAGCACTTAAAAGAACATAATGAGTGATGACTCAGCACCTAAGAGAACACACTGAGCTTGCAAAGGTCCCCAGTTCATGTGATTCCAGGGGTATCACATGCCTAGTTCTGTCCTGCACAGATACTGCATTCTTGCACAGTAACTCCCATACACATATACATATCTTTAAAATACTCTTAAATGTGGAAAAAGAAAAAAATTATAATATTCCAATTGTATTAAAACTATCTATTTTCCAGTTTATTTCGAGTGTCAATATGTTTTTACTAATGTAGCAAAATTTTAAGGTAGTCATAATAAAACGAAGATCTGTTTTATCTTAGCTCATATATTTTGAAAGTGTCAGACCATGGCCAATTGTTACCATCACTTTTGAGATCAGAAGATATCAGCTATGTAAGGTGAAAGAGGGATGCTCACCTCATGGCTAGAGCAGAACAGAAGGTTGTTTCCATACCACGCTTCCACATGGGCACATACCCAGTGACTTGAACCCTATTATACATGCCTCTTAAACATCCAACAGCTCCCATTAGTACCATGGGATAGGAACCAACTATTCCATATGGACATTTTTGAAACACTCCAAACCCAAATGCTTCCAACTCCTGGTAGATGAGATGTCATCCTGTGCCTTTTTTTTTTCAGCTCCTTTCATCTTCTCTCAAACCTTGCACCTCATGGGCTGCTCAGGAAATGAATCAATGTAGATCTTCTGTCCTCACTGAGGAGTTCCTACTGATACTCACATGCTGTCTAACATTTAGTTTATCCTAGTTTTCTAATCTTGAGCACAGTGTTTGATGTTTTTGCTTTGTGTATCTGTTTGTCAAATCCCACCCACCTCAATATAAGAGTCTCATGTGTAGCCAAAAACATCTTTATAAGGCCTGTAATAGAGCTAGAGGATTACAAAGAGTAGCCTGCAGTTTGCTTGTGTTGGCTGTTCTGTTTTGCTGTTCATTTATTTGCCTGGTTGATTTTTGGAGACAGGCTCTCACTATGCCGCCCTGGTTGGCCTGGAACTTATGTTTAGTTTTAACTGGTAGCATGACACAACCTAGGATCACTTGGAACAAGAATTACAATTGAAGAATTACTGCAGCAAGTTGACCTTTAGGCATACCTTTGGGGGGATTATCTTGATAGTTAATTAATGAACAAAGACCCAGGTCACTGTGGGTAGTGATATTCTTTAACAAGAAAGATCCTTGAACTGAACAAAAGAGGAATCGGCTAGCTAAGCATAAGCATAACTGAGCAAGCCAAAGTCTATATCTTTATTTTTGTCTGTTCTTGACTGTGGATATAATGCTTTAGGTTCCCCACAATAATAGCCTATAATCTAGAACTATAGGCAGAATGAGTCTTTTCTTCCTCTTTCTTTTTTTTCAGGGTATTTTATTATAGCAAAAGAACTCAATCTAGGTGAGGTACCCTCTATTTAAACAAGTACACAAAAAATATAAATGCATTTAATTATATAAATGTACATATGGATAAATATATGTATTTACATATATTGGTATATATATAAGTATATAAATATAAAAATTTATGTGTGATATGTAAAACTTAATATGTATATGATTAATTATGAAATATATATATAATAAATTTTTGCAAGAAGTAATCTTTGCTACTGAGTTTCTATTAAATTAGACTCTAGAAAATGTTCTGTGCTTATTTTTTCATTTTTTGAAATATTTTTAATACAACATATTATGATCAGGCTCCCCTCACTCAACTCCTTCTTGATTCTTTTAATTCTTTTAGACCTTGACCCATCCAACCCCCGCCTTTTTTCTCTTCCTTTCTGTAGAAAACAAACTTTCTGTGTTTATTCCAATTGAAAAATTGCTGAGTAAGCCTATTCTTTTGTTGTTACTTTTTTGTTTTGTTTTAGTTTGTTTGTAATTGCCTTTCCTTAGTAGATATGGGGTAAGCATTTTACCAGAAGTATATATACCAAGAAGGTATTTCAAGTCTCATTCCCAAATAGCGGAGAATCTTGTCAAGTAGGACAAACGCTTGTAATTGACTTGAATGAATTTTTCCAAGGTTGTGGGAGAAAAATCCTCTTTCAGTTCAGCTCTGTTGCCTCAAATATTCTTTCAAGTGGTCTCCTGTCACTCACTGTAGTGACCTGTTCTGTTCAGAATTTGTCTTCAGGGTAGAAATGTATCTGACAGAAAAGTTCCTTGATATGATGAAATGATAGCCAACTCCCTCTCTTGGCTGAGAAACAAAACTAATGACAACACATGAGTTGGGTGAACAGGGTACCAGATCTTCCCCTTCCCCTTCCCCTTCCTCTTCTCTTCTGAATTGTAGGTCTATACCAATTCACTCTGTTTTCTCCCTGGGACCACTGGTGCAGCCCTTGTTAGCAGCCCGCACAGCTTACTGTCTAGTTATCACTGGAGGCCTAGGCCATTTTGCTTGAGAGAAGTCTGTAGTGGTATGAAATCAGAAAGCAATGAATAGGAAGATTAAATATCCTCCTGCTTTTCAGTACAGATTATATAGTATATGACAGAGATTTTCTTGTTCAACATTCACTTTGATGTTAGGTTTCATTCTTTCATTGACATATGAAAAAAGAGTTCTGCTTCTAAACCTTGTAAGTATGGTTATATACATTTAGTTGGGCTTAAAGGAAGAAAAAGATTGAAAATGGCTTAACTCTGACATTTTCTCTTGAATGTACTTGCCAATTTATATTCAGATTGTCTTTGTAAACAATGCATTATGAACATTAAACAATAGCATGAAACCTGTGGCTCTGTGTTCTTGGTTCTGGATGACTTTTGTGCCACATTTTTGCAGCTTGATTCTATTGCTTTCCTTTTGAGGATAGGCATTCTGCATTGTGATATCTAACGTGATACTGTTTCCTCATTTAGTTCTGATATTGACAACTTTTTTGAAGATCTTGCGAAGAATGGTCTCCCTAGACAACATTCTATGTGACATCATTGCATGGATATTCTGCAATATATGTATCATTCATATATATATATATATATATATATATATATATATATATGTATATATATATATATGACAGAATGTAATTTATAAACTAGGCACAGTGAGAGATCAATGATAATAACAGTACAATAGAACAATGAGTGTACTGCAGTAGAAGTTACATAAATATTTTCTCTCACACAAAATAGAGGTTTTGTTACTGTTGTTTTTGAGACAAGGTCTCATCTTCCCCAGGATAGCCTTGAATGTACTCTCCAGTTATAGATGATTTATTGTTTGTTTAGTTTTTGTCCTGTTGCTGTGATAATATACCAAGAACAAAAGCAGCTTTTAAAAGGGGGCTTATTTTAGCTTACAGTTCCAGAGGGACAGAGTCTCTAATGAGAAAGAAATTAGACGAGCAATCTGTCAAAGTAGGTATAGAAAGTTGGCTGGTGACATTTCATGCACACACAAACGCACACACACACCAGGAAGTGGGACAAGTCTATAAGACCTTGAAACTGTCCCAGCTGACATATTTCCTGTATCAAGGATTTTCCTTCTAAATGTTCCATAATGTCCTGGAATAGTAATATCAACTTGGAGTCAAGGGTTCAAATACATAAGCCTATGGAGTAAATTTCTCATTAACCCCAAAACAATGATTTTGAACTTCTTATCTTTAAGAGTATACTTGTGTGTTCTTGAATTACCACCTTTGTGGTACTGTGGATCAAACCTATGGCCTCATTCATGCTCTAGCAACTGCTATATCTCTTTAGCACAATATAAAACAACTTATTAAACTGCTTACTCTTCTACTGGTGATGAAAGTGGCATTCATATTAAGATGATGTCTTAGTTACCTTTTAATTGCTATATAAAATATAAAATCTCCATGACCAGGACAACTTACAGATGTAGCATTTAGTTTGTGACTCAGGATACTAGAAAGTTAGAATCTATTAGTATCATAACAGAAAGCATGGCAGTAGACAGATAGGCATAGTGTTTGTGCAACAGCAGAGAGCTTAAAACTTCATATACAGGCATGAGGCAAAGAGACATAACTGAGAATACTGTGAGCTTTTGAAACCTTAAATCAATCCCTAGTGACACATCTCTTCCAACAAGCCCAGCCCACCTAATCTTTCCCAAATAGTTACACTAACTACCAAGCAAGAATTCAAAGCTATGAGAGCCATTCTCATTCAAATCACCACATTCCTCTTTCTGACTATCATGGGACTGGGGTCATATCATAATGTAAAATTCATTTATTCCAAATGTTAAATGCATTAAATGTTCCCAGTAATCTTTCACAGTCTCTACAAAGTTTGAAAGTCCAAAGATTCTTCTGCAACTTAAGTAAATCTCTTAATTGTAACCACTTATAAAATCAAAAAGCAAGTTATATATTCCCAACATGCAATGGCACAGAATATACATTACAATTCCAGAAGGGAGGAGGAGGGACATGGGGAGGAAATAATGGACCAAAGGAAGACTGAAACCCAGCAAATCAGAGTCCAAACCTAGCAACTCCTTGAAGTCAAGGGCTTAGATGGCTACATCCTTCCAATTTTGCTGACTATAACATATTTTTGTTGCTTAGACTGTGCCTTAGTTAGGATTAATATTGCTGTGATGAAGCATTATGATCAAAAGCAATTTGGGAAGGAAAAGATTTCTTAGTTTTGTATGTGTAGATACATAGATAGATAGAGATAGAGATTACAGATACAGATATTGATGTGTGTGTGTGTGTGTGTGTGTGTGTGGGTGGGTGTGTGTGTTATGAGTCAGAGAGGAGTCAGAGTCCATTGCAGGAGTAAAGACAAAACTCAATCCAGGTTAGAACCTGGAGGCAGGAAGAAGACCATGGAGGAGCTCTGTGTACATACTTGCTCATAGTTTGTTCAGCCTGTTTTTCTAGAATCTGGATCTACTAGCCCAGGTGTGGCTGGGTTCTACCCACCCTAAGCTCTATTAAGAAAATGCTCCATAGATAGGGCCACAGCCTAATTTAATGGGGCAGTTTTTCAGTTGAGGTTCCTTCCTCTTTTGTAATGATTAGCTTATTTCAAGCTGTCTGAAAACTGGCAAAGGCGGGGCACTTTTACTGTTCTCCCTTACAGCTATCCCAGCTCTCTGGCATCTCTAACACTGTAGGCTCTTCAGTGTATTGAAGACTTTATTTTCACACCTTCAAGCAGTGGGCTTCTCAGAGCCTCCATGCAAGGCTTCCCAATTATATATGTGGCCTCAGACATTTTCATTAACCACAGAGGATGATTCTCCAACTCTGTGTCTTTGTGCATTCTTCATTACTCTAAAGACAAAATCATGTGTCCAATTCTGTGATTTTTCAGCCACCTGATTGTGAAGGAGCCTGGCCTCCTCCTCAAATCGCATTGACATAAGATTTATTTGTCAAGTCTTTTTAGAGACATAACATTCCATAGGCATTTCCTTTTATAAGTTGGCCACTTAGCTTGGGAAGGTCTTGCTCTGAAGGCAGAACTCCCTCTGCTCCTGTCTGGATCAGACCTCTCTTTATTCCCTCAGCATAAACTTTGGTTCCAACATGATACTTTTTGGCTCTATTTTTTTCTCCTAGAACTGTACCATTTGTATTAATTTTTGCCTCATTTGCTCTTTTTCATGGTATACCTGTATAAGAACAGTCACAGATAACCATACATTAGAATCAATATTAGGCCATCTTGAAATCTCTGCCAGTAAAACTGTTACATTAAGACTCAGGCAGATTCTTAGGACAATAGCAAAACCAAACCATATTTTTTACCAAAATATTCAAGAATGGTCTCCCGTTGTTAATTGTTGTTCCCTTTCTGAAAGTGCTTCACCTGAGCCTCCATAATCCATATTGTACATGGTACTATTTTCCTCTAAGCTTCTATTAGGATGACCCATTAACTCCTAATTAGAGCATTCAACCACTTTCCCAGTTCAAAGTCCCATTTTTAAAAAGTATTCCTCCAAGAAACATAGCATGATAAAGTCTGTCACAGCAATATCCCAATCATGGTACCAATTTCTGTGTCAGCTATTTTCCAGTTGCTGTGACAAAGGATGACAAAGACAACTTATAAAAGTAACCATTTAATTTGAAGTTCAAACCCCAGATGACTAGAGTACATGCTTATGTTTGTCACAGTTTTATTTATGTGAAAATTCACCATGACCAAAGAACCACATAGAAGAAAGAATTTGATCAGGGGCTTCCTTACAGTTTGACAAGGTTAGTCCATGGTCAATGTACCAGACAAGACACTGAGGTAGTAGCTAAAAGCTAATATCTTGATCCACAGATACTAGGCAAACAGAACTAATTGGGAACAGCATAGGTTTTTGAAACCTCAAAGTTTATCACCAGTGGCACACTGCCTGCAACAATCCTTGCTTTCCAAAGAGCACTATCAGCTGACTACCAAGCATATGAGTCTCTGTGATCTTATTTAAAGCACCAGCGATGGTGTGCTACCTAATTGGCGAGGTAAAATAAGTTGGAGGATAGAGGCAATGTGGTGAAATTAGGCTAAGCCATTGGGTCCTCTGAGAAAAAGGTCTTCAGTCAGAAGGATTGTGACAGTTGATACAATAAATGAGGTGGTTACTCAACAAGTGATGGTCTGGTATGTCCTCAGAGTGAAATGATGGAAGAAAAATGGTCCATGTCTTACATTGAACAGAACGGTGTGATACAAGGTTTTGTTCTATCATTCCCAATGATGTGTAATTTTAAAGACTATGGATTATTTGCTTCTGGGATTTTCAATTTTATGTTTTCAGACAGTAATTTACTAAAACTACATAAAGAAAAAGACTAAATACTCTATACAGACTACTACTCTCATAATTATCGCTACACTCTTTGTGTACATCACATTAAACTCTATGCTAAGAGCTTCATAAATGTTTCCACTTCTGTAGCCTGCAACCACGGTCTACTAGTTCATATTTTGAAACTAAAGAAATCAAACCTCGGCAACTTTAAATAATGTGTGTTAGTTCAAGACAATAATCAGTGGCAATCTCTATTGACTGGAATTCAAAGTCTACATTCTTGAATAATAAGTAACCTAGCAGAAAGATCTCACTCCCCATTCCATTATCAGGTCCCATTCCATCATCAACTCATTAGTTGCTTTATTTTATTTCTCATTTCTAAGATCATCTTGTCTGGGACCAGAGTTAGAGATTAAAATTGCTGCTTCTCTTGGAAAGGACTTGAGTTCAGTTCCCAAGATCCATGGTGGGAGCTCTCAACTGGCTCTACCTCCAGTTCCAGGTAGATTGTCTTTTCTAGCTTTAGTGCAGACTCATATTCATGGGCATATACTACCCTCTCGCTCACACTCATATACACAAATAAAAGTAATCCTTTAACAATGTTTAAAATGACATTATTTTTCTTATGATATAGGAAACAAAATACGATATAATAAAATATTCTATCCATCTTTAAAATAACAATTTATATTTTTCCTTGTATTTCCTTGAGCATTAATGATCTAGCATAAAGAGATTTTCTTCTCTAATACTAATGTAAATCTATGTTCAGTACTCACTCACATATGAGTTCATGGTGGAAATAATTCACCTTTAGATCTTAGTAACTTGTATGAAATGTGTTCAGGAGGGTTTGTTGGTTTTGTGTTTATGTATTTAAGTTTGATGCCTAATGTTAAACAAGGAAGCATGTTACAGGGAAAGAAAGAACACTGGTACAAGAAGACTTATCTCTCCTCTTAGCATCTGCTAACAGTGTAATGTGAGAACCTGTGTTAGAGACCAGTAGACCTCAACACTGTCGTCTGTAAAACTGGTAATCATGACGAAACTACTTACTTTACTTTTCATTGGACCTTTGATAGTAGACAGAAGGGTTTTATGGTTCATAATATGCTTTGTGACTGCACATTGTCATTGATAATAAAAATAGTTCATTGATCAACTGATTATTTATTGGTTTGTAGTTAAGTATATAGTAAAATGTTTAAGAAAATGAAACTATGAATACGAGCTGCAGACCTGCTGCAGGAGTCCTGAGCTGTCTCCCTTCAGTTATCTGGTTCTACTTTACCTCAGGGATTTTAGTCATCCTGTAAGATGAAAGTTCAGAAGATAAAAACCAGGAAAGATTATAGTTATGTAAGATAATAAAACATTGTTAGAATGCAAGGAAATAAACCAAGATAAGCAAAGTCAAGCTTCTCCACCTTCTTAGGGCCTGAATGAAAGACAAGTATATGACCAGCCACACAGAAAGCTAAGCTACTTAGAAAATATGGGCCCTAGGGCTGAACAGATGGCCCAGCAGTTAAGAAGACTTGCTTTTACAGAGGACTTGAGTTCAGTTTCCAGTGTCAACACTAAGCAGCTCACAGTAAGATTTAACTCCATCTCAGAGAACTCCAATGCCCTATCAAGTCCCCGAAGACACCTTCCCTCACATGTGCACACCTTCAAACAGGCGCATAATTAAAAATTAAAGTAACTATATAAAAAGAAAATAAAAATATTGCTATTGATTCTTGCAACATGAATTTCTTTTCATATGTCTGAGGTTTAAAAAAAAACATTAAAAATACTAACAGTAAACCATAGAATGGTTTTACTGCTAGCAAGAATGTACTTAGTGGGGTTGGAGAGCATTGCTCTCTAAAATAGGCCAAAAAAGGTGTTGAATTCCATGAAGGTGGAGTTACAAGAGGTTATGAACTGCATAATGTGGGTGCTGGGAACCTAAACAGGATCTAGCAATGTTTTAGCATTTGGTGCTATTGCAGAGAACTCACGTTCAATCCACAACACCCATTCTGGGTAACTCATAACTTCCTGTAACTCCAGCTTCAGGAGTTGGAGACTTCTGGCCTTTCCAAGCATCTGCTTACATGTGTACAGACACATAGAGACAGACAGAGGGAAGAGAACAGGTGAGTCAAGGAGAGCAGAGGAGAGAAGAGGAGAGGAAAGGAGAGGAGAGGAGAGGAGAGGAGAGGAGAGGAGAGGAGAGGAGAG
>NW_021604653.1:3921872-4005585 GCF_004785775.1 Grammomys surdaster
AGGAGAGGAGAGGAGAGGAGAGGAGAGGAGAGGAGAGGAGAGGAGAGAATCACCTGATCTCTACATGCTTACTGTGGTGCTCACTTTCAGCAACACATATATATAAAAACATACAATGCAAAAAGAAAAAAACAGAGAAACACCTTTGGGGAGATATATGCAGCAAATATTATGAAATCAAATGTCTTTTCTAAGAGTGAGACATCATGTGCATCATTTGCTTTATTCTCAAACTCAGTGGAGGCACAGAAGTTATGCCTACTTCTTGTCAAGTTATAAATACTGGAATCAAGTACATTTGGGTTCTCAAGTACTGAAATGCAAGTAGTGTGTCTCAGGTTTCTATTCTGCATGAGGAAGAATATATTTGCACAGCAGCCTTAATCACTATTGTGTTACAAAGTGCCGTACACATTAAAATTGGAAACTTGTCATTTCTGTTGTCTTAGGAGTTATTCAGCATTAGAAATCTGACACCTGCTCACCTTTCCTGGGATGCTTTACCACAGCAGCAACTGCATGAATGTTATTCAATTTTCAGAGTGAATTGGATGAAGGTAATAAAGGAAGTTCAATATCTAGTCAGAGATATATGTTGTAGGAGATAGAAAATTACTCCCCTTGCCTTTGGCACACTTTCTCATTGATCACAAGGCTAAGGGGACCTTCGGTGATCTCATGTTAAGCTAACAACTGAAGACTACAGAATGGGATGGAAAGGTGATGCTTTGTGAATAAATTGGGGAAACACTGGATTTTGAGTTTCTTGATTAACTTTTACAATAGTTTTAATTGTGAATAGATGTGTGTGGTTGTGCCAGTATATTCCATATGTGTATCCTTACCAAAATAGGCCAAAAAAGGTGTTGAGTCCCATGAACCTGGAGTTGCAAGTGGTTATGAGCTACATAATGTTGATGCTGGTTACCAAAACAGGATCTAGTAAGAACAGCAAGTGCTCTTAACTGTTAGGCTGTTTCTCCAGCTCTGAGTTAAAACTTACCTCTACACTTATAGTGCTAATGCCTTTGAAATCACTGACACTGTCTTGTTTCTTGAAATCCACAGAATTTGAATTACCAGCATAATCAATTTAGCTTAAATATTTTTACTCAGGAACAGCAAAAAGGATGACATTAAAACAGGCAGAGGAATAAGTGTAAGTTTACAGGACTGTAAACATCTGTTACAAAATGAAGAGAACAAAATGCTCCTGAGACTGCCAAGAAGCACAATCAAGGACAGTACGCAGTTACTTGGATAGCCTGCTATATACTGGGCTGGAGAGATGCCTTTACGGTTTAAGTCCCTTGCTGCTTGCGCAAAGGACCTAGTGTGCCTGCTAGTAACCACAATGGATGGCTTACACCTGCCTGTGATTACATTTCTAGGAAATCTGACACTGTCTTCTGGCCTCCATAGTCACACACTGACTCACATAAATAAACATAAATTAAAATAAAAACACAAGCTTTAAAATTTATACATGAGCTCTCTTTTGTCACCTCCTTAATTTCATTGTTGTGTATTCTTGTTGAAAGCATTTTTCTCTCTTTTTTTTTTTTTTCTGATTTTTCGAGACAGGGTTTCTCTGTATAGCCCTGGCTGTCCTGAAACTCACTCTGTAGACCAGGCTGGCCTGAAAGCATTTTTCTCATCATTAGAATAATTGTTTTTTTCTGTTGATGCAAATATACACAGAACAATGGTCTCTGATGATATATTTCAAAAAATTCTTATGAACTTAGGTCCTTCTCCCACAAAAAATAATAGAAAAGAACTTGTTCATGTATATCTTTATCTTGCCATATGTGTTAGCAAATTCTGGGAGCCATGGAAATAATATGGCTAATAGAATAAAATAACTTGAGTTGGCAATGGTGTCACTAGGAGAAAAATCCATCAATAGAGGGCTCAAAAGATGGCTCAGTAGTTAAGAGCACACCCTGGTCTTGTAGACGACCCAAATTCTGTTTCCAGGCTCAGTGAATTGTTAGTCACAACTACTATGACTCCAGATCTAAGAGTTCAAATGCTCGTATCTGGCTTCTGTGGATATCAACACACATATTGAACTTTCTCACACAAACACACAGATACACATAGATAATTCAAATAAATATTTTAAATTTTTTTGTAAATTACAATATAATCACATTGCTTCTTCTGTCCCAAAATAAAAGAAAAACTGGGACGGGGAGTCGAGATGTTAAAGATGGGTTCTTAGGAAAAGGATATATATGGATTATAAGAATCTTTGCTCCCTTTCCACCTGAGTATCCATCCCATGTGCAGTCACCAAAGGTAGATGCTGATGTGGAAGTCAGGAAGTGCATGCTGATAAGAGCCTGATATGGATGTCTCCTCAGAGGTCTTCAAGAGTCTGACATATTCAGAGGCAGATGCTCACAACTAGCCATTGAACTGATCATGGGGTTCTCAATGGAGGAGTTAGAGTGAAGACTGAAGGAGCTGAAAGGATTTGTGGCCCCATGAGGAGAGCAACAATACCAACCAACCACAGCTCCCAGGGTCTAAACCACCAGCCTGGGAGCACTTATGGAGGGATCCAGGGCCTTAGCTGAATATATAAGAGTGGAGGGCCCTGCTGGGCACAGGTGGAAGATGAGATCCTTGACCTCATGAAGGCTGGACGCCCCAGGGGGTGGGAGTTTTGAGGGTGGGGAGGTGGGAGTGGGGGGGTAGATAGAGGTTACATCCACAAAGAAGAAGGAGGAGGTGTGAGGGGATTGGGGGTTCCTGGGTGGGTGGGGGATGGGGTAAGGGGACAACATAGGAAATGTAAATAAAACATCCAATAAAAAAATTAAAAAAAAAAAAAGAATCTTTGCTCCCAGGATGTACAGGGAAGCTTGCTTCTGAACATAAAATTATGTTAGATGCAGCAAGAGTGAGATAGGAGAGACCTCTGTATACAAATAATGATGTTATTGAGGTCTGATGTAAGAGGACTTAGAACTTGGAAAGCTTCAATCATGTGAAATCTCTTGGGTAGCTGTCATCACCCTTTCCCTAAATAAATTTTACCCTTGTTACTAAATGGAAAAATGGAAAACTCACCCATCCCAGGAAGCATTGAGAGTCAAAACCTTATTGCCAATTCATTTTTGATTTTCATATAAGACTACATGTGGGATTTTTCTTTACCTTATTAAGGAACTGTATGAAATTTATATCCAATAAAGCATCTTATATGTGACAGTATTTAGTATTGTAATAGCAAAACTTTAATAATTAAACATATGAATATATATTTAAACATATAAAATTAAGCGCATGAATACACACACACACACGCACACACACACACACACACACATGAATGAATACCTTAAGCTTCATTATAAAAGTAATTTTATGGCCTATGTGTGCGTATGTGTGTGTGTATGTGTGTGTGTGTGTGTGTGTGTAAGTAGATGGTGCTGGTTGGTATAAGAATAGAGGTTGAGCAAGTCAAAGGAATCAAGCAAGTAAGAAGCATTCCGCCATAGTCTGCTTTAGTTCCTGCCTCCATATTCCTGTCTTGAGTTTCTGCCTTCATTTCCTCATAAGCTGTGTACCGGCATATGTGAATCAAATAAGTCCTTTTCTCTCCACATTTCTTTTGATAAAGCTCTTTATCATACCAATATAAAACAAGGTAGGATAAAGGGGTTTCATGTGTTAGTGGAGAAAGGTGCCCTCTGCATTGTCTGATAAGTTGAGTTTCATGTTAAGGACCCAATGAAGGAGAGAATAAATGCACACAGGCTGTTCTCTGATCTCCACATATGGACCGCTGAACACACCAATACAAATACACACAAATAAAGAAATTAATGAATAAGTGTAATAACAAGTTAAAAACTAAGTAGACAGTGACTGAGAAAGAAACCTGAATCAAATTGTGGCCCCTATGGGCTTGCATATGTGTGTGTATGTGTACTCATACCCACATGGACACACACAGACATGTACACATACATATTTTACACACACATATTATACAAACAATCATTAGAAACAAATAAAGGATCTTAGTACTATTAAGAAAGTGAAAGCACTACAGCTTGATAAATGTCATTTATATGAGTGAATATATACAGGCCATTGTGAACTCCAAACGGGTTTGGCTGTGTCCTAATAAGTCTAAAATCAGAGAAGTTCAGCAATGATAGCAGGCTGTTGGGAAGAAAATGCATGGCCCTTCCTGTTTTTAACCATTAAAACAGTATATTAGGGAATTTCTTTGTTATGGCAACTTAATGAATATATTAGTAAGACACAAGGCATGCTGTGAGCCAAGGAAATTTGTAAACCTCTGATATTATCTATATTTAGTGGTTCTATTATTTTAAAATGTCCTACAAACTATTATAAAGCCACAAATTTGTATTCACTGAACATAGACAAAGTCCTTTTTGTGAGAAATCTTTGTGATTACACCAAATATATGTACATTAAAATGAGAAAAAAATGGAAAAGGATTTTAGGGAGACACTAAGTTTACTTTAGACACAATTGCAGCAAAGTTTTAATCTCCAAAAAATTATATGTTATTAATTTACTCTGACGTGGTTATGTGCAGTGGTATGGACGTGCAAATCAAAATCCAATATATGGGTGCTGTTTGGCTCCTTCTGCCATCTCTCCAGTCCCATGTAGGTATTACTGGATTTTCTTGCTTGTTTGCTTTTAGTTTTAATTAATACTTTTGAATTTTGAATGCCAAAATTCTATCCAGTAACTGCAATCTGAAAACTAGAAAAAAAAAACAGAAATAAATTGCTGGCCACTCCTAACGCTTTAAAAAGTAATGTGACAATCTTAGTAGGATATCACATTCTCACCAGCACACACGTCAATAATCCATGAAAGTGTTGGTACTTTAGTGTTAAGAACAAACCATACCAGAGAATAAAATGTTCAGTTTCTCATGAAGAAACATTAGGTTCCAGGCATTGACTTATAAACAGGACATTGGGATAAAATGGCAACAAATAGCAAAATTTTCCTATCATGAATATTCTGACATATCAAATGTGCATGCTTAAACATGAATTTCAATTCCTGAAATTTCTTGGTAATATATTAATGCAGTCCTAGAGTCATATAAAAAGATATATTACAAAAGCTAAAAGATCATAAATTCTTCACATTTCTATACAATAAATCTCATTATTTTTCTGGCCCTCCTAAGAAATGGTAGATTCGATTTCTACAATTCCTTAATAATTGGAAAGCCTTAAAATTGTGTTGGCACTAGATGTAATTATGGATGTAATTTCCTTGCCCTAGGACTCAATTCTGCCTGGCAGCATGCCCTTATACATCCTTAGAAGGATCTCGTAAAGTCACACAAGAAAGAGCATATGTTGCCTTTCTTAAGGAACCTTTCATAAAGTTCAGCAGTGAGGTTCTCCAGGACATCAGACCTCTCTCTGCAAACAATGAATTAGCACTGTACTGAATGTCTAGAAACAGACCTGCCTACAGGAGAACTATCCCAATGAATGCAGCTTAAATATTCAGTAAGGGCATATTTTGATGGGCAACCTTACTTAAGTGGCTAAGGAGTTAACGCTTGTGGATTACATAGTTTCTTCTACAAACACTTAGTTCTCTTCTTTTAGAGTCAAAGGATAAATGAGTAATATCCACACACATGAGCAAGGTTGTGTTGTGGTAAAATTACTTATAAAATGATAGCCTGGGTTCTGGGAGACTGCTCAGTCAGTAAAGTGCAAACATGAGCACTTGAGTTTAAGTGTCCACCACCTATATAATAGCTGTGCATGGCAGCACACACTTATAACCCTAAAAAGACAGAGAGCTTTCAGGTACTCACTGGCTAGCCATACTAAGTGAACAGGTGATTCTGATGTTCAGAGAGAAAACTTATCTTCAATATTAGCGTGTGGAAATGACAGATCAAGATACTTGTCAAAATTGAGCCTGCACACACACACACACACACACACACAAGAACACAAACCTGCATGCATATGTGTTTAATATGCTTTACAGAAATGTATAAACATATGGTAGAGTCTATGACATAGGAAAAGAATGAACAAATAAGTACTCAAGAAGAAGTAGTAAAGGAAAGTGGTGGGTTCCAGATGAGTCGAGTTGAAACTGTGAAATACATGAGTAAGAGAAAGCATTTTGAATACATCATACCTGTATTCTTGTTCTGCTTGGTCTGGAGAATGTGCTATGATAGCCACAATTAGATTTTGGATAAGTGAGTTTATCAAGTAAGTGGCAAACCAAAGTAAAAGAATAAATAGCAAGTAGCAGCTAGATATATTAAGAAAAGATAGATATGAGTGGATGGATGGATGGATGGATGGATGGATGGATGGATGGATGGACGGGTGGGTGGGTGGATGGACGGACAGACAGACAGACAGACAGACAATTGACATGCAAAGATAGGAGGAAAGGGGGAAAGGTGTAGGACAACACATTGGGTTCTCAGAACATTAAACAGCTCCAGTTCCTGGTTGAGATTCTCAGGGTTTGCAAAATGTGCCCTACAGTGAGACTTCAAAGTAAAAGAAAATAGCAACAGATAGAGAGATGACATCATGTGGACACCACAACATGTGGCAGAAATTGAGTGAGGATATGGTAGCCATCAACTGGAGTTTCTGAATGTGTTTTCCTCCATGACTGAGCTTTCTTGGGCTGAATTTCTGACATATGTTTAAAACTGTTGACACATTCATGCCATGGAATTAACAAACGTAATATGATAAAATAACTGAAATCCAGCTGTTCTCAAAAGAATAATGTGTTTACTCTTGAGCTGCATTGTTTTTAACATTTCTGACAGGTTTAGAGGAGGCCCACCTATTCCCTGAGGACCTTTGATATTAATATACTGGGACATGAAGTGTAAGGTGGGGGAATCCTGGCCAGTTTTACACTTAGCTCAAACAGCACCTGAAAATTTACTAACACAATATACCTGAGATGCACCCACACACTTATGTATAGGGGCATTCTCAACTGCTTCCTGAAACGTGCTTACCAATTATATTTTTTCTTATGGTAATTGCTTATTTTATATATGAAATTCACACAGATTATATTATTCTGAACCTTGTAAAATTCTTAATAATAAATTTATGAATATCCCATTTCCATGAAACCCATTCCTTTTAGTGCTGTTTGTTATAAAGTATAATACAATACAATATTTTCTAAGTGATATGGCTGCCAAATGTTAACATTACAATATTGTAAAAATAACCACTCTGAAAATAAAAAGTGAACCAATTAGATAATAACTGAGCTATGAAGGTTGTATGTCTATTTGGTTGACAATCAGTTGGTTATATTACCAATATTCAAGATCTTGTAGCAATTTCTTCACAGAAATAAAATGAACAGCATCAGTAGAGGGTCACAATATGCTGTCAGAGAACTCATGAAATCTTTCTTAGTAAGTTTCTTCTAACTTCATGCTAAAGATTTTCTGTTTGATCTCAGTTAAAGATCAAATCTTAAAAATCTGGGGATGTCATATGTGTGTCTGTATTGGATCATGATTATCTTTGCTAGGACGTTTTTTAAAGGATTAGAAATATTGATTCTCTCTTAAGTACTCTCAGATCACCTAAATCTCACTAATGAAGGATTTCTTTAGATAATGACTCCTATTGGCTAGTTAACAAACTATCATGAACATGTAATACATTAATCCCTCAATAAATATGACCTGAAATCCCTACATTAGAGATGTATCGCTGTACTGCAGAATGGAATTGATTAAAGTGGAGCATTAACGAAGCATTTGGCCCTTGCTTAGTGTCCATATGGGCAAGATTTTTTAAAGAAAATAGTGGACTCCAAAGTTTCTTAAAAAGCCATTTTGGACTTTTCTAAGTATTGTTTTTGGCTTGTGGTTCCATTCTATCATGGGAACATCAGAGTAAGGCATAGCAGCTGGAGTATGAAACAGAAAGATCACATTCCATCTGCACACAGGACCCAGAGAGAACAGGAAGTAGGATGAGACAATAAACATAGAATGCCTATTTCCAATGATGTACCTCCTCTTACAAGACTCCACTTCCTACTGTTTCCATATTCTCTATAAAAAGTATTACCAACTAGGAAATAAGATTCAAATTCATGAGCCTATGGAGGACATTTGATATTTAAATCGCAAGTCAATCTTTAGAGACATGGAAAATACAAAATGTTTCAACTCTGTATGGTGGTTACTTTTTGATGCTGTGATAAAATTCCATGACCAATACAACTTATAAATGAAAGCATTAATTTTGGTTCATGGTTCCAAAAGAATTGAGGCCAACATGGGGTGGGGTGGAAGGCCTAGCAGCTGGAGCAGGAAGCAAACAGATTGCATTTCTTCTACATATAGGTCAAAGGTAGTATGTAGGATAGAACAGGAAGTTACATCAAGCTATAAATCCTCAAAGCCCACCACCAGTGCTATATTTCTCTAAAGAGGCTATACCTCTTAAAAGTATCATAATATCCCTAAACAGTACCATCAACTGGGATTCAAGTGTTCAAATACATAAATGTATGCGGGGGGTGAGGGGGAATTCTCATTCACACCATCATACTTTCCTTAACTTCACTCTATTACTCCTAGAAAGAACACTAAACCAGAGCCATCATCTAAAAATACTATCGGAAGCTGGGTAGTATGAGCCTTGGTCATTGACCTAATTTTCTTTCCCATTGCTGTGATAAATTAGCATGTCAAATGCAACTTAAAGAAGAAAATGTTTAAGTCACAATTCCTGGTACTAGTTCAAGTACATAATGGGAGGAACTTGAAAGTGCTCGACAGGACAGTTCTGTGTGCCAGTTCATCCTGTGGCAAGGTCCACATGCTCCACAATTCGCTACTACAGATTTCCTAGGAAACACAAAAATGAAATGTGAGATGAACTACAACCCCTGCCTTGTTGCTAGTCTTCAGTCATAACTAACACTCACTGTTACTTTTACTCCTTTGAAATTTCTAATTTCACTTTTAGCTGATACCTCTATTTACTTGGATAGTTTTTGGCCAGATTACTGGAGAACATCAGCTGTGTGTATGTGTATGTGTATGTGTGTGTGTGTGTGTGTGTGTGTGTGTGTGTGTGTGTGTGTGAATGTATGTATGTATATTTCATTCCCTGGCTTCAACAGGTCGTTCTCCCTATTTTTAGAATAAGAAAAGTGTATTCATGATACTTGGTGACATAGGAAAAATAAGAATGTTGAGTATAGATTTTCTTAGATAAGCCTCAAAATGAGGCACATTGCTTCTGATAACATTATTTTATATGAGAATCATATTAATTGTGAATCCACAAAGAGGGATTGTTGGGGTTGGCAAGTAGGACTATCCAGTGCTAGATGTTTTTTTTTCTGCAAGCTATATTCTCATACTTTCTATTGTACAGTTTGTATATTAACTGATAACAAAATATGGCCATGTTCCTGCTTCTTTCCTTTCCTGCCCTTTCTATTCCTGCACATATTTTGGAACAATAATAGTCTTATCTTGTATGTTTTTAACCCAAGAACATAGTACAGTGCCTAAGTTATAGCACAAATTCAACAAAGAGCTGTTTAATAAATACTTTTGTCTTTGTTCTGCTCCACAGATAAGATTATAGTTTTTATTTATACAAAATTTGTAAATGTTTTATATGACCATGGCATAAGACATGTGCAAACCATGACTTCACGTGTGTGTGTGTGCCCATGCACGCACATGCATGAACACATGCATATCTAAGTATCTTTATAATAACAATCTGTCAGCCTTCTTAATCACAATGTAAATCATTTCCTAGGTTGGTAAGGGTAAGTTGAGGGGATTGTGTACCACCATGTAGGTACACAGAGTTCTTAGGAAAACCTCAGTGTCCATTTTTTCATTTAACTGTGTTGAAGGCAAAGTCATTCTAGTCTCTGCTTCATATACCAGGTTATCTACCCCATAAGCATCCAGGAATTTACCTGACTCTAACTCTCATCTTTCCCTGGGATTACAAATGGAGGATATCACATCTATGTGTACATGGGTTCCCGAGAGTCAAACTCAGGTCTGATGTTTTTAAGACAAGTATGTTAACCACTGAGCCACCTCACCAAGTTGTGTGTGTGTGCATGTGTGTGCGTGCACACATGCACTCACACACATGCATATCTATGTATCTTTATAATAACAATCTATCAGCCTTCTTAATCACAATGTAAATCATTTCCTAGGTTCATCATACTGAATGAGGTATACTGCATGTTTGATGAAATAGTAGGTTATTTTTCTTTTCTCATAATTCAGTGAAATACCAGTGCCCAACAGTACATCATGAGAACCCTCTGACAAACTCAGTGAGACCTTCCCTCAGCCTTCTCTCTCCTTATATAGTCTACTTTATAAAAGAAGCTTCATGTGGATTGATTGACTGTCCTCAGGAAAAATTCTAATTTGTCAAAGACAACTTAGAAGTTATGTTTTATTTTATTTTTTTATACTTATCACTGCTTAAATATATGTCTAGCTACACCTTGACTGTGTAGCCTTAAAATTTCCTTCGTAGATGGTGTGTTAGTTGGCTTTCCTGTTGCTGTGATAAAATAAAAAATACTTAATAAAAGAAACTTATAGAGGGTCTTGTTTATCTTACCCCTTGAGGGTATAGTCCCTCATTGCAGGGAAGCATGGTGACAGAGGAGCTGGTCACATTTTCTCTGAAGCCAGTAATCATTGAAAGATGTATGCTGGCCTTCAGTTTCCTCTCTCCTTCATATTCAGTCCAGGATCCCAACTGATAGAATGGTGCCACCTACAGTGGGCAGCTCTTCTCACCTTAGCATTTAAGATGAACTTCCAGAGACATGTCCAGGAGACCATGTCCCACATCATTTTTCCATTCATCAAGATGAAAATTGAAATTAACCAACACAGATGCCCATATATTGACTCTAGGACTCCCTATGATTCTTTATACAAAAGTGGGTTAGCTCAGTGGTAGATCATTGACTATACTCCAGAGTCTATTCTGCTAATATTAATCCTACACATATTAAATATTTATATTTTTGAACAACTGTCATCTGCAGCAAAGTACATGTTAGCTGAATCATTCACACTTATGGCTTTTTTTCATGTAATTACACACATTTTTAGTGATTGTATTTTTAAGTATACAGGCAAAACACTCCAAATAAGCTAATCCAGGACTTGGGAAAACACTACATTTTAATATCAACAGCAAAAGTTTTTATACTCTTATTAATTTATTCCCTAACAAGTTCATATATGTACATAACACATTCTGGTCACATGCATTCCTCCACCCATCTTGTTCTCTTCTCACCACAGCCTGCCTCCTGCTAAATCTCTATCTCCTTTCATATCCATCTGTTGTTTTTGATTAGTGACCCATTAGGCTTGCAAGGTCCACTTGCACACAGTTTAAAGTAACTTATATGCTTTTAAGCACAAGTCAGGCTAACTGCTGACATATCCCAGGTACTTAACTGTTGTTCTCCAGAATAAAGATGTGAGCATCCATGTAATGCCCATCACTTAAAGATGTTTGGGCATTGCTGTGTTGACCTACTGTACTTTTGCAAATTACTTTCTCTTACATGACACTTGGAGATTCTCCCTGTCAATGCCATTCCATACCTCTGATAATGTCACTTTGCACAGAGTTTGTGCTGGTGTTTAGAATTACTGATAATTTCCACAAGCACTATTTGGGAATGGACTAGGAAGGGAATATTTATTCCATTCTGTGTAAGAACCTTAACAGTGACTGATTTCATACAAGATGGCTTTCCAGGCATCCAAATGGAAAGACTCCAATCCCAAGAGAAAACTTCTGCATAAATTAGAAAGCCTGGAAATCATTTCCTACAACAAACATGAGTTAAAATCTTTGTTCTGTTATAAAAAGCCTTAAACCAACAAATTTCTATAATCAATAATAAATACTTACTAATATCACTCTGACCATGGTATTTTTGAGGAAGGATATTTGAAAGGATACTGTCTATATTATACTATAAAGAAAATAAGAACAATCCATCTGAGATTCCATTGTCAGAAGTAATTGTTTATACAGATGTACTTTTATAAAACATTGAAAGATAAAAGTAAAAAATAAATTGTCTATGGAATTGGAGAGATGGATGAGCAATTAAGAACAGATATGTCTCTTGCAAAGGACCCAAGCTGGGTTGCCAACATCTATGGTGGGCAAATGACAATCTCTTGTAAGTTAGCCACAAGGAATCTGCCAACTCCTTCTGATCTTCATGAGTGCCTGCATTTATGTATCCATACATACATGTGAAAAACATATGAATAAAAGATTTTTAAACCAATCTTTAAAACTATATTATATTTAGGAAGAAAAATGAGAAGCAGAATGCTGTTGGACAAGGCAATAGAAAAGAAAGAATAGCATGGTTTGGAGATTAGCCATGGTTTTATTCTTTATTGTCTCATTTTATGTTACTTTCAGGAACTCTCAGTAAGGCTGACCTTAGTCACAGACCCAGAATATTAAATTTCATATTTTAAAAGCCAGGAACATAAATCTCAATTGATATTCTTTTAAGAATGATGTTTATCAGATAGGTAAAGAGGTAGACAGACAGAGGTGGCCTTTCATGATCTGCAGGCTCTGCATTACAGGATTCAAAGTACTGCAAACCAAAATGCTTCCTTTGTGATGAACATGAATGCAGAATGTTTTCTGCCTTTAACCCCTACAATGTATAGTTGAATAGCAACTAACTACCATTTATGCTTTACTAGTTAAACAACCCATTTATCACTTAAAGTATATATACATAGGGTATAAGCAAAAATTTTGTCATATTTTTGTTTTATTTGTTTGATTGGTTTTTTAATTTTGTGGTTTTGAAATAATGATATAATAACACCACTGCTGCTTATTTTTCCTTCCTCTAAAACCTTTCATGTCACACACACACACACATGAAACTTGAACATGTTCCTTGGTAATGAAAACTATGATTTGGGGATGGGATGTTACGTTGTAGTTAAATGTAAATAACCTTTGCAAACACAACTTGGGAAAAATGTGCCTATCAGTAGTCACTTTAAAACTGATATATGGGTTTAATATAGTAATCATGACTGTTCTGTAACAAATGACTAAAAAGATAAGTTAAACTTTCATTTGTTTTTATTACTTTATCTGCCACATATCACCTTGTATCAATCAATTTTGAGTTCTGTCCATTTACTTGCATGAGGCTCCATTTGGCTTATAACCAGTATTGATTCAATAAAAGCCAATAATCAGTCATTGATTGAAACAAAACTGGATATGTGGGAAAAAGAGAGTGAGGAATTGAGGAGGGCAGGGTCTCATGGTTGACTATATCCACATGACAATTCCTCTCCTCTATCTTAGTGTGGTAGAGTCTCCACTGGAGAATTCACAGCAGGAACTGTAGCTGGATCTTCTCTAATTAGTGGTAGACAAAGTAAATGGGTGTATTTTTATCTGGCCCCTATGGACATATATATGAATACACATAAAAAGATATTTCTGGAACAGGGTTTGGGAGCTTCTCAGCCTTTTAATTTTTCCCAGAATTACAGATTCAGAATTTTCAGTGAAAATGTGACAGGAAGGCACAAAGCAAAAGCTAAAGAGGCTGGAGTGTTAAGGTTCAAGGGATTAAATCCCATTGAAAGGCTATTCCATAATACCTCTCATCAAGGTAGGCCTTTCTATAGAGCAGTGCTCCCCAGGGGGCATCCTGTCTCTCTGCCTCCTGGAGGCATATGCAAACTTCTTCAGTTGTCTCAGGTCTGTCTGGCAGGATGTGGTCATGTAATAGATAGAATCAGAGATGATACAAATGTCCTACAGCAGACAGAGAAATTCACAGTTTAATAATTATCCAGCCCAACCAGTCAATAATGCAAAGGTTGAGACTACTTTAAAAGAAAAAACAAACAAACAAATAAACAAACATGAAGCTGGGAAAACAAAATGCCTGTTTGAGTCTCTGTGGAGTCCCAGAAGTGATTTACCCTCTTTGACTTTCTGTTTCCTTACTCACAACCTGAGGACAGTAAGATTCAGTTCTTAGTTCTTGTTAATGAGCAGATATCTTTGCAAATATCTGTCTCAATGGAAGACAAATTTCAGGAAGGAAATGCTTAATTACTATATATTTCCCACCCACTTTTCCTTTCCTTCTATCTACTTTGGCTCAAGGGAGAGTGGTTGGTGCTTTAAACTAAGCTTAGTTGGCACACACTCCCTTTGCAGAGAAGACATGAACAGAAAAAATACTAGGGTTGGGAGGAAGGAAAACTTAAATGTATTCTCCTCAGGATTGCTTATGACCTTAGGCAAAACAACTCTCTACTTCTTTCTGTTTAGTTTTCTTAACCATTAAAAGATGTGAAGAATTTTCCCCTTAACCTGTCTCAGAGAAGAAAATAAATGTGGTACTTAGGAAAAGCAATGGTCTGCCCAGAGGTGATCAAGAAATGATTTTTCCTTCTGCAGCATGTGAAAGTTCTTTCAGAAGTGGGACACATTATCTAAATCAACGGATTTCAGTCTTTGCGCACACATTCATTGACAAGAATGTTCTTCTGTTGCTCATGTTCCAGTTAATGTCTCTATATCCATGGGCATATGGACAGCACTAATTGGACTCAGAGAATATTTGAGAAGGTGTAAGAGAACAGGATGTTGGGAAGAGAGGACAGTTGATGGAACAGTTCTGTGGAGAATTGGAGGAAGAACTGGATAGGGTCAAAACACATGGTATACACGTGAGAAACTTCTTAAAGAATAGATTAAAATATATTTTATAATATTTTAAGCAATTACCTATGGAACATTTCAGTGTATATTGAAATAACTTGGACATAATTTCACATATAATTTACAAGTGATTCTAACATTGTTTTCTAAGGTGATTGTAATAGTCTGTGCTTTTAATCTGAAAACTCAAGAAGCAGGCACAGGTAGAGTCCTGTGAGGTCAAGATTAATCAGGTCAACATAGTAAATTCCTGAACAACTATGGCTACTTCCTGAGACTCTGCTTCAAAGATAAGACAACATAAAGTTCAAAATTTTATACATAACAATATCCATTGTTTTCAGTTTATTCCATGTCATATTTTCTCAGTTTTGTTTCTTCATTTTTCTTTACAAATTTAACACTTTTAAATTTTTTCTTAATTTGCTCAGGTTCGAGAAGATTTGATGATAGTTTTCAAAAGATTGAAGCAAAATAACTCACCCAACCACATGTCTTTTCTTTGGCCCCTAAAGACTATTGTTTATATTATTATTTTAAAATTGTAATGTTTACATTTGTCATGTAACTCGAGTTGTTTTCCAGTTTTACTGTGAGTTGATTTCAGAGATACAAGCATAATAGCATGGCATTTATTGCTTTAAAAATTATGTAAATAAAATTACGTAGATGTATCATTTAAGTGGTAGCATGGAATCTATAAAAAGAAATGCAATCTTGTTACTAAAATTTGAATGCTAAAGAAAAATATTCCAAGCACCATCCAAGGAATGATTTTTTTTTTTCTTTTTAGAGATAAGCTTCTTACATCGTCAATGATAATTAATTTGCATTCATATTCGTCTCCTTCAGCCTCTGTCTTCCCAGACTGGGTTGGCTAATTTAATGCAGCCAGAAACAGCTTTGTGACCAGGAAATTCATAGAAGTAGAAATTAATTGATCTTTGTCTGTGTAGGGTGAGCAGAGGAAATGTGAATATTCTTAAAGGAATCCATTAACCAACAAGGACCCTGCCTGCTGGCCATTTGTTTGACATTTCCTATCTATGGAACAATGAACATTTTTCCCTTTATCTTTGAGGGTCTGAAACTTCAAAGGCATGGGTCATTCTTCAAGCCAAGCTTTCTTATGAGATTCAGCATGAAGAACTTGCATTCTTTTGCTAAACACAATCTATTTTCAATATCCATTTCTTCATTCATTTCACTGTTTTTTATACCTAGAATTCTTTTTATTTTTGTATCTAAAGTTCTCGTAGAAGAAAATGTAGTTTCCTAAGTCTTTCTTCCCTGAAAAGAATCTTCTCTCCTACTATCTTTCCCTTTATCATTTTCTCTAATTGTCTTATACAATATTTTCTCAGATTTTATTTTCCAGATCATTAGATAGGTCACTAGCTTTGTTATATTGTATTTTGATTACACAAATTAGCTCTCAAAGTGATCCATTATTTTGCCTTTATGTTCTCTCTCTCTCTCTCTCTCTCTCTCTCTCTTTCTCTCTTTCTTTCTTTTCTACTTTCCATGCCTTTATGTTCTCTCTCTCTCTCTTTCTTTCTTTTCTACTTTCCATTCATTCTTTCTTTTCTTGTATTATATTTTGAAAAATGTAACTCACACCTACACACACACGCACACACACACATATATGAAATATATTTTCATGTGTTTTCAAATATATAAACATTATGAAAGGCTAAATTATACTAAATAACATATGTTTCTTCATTACTATGTTTTGTAGAAACAACAGTTTAAGTGGACTGACTGAAGCTTAATAATTTTCAATTTTAAAAGTACATTGTTAGGAATGCAGGTAACTAAACATATATTATCTTACTTATGTGTGGAATTGCAAAAGTAAAGCCCAGAGCTTGGTTAAGGAGGAACAAATCCATGAGATGAATTATAAAATGAGATACCAATAGAGAATATTTTTTTCATTTTTAGTATCGTTCTCTTTTTAATGAATAAAACAAATTCTTGTTTTCTTCAGAAACCCTATGTTTATTGTTTAGATTTTTTATTTCTGTAAGCATTTCTATTTCTTCTCAGTTATCTGAATTTTCTTTTACATTGCTTTGTGTGAGTGTGTATGTGTGAGTTACATTTTTCAGAGTATAATACAAGAAAAGAAAGAATGGAAAGTAGAAAAGAAAGAAAGAGAGAGAGAGAGAACCTAAAGGCAAAATAATGGAACACTAATAATGTTTAATGTTCACATGAGGATAGGAAGGACCAATAAGTGTGTCCTGGTGTCTTCCTTTCACTCTCTGTATGGTTTCTTTGTGTCATGTTCTTTCAATGAATATAGAGCTTTCAGTTTTGAAAAAAATCAATGAGGTCAAGGTTTCTCAAGAGACCTTGTCTCAAAATTAAGATGAAAAGCAATTGAAGAAAGCACTCAGTGTTGATACTTATCATTCAAATACATGCACACTCATGTGTAAATATACATGCATATATACACACACATATACAATCACACATACACACACACACACACACACAAATGAAGATATTTCTTTTGAATGGTGCATTCTCTTGTTTTACTCTCATTAGGAAGAAATAAAATTACATTTTAATGCAAGTATTGTTTATGCCATGAAGAACATTTCAGTCAATTAACAAATGTCTTTCAGAAGAAGATTACAAACTGAAAAGCCCAGAAAATATCTTCAACAAAATCATAGTCAAAAATCTTCTTAACCTAAAGAAGGAGATGCCTATAAGCATATAGCAAGCTTCTAGAGCACTAAATAGATTGGACCAGAAAAGAAGTTCCATAATCATATAATAAACAAAACACTAAACATACAGAACAAAGAAAGAATATGAAAAGCTTCAAGGGAAAAAGGCAAAGCAACATATAAACCAGACTTATTTGAATTGCTATCAACTTCTCAATGGAGATTCTAAAAGCCAGAAGGGGCTGGGAAGATCCCTTGTAGACTCAAAGGTCACAAATGCCAGTCCATACTATTCTAACCCCAAAATTTCAATAACCACAGATGTAGAAAACAAGATATTCCATGACAAAGTCAAATTTAAACAATATCTATCTACCAATCCAGACCCATAGAAGATACTAACTAGAAAGAAAATTCCAACATGAGTTTAACTACACCAGAAAAGAAAACACAGAAAAATAAATAATTTTACACCAGTAGAACCAAAAGATTGTCATCACAGACACACTTACACACACACACAAACACACACACACTACTACCACAACCACTAACAAAAATGTTACAGGAATTAACAATCATTGGTGATTATTATTACTCAATATCAATTGATTCATTCCTCAATAGTGAAAGACACAGTCTTACAGAATGGATGTGAAAATAGGATCCATCCTCAGCTGTGTAAAAGAAGTACAACTCATAATTAAAGCTAGATATTATCCCAGAGTAAAGGGTGGGAAAAACATTTTATAAGCAAATGGACAGACAAAGCAAGCTAATGTAGCACTTCTAATATCTAACAATACAGGCTTGCAATCAAGGTTAATCAAAAGTGATGGAGAAAGACACTTCAAACTCATCCAAGGAAAATTCCACCAAGATGACATCTCAGTTCTGAATATTTATGTCCCAAGTGCCAGGACACCCACATTTGTAAATAAAACATTACTAAAGCTTACATCACACATTTATCATCACAAATTAATAGTGGAAGACTTCAACACTCCACTCTCACCAGTAGATTGGTCAACCAGATAAAAACTAAACAGTAAAACAATGGAACTAGCAGACTTTATGACTCAAATATACCTAATAGAACTACAGAACATTTCATCCAAATACAATATAACTTTTTTCAGCACCTCATATAACCATCTCAAAAATTGACCAAATACTGAATCACAAAGCAAGTTTCAAAACATAAAATAAAATTGATATAATTCCTTTTATCTTATCATGCCACCACTGATTAAAGCTGGATTTCAACATCAAAAACAACTCATTTAAACTAAACAATTTTCTGTGGAATAAAAACTTTGTCAGGGCAAACTAATGAAACAAATTAAAGACTTCTTAGATAGAATTCAAGAAAAATGAGTACTCAATACTCAGGATACTCAATAAAGTGCTAAAAGTAAAGTTCATGTCGATAAGGGCATTCATAAAGAAATTGCAGACATCTCATACTAGAAAATTACCAGCAAACCTGGAAGTTCAAGGGAAAAACATTGAAACAAACATACAAAAACACACCAAGAGGAATAGACAACAACAACAACAGCAACAACAACAGAAGAAGAAGAAGAAAGAGAAGGAGAAGGAGAAGGAGAAGGAGAAGAGAAGGAGAAGGAGGAGAAGAGAAGGAGAAGGAGAAGGAGAAGGAGAAGAAGAAGCTGCTGAAGGCTAAATCAATACATAAGAATCAAAGGGAATAATACAAGGAATTAATAAAGAGAAAGTTGATTCCTTCACAAAATCAATCAGATAGAGAAGATCTTATCTCAACTATCTAAAAGCAGAGAAAATATACAAATTAATAAAAAAGAAATGAAAGGAAGGACATAGCAACAAAAACTTGGGAAATGCAAGTAATTATTAGATCTTACTTTAAAGGCCTGTACTTAACAAAATCTAGAAAAAACTGGCCATTTTTTGGTCACAGATACCACTTGCCACAGTTAAATCAAATCAAAATTACATAAACATTAGAAACAGTCATTAGAGGTTTCCCAATGGAAAAAAAAAAAAAGCAACAACAACTCAGCACCAGGCAGTTTTAACAGATAATTCTACAAGACTTTGAACTAAAAATTAACACCAATACTTCTCAAATTATTCTATGCAACATAAGTAGAGAAATCAAGGTCAGATCCATTTTATGAGGTCACAATCACCTTGATACCCAAACCACACAAAGATTCAACAACAAACAAGAAAATTACAGACAAGTTTCTCTCAGGAATATTGATGCAAACATACTCAATAAAATATTCAGACATCAAAAACATCATCTACTATAATCAAGTATACTTCATCTCAAAGATTTAGGGATTGTTCATTATATAAACACCATTAAATATAATTCATCACATAAACAAACTGATTTACAACACACATGCCATTTTCTCATTCAATAAAGGGCCTTTGACAAAATTTCTACACTACTTCATGATAAAAATTCTAGTACAGATTAAGAATATTAAAGACATACCTATACATAATAAGCCAATTTTAGCAACTTTTAGCCAACGTCAGATTTACTGGAGAGAAACTTAAAGCAATTCTACTAACTCAAGGATAAGAGATAGGTTTTCACTGTCTCCATATCTACTCCATATAATGCTTGACTTTCTAGCTAGATCAGTATGACAGTTAAAGGAGATCAGGGGAATGTAAATGGAAAGGAAGATGTCAAAGTATCATCATTTGCAGATTAAATGATAGTTCACATAAATGACTCCCCAAATTTTACAATAGAACACCTTCAGTGAAGTGGCAGGATAGAAGATTAACTCAAAAAAATTCAGTAGCCTCCCTATATACAAATAATAAATGAACTGATAAAGAAATCAGGGAAACAACATAGTTTGTAATAGCCACAAATAATATAAAATGCCTTGGTGTATCTGTAACCAAGCAATTGAAATACTTGTATGATAAAAACATCAAGTCTTTAAAGAAAGAAATTGAAAAAGATATCAGAAGAAGAAAAGATATTCCATATTTATGGATTGGTAGATAACATGGGAGTAAAGTGGCCATTTCACCAATAGCAATCTACAGATTCAATGCAATCTCTATCAAAATTACAACATAATTCTTTATAGATCTTGAAAGAACAACACTCAATTTTACATGGAAAAAAATAAACTTCCAGGGGAGAGAGCTAAAACAATCCTGTAGAATTAAAAAACTTCTGGAGGTATCACCATCCCTGATTTCAAGCTTCACTATAGAAATACAGTAATAAAAATGTATGGAAAAATCATAAAAACAGACATATGGGTCAATGAAATTGATTTAAAGACCGAGACTTAAATTCACAAATTTATAGACACCTACTTTTTCATCAAGAAGCCAAAATTAAACAATGGAAAAAAGAAAGCAACTTTAACAAATATTTCATGTCAAACTGGATGATGACTGAATGTAGAAGAATACATATGCATCCATATTTATCGTCCTGCATATCCTAAACAGAACTGAACAGCTTAGGCCATAAGATCAACAATTGTAACCTCATAAAACTGAAAAGCTTATGTAAGGAAAGGACATCAACAATAGGACAAATTTGCACCCTACGAAATGTGATAAAATCTTCACCAATCCCATATCTGATACCACACTAATTTCCAAAATATATAAAGCACTCAAGAAACTAAACATCAACAAACCAAGTATTCTAAATAAAAAATGGTGTAGAGATCTAAACAGAGAATTCTCAACAGAGGATTCTCAAATGGCTGAGAAACGCTTAAAGAAACATTGAGCGTCCTTAGTCATCAGGGAAATGCAAATCAAAATGATTCTGAGATTTCATTTTATACCTGTAAGAGTAGCTAAGATTAAAAACAGAAGTGACAGCTCACGGTGGTTAGACTGTGTAGTTAGGGGAACATTCTTCCATTGCTAGTGGGAGTGCAAACTTGTACAGCTAATTTAGAAATCAATTTGTCCATTTCTCAGAAAAATTGGAATAGATCTACCTCAAAATCTAGCTCTAACACTCCTGTACATACACCCAAAGGGTGTTCTGCTATATGACAAGGACACTTTCTCAACTATATTCATTGCAGCTTTATTTGTAATAGCCATAACTGGAAACTACCTAGATAACCACCAACTAAAGAATAGACATTTTAGAATCTGGCACATTTGCAGAATAGAATATTAGCTGTTAATGAAAATATCTTCATGAAAATTTCAGGCAAATGGATGATACTAGGAAAAAAAATATCATCCCATCTCAAGTATCTCAGTTTGGAAAGATAAACATGGCATGTACTCACTTATAAGTAGACATTAACTCTAAAGCTAATGACCATGCTACAATACACAGATCCACAGAGACTAAGTAACAAGAAGAGCTCATGATAGGGATGAATAAATCTGCCTGGGAAGTGGAAATAGAGTAGTAGGTGGAAGGGGGCAGGGAGGGTGAAGGGGGAGAGTACTGTGAGTGAAAACTGGAATTGGGGGGAGGGGAATCTTGGAGATGGTGACCCTAGGTAAGATTCTTAACAATAGGGCTTACAGAGTCTGAACTGACCATCTCCGCTAACCAGGCAAGATTTTCACCTACAATTTGTCCTGTCTACAAGATGTATTGGGATAAAGGTGTTGTAGAAATTGTGGGAGTGGCCAAGCAATGACTGGTCCAGCTTGAGACCAATACCACAAGCAAGATCCACCCCACCCATCCCACCCCTGCCACACCAAGGCCTGGAGGGTAGGAACCAGAGGTTGGAGAGCTCAGAAATCTAGGATAGAATCAAATATTACTAGCAAAAAAAGTCAATGAAAAGATTCCTAATGATATTCTGCTGGACTCATAGATTCATGCTTAGCCCGATTATCATCAGAGAGGTTTCACTCAGCAACTGATGAAAACAGATGAAGAGACTCAAACCAAAGATTAGGCAGATCTTGGTGAATTCTGTGGAAGAGGGAAAATAGCAGCCAGGATAAGGTCATCCCACAAGAAAACCCAAAAAGTAAACCAACCTAGGCTCATAGGGGTTCGAAGTCTTAACCGACAACCAATAAACATACATAAGACTGACCTCTGCATATATGTTACAGTTGTGTAGCTTGATCTTTTTGTGGGACTCCTATTAGTGTGAGCAGGGGATGTCTCTAACACTTTTGCCTACTTTTGGGACCCTTTATCTCATACTGAGTTGACTCGTCCAGCTTTAATATGAAGGAAGTTGTGTAGTCTAACTGCAACTTTATATGCTGTGTTCCATTGATATCCATGGGAGGCCTACCATTTTCTGAAGAAAAAAGGCTGATAGAGGTATGCATGAAGGTTGTGCAGAGGGGAGGTGAAAGTGGGGACTGAGAGGAGAGAGAGCAAAACTTGCCATTGGAATAAAAGAAGACTAAATTAAAAAACCAAACAACAACAATTACTTCACATGAACACAAAACACATATGTATATGATGTATATGTATATATGTATATGTGTATGATGTATACGTATATGATGTATATGTATATATATGTATATGATGTATATGCATATGTATATGTATTTGTATATGTATACATTTATCTAGCGCTATTAACCAACACTAGATTTATTAACACATTATCTTTGGCACACTTCTGACTAGGTTGCAACATAACAAAACAGTGTGATATTACCTTGAGATTTAGAGGAAAAAATATTAGCATGAGCTTGTGTACTAATTCCTTGATTTAATGAGACATAAATGGTCGATAAGAATAGAGGAACAAACTCACCCTGTGGCATGTAAGTATCTAGTCTTATTAATGTTCCTATTCATGGAGAGCTGTAGTACAGAACAGTTGCAGTACAGAATTACTAAAGAAGTTGCAGTGAGACTTGCCTGTATGCACAATTGTTCTCATGTTGGTACACTGGGGAAGACTGGCCAGTGGTGTTGCAGAAAACATCTGTTCACAATTTCCCAGAGTCCTCACTAGTCACTGTATCAGTGGGAAGTGCTGCTACAGACATTGTTTTAACAAATAGCCCATCTCTGAGAAATGGGTAAATGACCTCAAAGCAAAAGGTGTGAAGAGGCTTGCCTGGGCTTCCCACATCAATTATGCAGTTGCTGTGGCAACCACTGCTAACAAAAACAATAAAACCCATGGTAACCTTTATGGTTGTGTGGAGATGGGTGGGGGGATTAGCAAAGAATTTGGCTCATCCATCCTCAGGAGACCTATTTGAATCATTGAAGCTTAATGTCCTTTGTCTGCATCTCTTTCAACAAAGTGATCCACATACCAATTTGCTTAAATGGAGGATGCACATGCCAAATCTAATTATCCCTTATCTCACACAGTCATTAATCATTCGTATCCATTATTCATTGACTACCCATAGCCACTCCAGGCAGTCTTTGGGTACATGAAATGTATATATATATATATATATATATATACACACACACACACACAGTATCTTGTTTATAAGTGGCATTTGTCTCTGAAACGGAATGTGTAATGTCTCTACGTTAGATGAAACATGACATATTACTGGAATGAAAGCCAGTGATAAGTTTTGTGCCATTATTCTCATAATCTATGAAATTAATAAAGTAAAGACAGTTTCTTGGAAATCAATGTGAGATTGAAGATGTGCATTCCCTGGTTGTTAACTAAAACAGTGCAGTGAAATGTAATATATATTTCACTATTCTCTGAGTACAGCAGAATATCATTAGGAATCTTTTCATTGACTTTTGTTTTCCTAGTAATATTTGGTTGGATTTCTGCGCTATCCAACCTCTGGTTCCTCCTACCCTCCAGGCAGTGGCATGCTGGGGGCTGGGCATAGTGAATCTCGCTTGTAGTATGGTCTTAAACCTACAACAGTATCCAGGGACCCCAGCAATACAACCTACAACAATACTGAGGGATCCTATAGATGCAATCTAAACTATGCAAGGATCCTATGAATACAACCTACACCAATGCCCAACAGTCTCACAAATATAATTTACTATGATATACATGTGTCTCAGATATAACCTACAACAGTTTCCAGGATCCTGCTCCATTTTGAAAATACATTTTAATTTGCATAATGCATCAGGTGAGTATTAGATACAAGAGATTTCAGCTCTTCCCACCTCTGTGTCTTCCACTGTCTTGCTTTTGTCATGGCAGACAGTCTGACCAGTGACTGAATAATTGTTTGATCATGACAGAGAGTGAATTCCTTAGTTTATTTCCATTAACAAAAACCAGCAAGTCAAATAATGTTTGCTTTTATCAGTGAAAAGAAAAGGGCAAATTGCAGGTGTACTCAATTCACTATGGAACTCTGCCTACTGCCATGGAGATAGGAAAGGAAAACAGTGGTAGTCTCTGCTAGTTTGTCCTGGGGCATGCTTCTAGATCAATTATCTATACTGTCTAACTCAAACTGTCTGAAAATAACTACTTGTGTTTATACTTCAAACTGTGTCTTTATTACGCTTACTGTCTCATAGCTTTGGAGAACCAACTTGAGCATAGATTCCTGAAAAGGTTTGTATAACAGATTGTATGGAAGACAAGAGGCATAGAACTAATTTGATGTTGGAACAAACAAATGGGACAAACAAACCCCACAATAAACATAACAGTACAGGAAGAGGATGTAAGGAAGGGGAAAGAAATCCAGATGCTCTCTTTCTGCCCCATTCCTTTTCTACATATTATCTTTTCCTAAATATTCCCATTTCTTTAAAAAATGTCTTTATTTATTGATTTTAAATTATTTATATGTGTGTCTGTGATCCTATATATAAGTATGTGTAGTTGTGAATGGCATCCAGAAGAGTGCTTCAGATTCTCTGGAACTGGAGTTGTAGGAGATTGGGCATCACCTGAAATGGGTCTCCTGCAGGAACAATGCATGTTCTTAAATACTGAGCCATCTCTGAAGCCTCAGTTTCCATTTCTTATCTCATCAGTGAGACATTTCAAGAGAACCTCTCATAGGCACCTACATATTTTGTTTGTCACCAGCAGCCCCAGAGTCACCATTATTAGGTAGACAGTGACTTTGAGTATTTAGAAAATCTAGTTTTGTGAGCAAAAGAATGTTCTAGGCAAACTTTTCCAAGATAACATTTGCATGACAAAAATATTTTTATCAAAAGCATTTGCGTTGTGAGAAAAGACAAAATTGTGAAAAATTTTATTAGGGATTCAACTTGCTTTTACTTAAAAATCATGAAAACAGAAGAGCTCGCACACTATAAAGTAAGAACTGTAGGCTTTATAAGGTGGAAATAAGCAAAGGGAAGGATTTTCACATTGGTAGCTTATCTTTGGATGCTTTGTGGTCATTTCTTGTAAGGATTAGAATGGAGATGTGCACCCTTCACAGAGACATACTGGAACTCTCTGCTTCCTGGAAAGACTCACCTATTGTAAGATTTATCTGACCCTTCAAATTCTGTGTTGGACTAATAATCCTTTACTATGACTGGCTCCAATTCTATTTAATCTGGTTTGGGGTTTGCTCCAGGAGTTGCATCCAAAGAATGAAGAATGAAGATGACTTGTGGTGGTGGTTTGAATATCCTTGGTCCAGCGTGTGGCATATTAGGATGTGTGGCCTTATTGTAGTAGGTGTTGGAAGAAGTGTGTCACAGTAGGAGTGGGCTTTGAGACCTTCCTCGTAGCTTTCTGGAAATCAGTCTTCTAGAGACCTTTGAAACAAGATGTAGAAATTGCAGCTCCTCCAGCATTATTCCTGCCTAGACATTGCCATGCTTCCTGCCATAATAATAATGGACTGAACCTCTCTGAACCTGTAAGCAAGCCTAAATTAAATGTTGTCTTTTATAAGAGTTGCCATGGTCATGGTGTCTGTTCACAGCAATGAAACTCTAAGACAAAGCTAATTCCCATGGGTACTTCCATTCACCACTCTACTCAGGCTTCAGAATTACCTACTACATCTTATTCTTTCCTTCCCTTATTTACCATACTCATTCATCACCAATTCTTCTGGTCCTGTCTTCCTAATATCCCATGAATATGTTCTTTGTCTATCACTTTTCTTATGGTTGCAGTTGGAACTAGCACTTTCCATAACTGGGTGTGATACTACATTTATTTTTATTTTATTTTGTTTATATGAGTATATCTGTGTTGGAGAATATACAATTGAGTACAGGTGCCCTCAGAGAAGAGGCCAGAGGTGTCAGAACTGAACTAAAGTCTCTGTGAGAGTAGTATGCACGTTGTTCACTGATTCATATCTCTAGCCCCTAATTGTTACATTACTTTAAACTAATGTGGTGGTTTGAATATCCTTGGGCCATAGGAAATGACACTATCAGGAGATATGTCCTTATTGGAGAATGTACGTCACTGTGGGGATGGGATTCTCCATTCTATGCTCATATTATGGAGGGCCCTGAAGAGAGCCCCTTATCCTGGATTCCTGAAGAAGATAGTTTCCTACTTATGTCTCTCTTTGGATCAAGATGTATAACTCTCACCTCTTCAAGTTCCATGTCTGTCTAGATACTTCCTTGCTTCTGACCATGATAGTGGGCTGAACCTCTGAAACTGGAAGGCAGCTCCAATTAAATGATACTTTTTATAAGTGTTGCCTTGATCACGAGTCTCTTCACAGAAAACCCAGACTAAGACAATTAACTTTCATCTCTTTTTTACTACCAAATAAGTTTAGAAATTTATTAATTCTGGTGGCAACTTGAAAACCAATGGTCTCACTCAATAGAAAGAAAGCATCCATTCTGGAGACAAATATGAGTGACCATAGTTGGGGAATACAGATTTTAGTTCCTACAAATAGCATGGTAACAGTTTCATGAAACTTTATATTGACAGAACAAATTCATACATCAAAGCCATTTCCATGTACTTTGGTGGAAACATCAGGTATGTTAGTTAAAACAAATTGGGGAGATTGATGCTATACATCCTAGAACACAAAGAATATTTTCTTAATCACAGAAATGTTTGGTGACACACAACAGTGAATGACAAATAGCTAATTTAGAGGCTAAGCTAGCTTAAAATTCTTGATACTAGATCTGTCAAGTGCCAAATCTCTATAATATAATAATCTAAATCAATCAGCCCTTCTAGAATCTTTCATGTCATGTGGCTTCTTCTCAGGATCCTTAGTTTATGTTAGAGCTTACCTGCCAAAATTCTTACTGTTTAGCTAACTGATATAAGGTCTATTTCTAAGGTTTTTTAAAAGTAAGAAACAATTATATTTACTTAATTGAATTACTTAAAATGTTAATATCTGTGTATATATGGCAATGAAGAGACTTAGTGTGCAGGAAATATTCTGCAAATATTAGCTGTTACTATATTGTACACAAAGATTCCCAAGAGAGGCTAAACACATATCTGATTATTCCTCTCTTTAAACTTAAAATCATACTATCACTTCCAATTAATTCTGGAGTAAGTTTTAAAATTTTGGATAAAGTTCAATATGAACTTTCAAAGGTTCACTGCACACACCTTTCCAGCACCTATTGGCTATTTTCTCTTCCCTCTACTACTCTCCCTTCCCCTCCCATCCTTTCTCATCCCCTTCATTATTTCTAGTAACAATGATTTAATTTTAAATGTCATTGGCTCTTAGGACTCATTTTCATCTAAAACTTTCCATGGATTTCCATTTGTCTTACTGTCACTACTGACATTATTTCGGGATCCCATTTACACAGCATATTCTGGGGCCACTATTAAATGACACTATTATGTGAGTACTCAAAACTTAATCTCATTTTGGCCATTGCTTCCTTCAATATATTTATATTAGGTTTTAATAGGTCATATTACTAGTGTAACTGATAGGTATTCTTTACAAAATTTTGTTTGAATATGGGCTGGGGAGATGGCTCAATGCTTAAAGGGCTTGTTGTATAAGCAAAATTAGAATACTTCCCCAGAACTCATGGAAATGCTGAATGAGCTTAGCAGTCTGATTATAACTCCAGCCTCAGAGATGGAGATGGAATTCCTGAGGCAAGCTGGCTAACCAGACCAGCCAAATTGGCAATGTATATGGTTTAATGAGATAAGGTATAATGGCTAGGTTGAAGATTTCTGATACCAACCACAGAACTTCACAGATACACACTAATGAGCATCACACATATATATGGATTATTACATATTAAAATTATTTTGCACAGTCTTTTCTCCATGTGGATCTATTATTTGTTCATATATTAAACCAACAACAGACCAAAAATTACTTGAAATACATTGTCTCCGAGCTGAATCTCTGCTGTCATTACATCCTTTGCTTGTGAGGTGTAAATCAACTTGACAAAAGGTAGAATTATCAGGAAAGACCTCAGCTGAAAAAAAAATACCTCTATTGTATTGACTGTAGGAAAGCCTCTGCGATATTTTGATTAATGACTGATGTGAGAAGGTCCAGCTAACTATGAGTACTACCGTCCCTGGGCAAGTAGTACTGGGTTGTATAAGAAAGCACTCAGAGAAGCCATGTAGCATGTCAGTAAGCAAATTTGCTTTATGGTTTCAGCTTCTGTACATCCCCCCAGATTCCTGTCTGCCTGAGTTCTGGCCTTAGCCTTTCTCAATGATGGACTGTGATCAAAAGTTACAAGATGAATCAAATCCTTTTCTTCTCAAGTTCCTTTTGGTCATGTTGTTTTATCCCAGAACAAACTAGGATGTTCTCCAAACACTATAGGAGTGTATCCATGCCCCCACTGTTTTACAGTTAGTTTTTACAGTGCATAATGTACTACAAATCATCAAAAATCATGTAAAATATAGGGCAAGTGTCAGTTCCATGTAAATACTGTGCTGTTTTACCTGACTGCCATAAGAGCTGATATGTGACCAGTCTTAGAATGCCAAAGGATAGCCAAGTAGATTTTTGTAAGACTTGCATCTGTTGAACATTATCAATGCTGTGATTATTGTTTGTAGTATGGTGGTGGTGATGCATATGTATGCTTTGTTCCTCTTGGTGATAGGGTGGGGACACACATGGAGCACAGAGGACAGCTTCAAGAGTCAGTTCTCTCCTTCTAATCTGGTTCCTGGAATTGAACTCAAGCCATCAGGCTTGTGCCATGAGAGCTTTTATCCCATGGACAATCTCACCAGCCTTTGTTGAATATTTCTCTTTTATTTAATGTTTTTGTAGTCTGTTGTCTACACCATCAATGCTGCTGACAAAAATTGTATTTGTACTTCATATATTTCAAGTTACTGTGTATTTTATATATGCAGGCATATTGATCAAATATTCTCTGGGTCAGCTTAGAAAAGTCAAAACACAATTAATTAAAAGCTGTAGTAATGATAAAAGTGATTACAGGTATATTATGACCTGGAAAAAATTTTCAGGTAAGAGAATGAATAAGTATGAAGTGGAGGACAGATACGTACATGCACACATATACATACACACATTTATATACATGTGTGTATATGTGTGTCTGTATGTGTGTGTATATGTATGTGTAGAAATCACCCTTTTTATTTGAAGCTCAGTTTCCCTCATTGTTCTTGCAGTTTAGATGACCTTTCTCTTCTTCTCTTTGTGTGCCAGAGACATTTATACTTCTCTGATCCTGCCCTAAACTTTTCCTGATTATAGGCTTTGTACTAATTAGTCATTGTGATTACAAAGTTCAACACAAGCACCTTTGTTCCCACTCTTGCAAAGTCAGGGAGACACAGCAACATTAGGAGAGACCTGAAAACAACCCCAAATCATCCAATCATCTGGGAATAGATCTTCCCATTTGAATCAACACAATAGATATTTGCCATTCACTGAGTGTAGTTCTGAAATTCTGTAGACTTTCCAAATGAGCCCTATTACAATAAAATATTCATAGTATGATAATACAAGCAAAAAGATGATACCAGACCACATATAAATGATGCAGAATTCTAGTAAGTAAAGATGCTCATTACTCTAGGATGTTAAAGTTTTATGCTAGAGTAAAAGTCCAGGAGTATACTCCTGAACTGAACAAGTCAACAAGTTCAGTGTCAGTAAGATGGTTCAGCCTGTAGAGATGTTTACCAAGCCTGTAGCTATGAGTGCAGTAATTAAAATCCAAATGAGGGTAAGAGAGAGCCAACTGTTGGGAGTTGTTTTCTCACGTTCATATGTGGGCTGAGGCACATGTGTATGTGTGTATACATGTACACAGAGACAGATACACACAAGGTTAGCGGGGAGAAATGAGTAAGTATAAGGAAAGAAACATGTCTTTTTGTTTATTATTTTTCTTGTGTCTTAAATAAGGAAGTTTCTTTCTCTTTTTCTTTTTCTTTCTTTCTCTCTCTTCTTCTCTTTCCCTCTCTCTCCCTCTCTCTCCCTCCCTCCCTCCCTTTCTCTCTCTCTCTCTTCCTTCTTTTCTTCCTTTCTTCCTTTCTTTATTTTTTGTGGGTGTATATAAAGATCCAAGAAACAATGAATGAAAAAAGAAAGAGTGAAAAATAAATCAGAAGTGAAAATAAATAAGAAGAAAAATAAATCAAAAGGAAAAGGAAAGGACATAATTGCTCCTAGGTATGGTGAGAGAAAAAGTTTGTTATACATATTTGGGAAAACATAACCAGAGACAATGACATCTGGGAGAGTCCAGATTTGGAGGGAAGGGAAGGGAAGGGAAAGGGAAACAAGGAGACCTGAAGGTACAAAGAGCAATTAACCAAAATGGTTAAATTATATAGAGAAGGGCAATCTAGCCCCCAGGACTGTAAAGTTTAGGATGTGGGGCCAGTGTTTGCCATCCAGGAGGGCCCTGTAACAAGTAGAGGGCCCTGTAACAAGGGATTGCATGGAGAACCTGGTTGTCAAGTCCACTTTAATATGTTTGAACTATCACAATAGCATCCTAGGCTATTTTGTTTATCTATAGAATTCAGAACATTATTGTGCTAAAATAGATATTTCATTTTTTAAATGAGATTGGGGGAGTGGAGCTCATTAGCAGAGAACTTGCTTGTAATGTGTTAGCTCGAAGTCCATTTCCAGTGTCTGAAATAAAGAAACAACACACAGTTGAAAAACTGCAGGGTATCAGCACTTCGCTGACGATCTGGATTCCTACTTCTTGTCTTTCCTTGGGGAGAATAAAGGTCTCCTGACACTGCCTCCATTTGGCTCAGTAGGAGCTACAACATCAAATCTTGATCATAGAAGGAGGGGGCTCTCTCAATTAGCTGTTCCTACCTCCATCAATGTCTTTCACACTTTAAGACTTCAGTCTCTATAGCTTTCCTAATTTTAAACTTGAAATATGTCTTTTTAAACTACATTTATTTTTATCAATTCCCATGTAGTCATCAATAATAATGAGATTTAAAGTGAATCTACATGACTGCGTGTTTCAAACAGAGAGGTAAAGTTAAGGGAGGATGTGCTTCTTTGTGGAAGTAAAGACCGTATCAGATTTTTAATTTATCTTGTATCTATGGTAAAGATTGCATCTTTGCCATCCCACCTATCTGCTTGGGTATGCTCATTTTTATTAGCTTGCTTGGTAATTAGGTTAGCTGAAGTGTAGCAACTGTAATAAGTCAGCTCTAGTAGGTGTTGGACTGGATAAAAGGTTGGAAAATATGTGAATTCTTAGAATAAAATGTCAGAGGATGTATACCCAAAGTTTATTCCTTAGTTCTGCTAATGAGGGTCTAGAGTCATGCAAATTTTTGTGTTTACTTTGTGTGTGTGTGTGTGTTTACATGTGTGTGTACATTCACACAGGAAAGTTAAACTTGACATTGAATATTTTCGTTGATCAATTGACTGTCTTGTTTTTGTATTTTAAAGATAGAATCGTTCACTGTATTTATAGTTCATCAATTTGGTTAAACTGAAGGACCATCTAGTCCTAGTGATATTCTTGCCCTATCCTCCAGTGCTGGGGTGACAGGGGCACACTACTTTGCATATTATGTGGGGACTGATGACACAAATTCAGCTCCTCATGTTCCTAAGGCAAACACCTAATTAGGTATCTCCAGCCCTTTCTTTTGTTTACTTTGCATGTTATATATTTTAAAACACTTGCTTATGTTATTTTTCATGTTTATTTTAGATGTTTTTGTCTTGTCAGGTATTTGCTGCATGTCATAGCACACATGTGACAGTTAGAAAAGAACTTGTGAGAATCAGCTGTCTCCTTCCACCATATGGGACTGAGAGATAAACTCAGGTTATCGGCACTAGCAGTAAGTGCTGTTAGAAGCTGAGCTGTCTCACAAGCTTTTCTTTCTCTTTTTTTAAAAACAGAGAAATAGTAAAATAAAACAAAAAATAATTATAAAGAAACCATCTTGTAAAAAGCTAAATAAAGTTAGACATTGTGTTTGTAACACCTTTGGGAACTGATGGAGAACTAGCCATAAATTGAGGGCTAGCTGAAGCTGCATCCTAAGTTTTAGGTTAGGTTGGACTATGATGTGACACATTGACCAAAAGAAAAACAAAAAAGATAAAAAACAAGGTAAATCATAACTGCATATCCCCTGTATATACCCTGGTGGATGCCATTAATACAGCTTCAGGGGCTTGAGGGATGGCTTCCTGGTCAAATGTACTTGCTGCTATTGGAGAGAACCCAAGTTCCATTCCGTTGACTCGGGATTGATTTCAGGCACATCACAAACACCTGTAAACCAGAGAGTCAATGGACCCAAGGCCCTCTTCTGGACTCTCCAGACACCACTATTCATGTGTACATACACAAACACTCATACACAGACACATCAATACACACAAATTTAAAAATATAATAGAATTTTAAAAATGTTTTATCATACAAGATTTTTATTTGCTTGGTTAGAATTGCTTTAAGATATTTTATATTATTTTGAGGCTAATGTCAAAGGGGCTGTTCTCTAATTTATTTCTCAATCCATGTGTTATTTGAATGTAGAAAGGTTACTAATGTTCTTTAGTTAATCTTGTATCCAGCAATTTGCTGAAAGTGTTTATCAGCTGTAGCACTTCCCTAGTGGAAATTTTAGGTTCACTTATATACACTATTATATTATCTACAAATAAAAATAATTTGACCTGTTTTTTTTTTCAATTTTTATCCCCTTGATCTCTTTTAGTTGTCCTATTGCTATAGCTAGAATGTAAAGTACTATATTGAATAGATGGGGAGAAAGTGAAAACCTTGCCATGTTCCTGATTTTAGTGGAATTTGCTGTTTCAGTTTCTCTCTATTTAACTTAGTCTTTGCTATAGACATGCTAAATTGCCTTTATTATGTTTAGTTTGTCCCTTGTATTTTTAATCTCTCCTGGAAGTTTATCATGAAGGGGTATAGGACTTTTGTAAAAGTTCTTTTCTGAATCTGATGAGATAATGTGTTTTTTAAAATCAGTTTGTTTGCATGATGGGTTACATTTACTGATATTGATTTACTGAAACATCCCTGCATCTCTGAAATGACCTTTTTGATGTGCTCTTGGATTCAGTCTACAACTGTTTTGTGAGTAGGTTTACATCTCTGTTCATGGAAGAAATTGGTCTATAATTCTCTTGCTTTGGTGAGTCTTTATGCGCTTCATGTATCAGGTTAACTATACCCTCATAAGATGAATTTGGCCATGTTCCATCTGCTTTTATTTTGAAGAATGATTTGAGGAGTATTGGTATTATTTTTTCTTTCAAACTCTGGTAGAATTTTAGGCTAAGACTGTCTGGTGCTGGACATTAATTTTTTCTGGAGAGACTTTGAATGACTGCTTTTATTTCCTTAAGAGTTATAAATCTGTCTAAATTGTTGATGTGATCTTGATTTAACTTTGGTAAGTGGTGTCTATTAAGAAATTTTTTCATTTCTTTTAGATTTTCTAATTTAAAGTGTTTTTGTTGTTGTTGATGATTATGATGTTTTTGTTTTTTAAAGGTGTATGTTCTTTATGATCTAATAAGTTTGGGATTTTTTTACTTTCTGTTGTTCTGTATCCATCCCTGTTTTCGGTTTTGTTAATTTGGATATTCTCATTGGTAGTTGATTTAATTTGGATAAGAGTTTCTTTAATCTTGCTAATTTTCTCAAAGAACAAATTGTTTCTTTGATTTTTTGCATTGATCTCTTTGTTTCTAATTTATTGACTTCAACAGAGTTTGATTATTTCTTACCATCAACTTCTTTGGGATGTCCTTAATTCTTTTTGTTCTAGAGCTTTCAGTTGTGCTGTTAAGCTAATCGTATATGATTTCCTCAGTTTTTTAAAATGTAAGCTCTGAGTGCTGAGGATTTTCCTCTTAGCATCATTTCCATTGTACCCCATACGTTTGGTTATATTCATTTCCATTGAAAGTCTTTATTTTCTTTCTTCATTTTAGTGTTGATCCATTTTTCATTCAGTAGAGAGTTGCTAAGTTTCTGTGAGTTTGTAGGCTTTCCTTAGGATTTAGTGGGTTGTTTTAATTTTCTTACATCTGTTGGGACTTTGTGACTGAATATGTGATCAGTTTTGGACAACGTCCAGTGAGGTACAGAGAAGCAGCTATATTCTTTTGAGTGTGGGTGAAATGATCTATATTATCACTTAGGTCTTGTTTATAACATCTGTCAACTCCAGAATCTCTCAGTTTTTGTGTGGATGGCCTGTCTGTTGGTCATTCTTGGATATAGAAGTCTCCTGCTCTCCAATTATGACGGTAAATATGTGTTTCAAGCTGTAGTAATGTTTATTTTAAAAGCTTAGGTGCCCTTTTGTTTTGGACATAGATGTTAAGAATTGAACTGTTATTTTGGTGAATTTTTTTCCTTTGATTAGCCTGTAGTGTCCTTCCCTATTTCTTTTCATCAACTTTGGTTTGATGTCTATTTTGATTTTGCCTGGATTTTGTAAAGGGATTTATTCATTTCCTCTTTGAGGATCTCTATGATGTTTTTATAATTCTCAGGAGCTGCGATCTATAGTTCTCAGCTCCTGTGATCTATAGTTCTCAGCTCCTGTCAACTAGACTTTTCATATAGCTCTCAGAAGCGGTAGGAGAAATGTGGGTACAACTTAAGCCTTGGGAAGAGCAGCCACAGGGTTAGCAGGGGTAGCCTGCTGAGTTTGGCATCTGGGATAAAGCAACAAGTGGAAGGAGTGAGGTTAGAAGGGGAAGACCTGTAGGACTGACAGGCGATGAGACCAGAAAGGCAGGGAAGGCTGCCAAGGGTTTTCTTCTGCAGAGCTGGGGATGAGACTAGAGTATTGGATCTAGAGAAGCAGAGAGAACAGAGAGAATCAGCAAACAAACTGCCTGGAATTGTAGCAGGCAAGGCCTGTGGTTTAGCAGGTATTATCTACTGAAATTCGGCTTAGCTGGTGTGTTCTTAATGAATGCCTGCTATTGTTGGAGACTAGGATAATGGGATTTGTTTAGGGAAGGAAGATTCTCTGTTGGGGATGGGGTCAGAGAGGGATGGGAAACCATGGTAGGTTTCCTACTGCACTGCTAGGGATGAGAAGGACAAAATGGTTTCTTATGTTGGGGGGCATGTACAGTACATAACGCAGCTTTAGATTACTCCTTTTTTGTTAATCTAGCTAAAGATTGCCTAAAACATTAAGAATTTTTTGAAGTACTTTCATGTGTCAAGGTTCTGAACAGTTTTGAGCTCACTGGAGAACCACATGAAGGTAAGATGAGCATCAGAAATTCAATGATTTTGGTTAAGATATTGTAATAATAGCAAGGGAAGGGTTGTCTCAGATTCAAAGAATCATGAAAAAAAAAAAACTCTCAAAAGGACACCAGCCACCTCTGAACAGCTAGCAATGCCCTCTGTGTAAAACAGGCTCCTGGATTCTCTTATCTGAACAAAATAGTTTCAAACTCATGCCTCCTGCAGTTCTTTCCTGTGAAAGAGATTCATAGAGATAGGATGACAGCCATTCACACTGCAACCTCATTCTTCCCTCATGGGCTGACAAGGTGATGATGTCCATTTTTAAAGATGAGTGCATGACTAGCACATGATAATGCACCTCAATATTTAGTCAATTCCAAACTGAATGACAAATTGAAAATCTTTCCAAAAGCCTTGATCCAAAAAAATATGGAAGTTGTCTGTCTGTCATGTCTAATGGAATTGTATTTTTAATAACCTATGATCTGTAGTATATTCATGAAGAGAAATTTTTTTTGTATTCTCTCCTATGTAGTAAACATGAAAAGTTCCATATATCTTACTCAATATCCCCTGTTCTACTATAAGTGGAAAAGCATTTGTAGGTTAGATAATAATTTCGAATATAGTTAAGGAAAATGGCAAATGTTTGAAACCAAGCACAGAAGCACACATTTCTAATCCCCAGGTACTTGGGAGTTAATAAAAAATAAAAAAATAAAAAACACGTAAGTTTGAGATGTTCTCTATAGTTGAGAGATGACATATGAAAACATATCTTCAATTTTCAATGAGTGAGCTCAATAAGTATGTGGCAAGCCAAAGTAAAAGAATAAGTAGCAGATATGTAGACAGAGATACAGACAGACAGATGATAGAATAGATAGATAACAGATAAATATAAATGATAGATAAATAATAGATAAATATAAATGATAGATGATTGATACCAAATAAATATAAAAGATGATAGATAGATAGATAGATAGATAGATAGATAGATAGATAGATAGTAGCAAAACATGAGCAAATTGAGCACTCAAAACATCCTGAAGAAATGGACTGAGGAAGCCCAATTAAGGAAGACATGTGGAGTTCCCAATGAACTGAATCCAAGACAGAACAGAATGATCTCTTGGATGAGAGATGCAAGTGAAAAAAAAAAAAGAAAGAAAGATAGAGATGAAGTCATTACAGCATGTAGCAGAAACCAGGTGGTAAAGCTGAGGCAGTCAACTAGCTTTTCCCATTAAGCACCTCTTCATAGATGAGCTCCCAGTGACTTACTGTCTTACTTTTCCCACTGTAGGCACTTCTGCAACATGGAATATATCATGTGTCATAGCACCCTCTCCTGAAAATGATTGTTGTAGAGGGCACAGTGTTTTCCCTTGGGCTGTTTTGTTGTTCTCTTCCCCTTCTTACAAAGTTACAGGGACAACCTAATGCCTAGACAAAGAGCTTTGAATGACACCCAAGAAAAATAAGCTTATGTTTGTAATGACAGGCAAGATAATTCCACTTTATCAGGCTGTCATGACTTGTTTTTTTGTCAAACTATGCTTCTGTTTTGCTCTTATGCACATGACACCTGATAACTCATAATGTCTGAATTATTCTAGTATCTCATATATCCTTAAATACTTGAAATGTTGTCAGAGAACCTTCAATCATGGACCCTCTGACCTCCACAGTGAGCTCATTGTAAACACAGAATTTCAGGTACAATACAGGCTAGGATGATAGCTCAGTTGGTAATGTGCTTGTTTGCAAGCACAAGGGCCTGAGTTCAATCCCCAGAATGGATGTTAAAAATAACTAAATGAATAATAAGGTATCTAACCTTTTTGGTGAGTTCCATGTTACTAAGGGACCTTGTTAAAAAACAAAAACAATAATACAGGAGGTGTAGCTCCTGTTTCCTTCCCACACATGATCCCTTCAGTTCTGTGAGCTCTGCTGTATGTACATATTTCTTCTCTTCAGCCTTTGGTTAATTGTTATTCTGTTTTCTTTGTCCCTTCTTGACTTCCCTATAGAAGTTGTCCTCCACTAGGTTTTTGTAACCCTCACAAAGTGACTCTTCTAACAAATCTTTCTATTTATATTCTTTATATTCTTCACTTGTAATGAAAGCCTAAGAACTTAAATTCTATCCCCAGAACCCATATGAAACATGGCAGAATCTCTGATAGGCATCTGTAATCCCACAAGCGAAGTAGAGACAGGAGAGTCAGCTAGCCTGGAATACACAGTGCAGTGGCAGAAAGAAAACCTTGCCTCAAATCTGTTGGAAGTACAGAACAGAGTCTGACCACTGCAACACAGATACAATGCACACATGCACACACACACACACACACACACATACATGCATGCATGTACCCACATGTACATGCACAATATAATTAGAAAAGAGCATTAATCTAAATAATTGCAAAATTAAGCAGCAGGTAAAATTGAAACAAAAATTCAGATTGATTCTGTGTAAAACATATCCCTGAAAATAACTAAGACCCTCTACTCAACTTTCAGTTACCAGGTATTAAAATAAGATTCAATCATTGTGCATCCAGTTTGATTATGGTTCACTGATGCATGCACAATCCTTCCCCTTCACATCCCTCACTTGTATCTGGAAACTCTGTTCAGGGCTCACCTTCTCTTGTCTTTGAATTCTCCATCATCCAAGTAGAGCTAGACATGTCCTGTTCCCAAATGTGCATCTTCAGAAGGGAAGTGTTGGGAGCTGTGATCTTGGTTGATGTATAGGCTAGGGTAAGAGAAGACAAATCTTCAGGAATCAGTTTCTAGAGCCTAAATCAGAGAACCTCCAAACTTAACATTATTTAAGTCAAAGGTAGAGCATAGAATTTTAAACAGACTCCTCAAAATAGTAAATGCAAGGGGACTGAAAGATGGCTCAGTAGTTAAGAGCATTTATTACTTATTGTAGAGGACTTAAGTTTGGTTCCCAGCTCCCACATGGGTAGCTTGCTGCCACAGATACCAACACACAATTGAATATACCCTCACATAGACAGACAGATAGACAGACAGACAAACAGACAGACAGACAGACACAAATAAACATGCTTAAAGAACAAACTAAACAAAAAACTATGTCCCGTGAAACTAGCAATCCCAGATAATGACAGACAGAAGCATGCATCAGGAAACAAGTTTGTGGTACTGACAGCAGTGAGGGTTGCATTCATGCTCAAGCACTTGACACTAGTAAAAATCAGGTTTTCATTTATAAGACATAGATTAAGCAAGCACTAGCTATCCAAAAGAGCATTGCTATGCACAGCAGACCATCACCCTCCATGAGAAGTGTGTGACTGTCTCCTAGATCTAACATGTCCACTGACTAGATACAGCTGCAGCTTCTTAAATAAGGGAAAAGCATGAAAAGGCTAAGTGAATTTGTTCACAGCTTGACCAAGCAGGGAAAATATCTGATAAGCCTACTCAGAACCTATAGAAATTTTACAATTCATATGAAGGATCATTCGTAGAATGCAAAAGCCAGAAAAAATAAGTGTATGTCATAGATATATGATAGACAGATTAGACAGACAGATAGATGAAAAATAAACATATGATAAGTAGATGGTAGACAAATAGGTAGATAGATTATAGAGCACTGACAGGAGATAAATAGATAGATAGATGATATTTCTATCATCTGTTTATGATAGATAATAGGTAGGTAGATAGATAATTGACAGATAATAAATAGACATTGATGTGACAGACAGACAGATAAACAATTGAGAGATTCTAGGTAGACAAATTAAAAATAGATGATAGGAGATGATAGATAAATGGATGATAGAATATAGATAAATGACAACTAGATAGATGATGGTAGATTAGGCAGATGATGATGATGATGATGAAGATAGATGGATAGATAGATAGATGATAGATAAATTATAGATAGATAGATAGATAGATAGATAGATGATTGATAGATAAATAACAGAAAGAATGGAGGGAGAGACAGGAAAGGAGATAGAGGAAGGAAAACAGAAAGAGGGAGAGAGGGAGGGAGAGAGAGAGGAAGATAGAGAGAGGGAAAGTGAGAAGAAGAGGGAGAGGGGAAGGGAGAGGGAGAGAGGGAGGAAGAGAGGGAGAAGTAGCGTGTAAAAGGGAAAGGAAGAGGGAGAGGGAGAGATTTGTTTTAGCCAAACTGTGTGTCAAGTCCAGTTGAGAGAATTCCTTTCCCATTTTGATTTTCTGAGATCCTCCTGGACCAGGTCCAGGTCTCTGGCCACAGTTTCAGCTTCTTCTCTCTACATATCATGAAAGCCTATAGGAAGCTGTGCCGAAAAGCTTAAGAAGAATGTAGGATGAGAATGGCTGGGATTCTGGGTCAAAACCATTTATGTTGTCCTAGAAGACCATTGCAGGATATCATGAGAATCCCAGCTCAAAAGGAGAGACAGCAGTTCTCTTAATGAATATATGGAGTAGGAGCTCTTTCATCTGCCAACCTGCCAGCCTTTGATATGAAGAGCTGCTGTAAATATGTGCTGTGAGGGCCACTACACTGTACATTCTCTGAGTTGATTATAGCAAGTTGACGATGGTATTACCATTTCTATGCTTTCATCATTAGAAAATCACAAGCATGGAAAAAATGATGAGGCCAGTTTGACTGGAGTGCAAACAGACAGAGCAGTTATGAACCCTATGTGCAATGACATGGGATTCTGAAAAGTGACTACAGGCTGAAAACATTGTTTTATTTTATTTACTTATTTATCTACTTGTTTCTTTGGTGTGTGCATATGAGTTTTCATGAGTGTGCACATGTATTTTTGTGGGTGAGCATGCACTTGGGTACACATACATTTAAAGGATAGAGATCAAAGATGATGAATGTCCTCTTCTATACTCTCCAATTTATTTTCTGAGATGAGTATACCCTTGAACCTGGCACATGCTGTTTGATTTAGACTAACTCAAATAATTAGCTCCAATTAGCAGAAAAATTTGTTCCTCCTCTCCGTGCTAAGATTATATGTGCAGTTCTAGACTTTTACAATGGCAGTGGGCTTCTTAATTCAGATCCTACTTTACCAACAGAAACATCTTCCCAACCCTTCCCACATTTTCTTTGTAAGAAAGGATCTCATGTGCTCAAGGATCTACTTCACTACATAGCTGAGGATAAGATTAAGTTTCTGGTCCTCTTCATGTCATCTCCCCAGCACAGAGACTAGAAGTATGTACCACCACATCCAGTTTGTCTGATGATGGAGTCTTAACCCAGGCCCTTGTTCATACAAGGCAAACAGCCTACCAGCAGAGCCATGTCCGCAGTCATCAGAACAATATGCTCAGAAGGCATTTGGTAGTTTTTCTACATATTACTATGTACTCCGTATATAATGGAAAACTTAGTATATAAACTTGAAATTTCATTATGGATCTCTTGGTCTGACAAAATCACAGATTATTAGAGGTGCCTAGTATTCCCTCATTAAACCTTTATACTGGGAGAGGTTTGGGAACTGGTTCAAAGTAGGAGTCAGAGTCAGAATGAATCCTAATACCATTTGCAAAAAAGCAGATGCCCTGTGTGCTATTTCTTCTGTGCTTAAATACAAAGAGAACCAAACCATCCATTAGAACTCTGTGCTTCCCCAGAACAAATACATAATTATTAGCTCATCCATTATACATGGTGTTAATGGATAACACAAAAAGGAGAACTTGGCAAGGGACGTTTCTCTTTAGGAGCCTAAAGGTCAGGAAGATGAACTGACACTCAGTACTTAGTGAGGATGTAGGATCTTGCTATCCTCTAATTGAGGATTTAGGATGTTTCCTCATTTACTTTTAATAAAACCCTACAAGGAGGGGTTGATCACAGAGTCAAAGTTGGCAAATGAATGAAAATAACAGCAACTAGGTGTGTTCTTCCTGTCCAAAATGCTAATGGACATAAAGAGCTACCTTATACATGAAATCCAATTTGTAGTGGGCGGACTGGTGCTCTGAGGAAACCACCGAGTTGCTCTTGATGACTCAATCCAAGCCTGCCAGCACTGGGCTTTACTTACTTGACTTAAAGGATGAAAATAATTTCACTATATCCATTTGCAATTCTCTCTCTTCTCTTCTCTTCTCTTCTCTTCTCTTCTCTTCTCTTCTCTTCTCTTCTCTTCTCTTCTCTTCTCTTCTCTTCTCTTCTCTTCTCTTCTCTTCTCTTCTCTTCTCTTCTCTTCTCTCTTCCTCTCTCTCCCTCCCTCCCTCTCTCCCTCCCTCCCTCCCTCTCTCTCTCTCTCTCTCTCTCTCTCTCTCTCTCTCTCTCTCTCTCTCTGTTGTATATGATTGCTTTATGTCCATTTACATATGTGTATGTGAGTGCATGCTCCCCAATTGGTTGGAGGTCAGCACCAAGTGTCTTCTTTCATTATTCCCCAAACTTATATCTTGGTAGGGTCCTTACTGTGCCGGAAGCTTATTTATTGATTAGACTATCTGACCAGTGAGCTTTAGGAATGCATTTGTCTTTGTACTCGCCTCTTAGCAATGAGATTTCATATGCATGTCACCATGGCTCAATTTTACTAGGTATTCAAACTTGGGTCCTTATGCTTGCTCAGTAGCCACTTTGAGCCACTTTCCCAGCCAATTATTCATAACTTTTAAGATAAGTGAAGATCTTTGGGGGCCCAGGTGGACTAAAGTATTTCTCAATATGTGTTTCAATAAGGAATAAAATTTCCCATCTCTTTGTAGCCACCCTAGAATGTCTAATGCTGTGTTGTGTGTGCCATTGATAGCTGAAGGGAAACCGAGAAGCAGTCTGAAGAAAATGTCAATGTTAGTGTCTTATGCTGATGGAACACTGGTTATAATGCAGTTTTAGAGGAAATAACCTTATCCTTCTCTGAAAATACATTGATTAAAAGGGTATATTTATCATTTGGGTTAAGTTTGAAGTTACTGCTCTTGCACAGGGTTAGATATCCAGAAAACTAAGAATGACAGTAGGAAAGATAATCTTTATAGAATCTCATGAAAAGTAATTGTTCTGATACAAAGGTTAAATACACAGGGATCCTTCTGAGGGACCAACTGGCTTATTGTTTATGATTAAGGTTCATATAATTTTTTGCATGTATGTATGTGTGTTAACATGAGTGGAAGTACATGTGTCTACAAAGAGCTGTATGTACATGCAGAGGCCAGAAGTTTATGACGTGTCCTCATTAATTTCTTTCCAGCTAATAAATTGAAGCCTCATCTTTCAATTTATATTAGATCATTTCAATTCAGCTAGTCTAGCTAGCCAGTTTGCTCTGAAATTTCCATTTCTGGTGGCTGTGTACTGGAATTACAGGCAGACTTTGATGTTCTCCAGGCATTTATGTATGTTCTGGAGATCAGACTTTAGTTCTTGAGGCTTTCAATGCAAGCGTCTTACCTCTAAGCCATCCCCCTGGACCATCAAATAATATTTCTTGAAGTAATTTCAATAATTTTCTTGATATATATATATATATATATATATGTATATATATATATCCCTCATTAGCATACTCCAAACAGATGTAACACTTGGTTCCTCTTGCAAAGAGTAAAGGAAAAATAGTCAGAGTTTATATATCTGCACTTATATGTCTGTTCTATGGGATTAGTCTTCATTAATATACAAATAGCTGGTATATTAATGGTATATTAATATACAAATAATTGGTATTCAAATAGCTATCGAACTTGGGGGTCATAATCTATGCTCCAAATCAAGTTCAGTCACCTATGCTCGATAAGTCAGTAAAACAGCCAAAGTAAAAGTGGGAAGAAGATAAAGGAGATTTATTCAACATGGTGACACTGGGATAAGAGATCAAGAGACCCACTGAACTCCCCAATACCCATCCCTAAGTTTATCTTTGAAATCCTTACATGAGATCAAAGGTTAAACAGAGAGCTAAGGCTATACACATCTAAATATTCTCAGTCAAGGCCTGATCCTGCTCACAAAGGAACCATCATTTTCTGGGCTTCAGTCTCATCCTGTAAAGTGGTCTGACACATTGTTAGAACCATGTGAAATCTGCTTCTGAGGAACAACCCCACCCCACCTCCACCCTGAGCCCCTTTCTATCCTTCCAGCATGAGTTCCCATTTCCTTTGGGTCTATTGCTTCAATAGTCTGATGGTCATGTTGAGAAATCTTGATTTCTTCAAGGCCTGATTCAAAGCCAGTGTATTGAACAATGAGCGACTGTAACCACTTTAGATGTCCTAGGGATGAAAACTGCCCATCTCATTGTAAACATACTAAAACCTGAACTAAAACCTGCCTGTCTGATCCCAAAGTCCCTGCCCTCACTCCTTCAACCACACAACTTCCAATAGCTCAAAATATAAGAAAAACAAGTGATGTAAATTAAGCCTTTGCCCAAAAGCATCAGAGTCATAGCATAATGGGTAATAAAATATTTACAATATCAACAGGGTCAATGATAAGTGCACTTTTGAACAACAACAACAAAAGGCTGGAAGGAAGCAGGACAATGGTAAGAGTGGTTACATTATATTTTGTTTTGCTATTTTAGTAATGGAAAATTTTTAACACAGAGCAGGAAAAGTGCATTTCGGGACAAGGCTATGCATTAGATTGCAGTGAAATGCCTGGAGAAGAGCAGCAGGAAGCCATCCTCTTGTGCTGCTGAGTCTGGACACTGGCTTTGGTATACAGCAACAATCTGAGAAATGATAATCTTTACTTTTTTCCCAGGTAGGGAACAACAGCCATGATTGGAGGAGAAAACTTAAGAGAATGGTAATGAAAGCCTTCACCTACAACCTTGAATAATGAGAGACTGCCAGGTACTGACTTGATCAGACAGAGCAGACTTGACCTGACCATGGAGGTGGAAATGTGTAGGCATACCTAAATGAACTGAAACAGAAAATGTCTAGTGCTTGTAAGGGTCTGACTCTGTGGGAATCTTCTAAAGAAGAGCACTTGGGGTACTTCCTCTTCTTCTTCCTACTTACTGTATAGTTGATTCAGTGTAGTAGAAGACAAGAGGTTGTAAAACTGGAGAATAGGTGATTATGGTAAAAATCATACAACTTCTATTATTACTATTGTCAACTTTCCCTCCTTTTCTTCTTCTTCCCGTTCACCTCTCTTTTGGCTGTCTTTCCACTTCCCAGTTTCTCTCATTTTTTTCTTTGTTCTCTCCTTACTCCTTTCTTTCCTCTGTTTCTTCAGACATGTCCACTCCATATGAATTCCCCATTTCCTGACTTATCAGGTTTGTCAAATGTACTGATTATAAATTCCCTCACTCAACCCATCTGTTTTTTTTTTAATGGAAAATTCAGGGTTCTCCATTTGGTTTTCATGAAACACTAAGAAATTCTCCAATGTTGGCAGAGCACCACTTCCTAAGATGGTAATCTTACCATACAGCATGGCCTTACACTTGAAAAACATCCTCCTTGATTTGAAGTGGATAATTTTAAAGCTCATATCATCAGTGCAGTACATGTGTGGCCTCTCACACAATGGAGGTGTACATGAGGGCTTTGATAAGTTTTAGTGCTAATGTTAAATAGCAGCCTCCCCAGAGATGTCCACGTATGTCTTTGAGATTGGATATTCAACCTCATGAACTTAACACAAAGTACATCAAAACCATTATAGAGGGGGCTGCTTGAAGGCCATGGCAATGATCAGAGGCAGCTTTTCTCAGCATGCTTCTTATGCTGAGGATGGATGTTTGAAGGTGACAGGCAAGGTCACAAACCTAAGTGTCTGGTTTCACCATTCAAGACTTCTTATCTCACCTACTTGCTGTCATTCAGAATCTTGCCCCCAAAGAGATTTTTTTGAGAAACAAAAGAACACGTAGATAGAGAGTTATTTGTGTTGTTTTTGTGTTTGTTCTTGGTTTTGCTTCTGCTTTTGAGACATAATATCTGTCTGCATAATCCTGGCTGACTTGGAACTCACTATGCAGACCAGACTGAGCTCAAATTCACAGAGATGCACTTTCAGTGTTATGATTAAAGGTGTATGCCACCATGCCCAACTGAATTTCCTTCCTTCCTTCCTCCTTTCCTCCTTTCTTTCTTTCTTTCTTTCTTTCTTTCTTTCTTTCTTTCTTTCTTTCTTTCTTTCTTTCTTTCTTTCTTTCCCCTCCCTCCCTCCCTCCCCCTCCCTCTCTCCCTCTCACCCCCCCTCTCTCTCTACTCCTCACTCTCTTGCTTTCTTGCTTTCTTTATTGTTTGCTTACTTGATGGATTGCTTTTTTTTCTTTCTGTGTCTGTCACATGTGTGTGGAGTGCTCACAGAAGCCGAGGTAGGCATCAGATACCCTGGAGCTAGAGTTATAGATAGTTGTTAGCTGGCCAAACTGTATGTTAAGACCTCAGTTCTGGTCTTCTGCAAGAGCAGTATGCTCCTTTAACGTTGGGACATTTCTTCAGCCTTTGCTTTCTTTGTTTTTAAGAGTTAGAGCAACTGGGAAGGAAATAGGCATGTCTTATGTCTTTGATGAGTCTGTCACGGAGGGAACTCTAAGACAGAAAACAGCAAAACAGCAGCTTCCTGTTTTGTTCCTGGAAGAGAACGATGTGAATATGAATCACAATGTCCCAACAACTGTATGTCCCTGGCTCCCTCTAAGCATGCCTATGAGTCTTAGATGTTCCATTAGAGAAAATGTGTTTTGGTCTGTGAAGAGAAGAGTGCATCTGTGTGAACTCTGTCTGTTTTTTGTGATGATGCAGGCATGCTATTAAGATATTAGAACCAAATGACAATGTTTTTCTAGCCCCGATGTGATTTTCTTAGTTGTTGCAGGGACACAGAAACTGGACAGAGAAAGAGTTAGGAGCCATTGTATTTCAAAAATCATTTATTCTTAACAGTCCATGCAGATATGCTCAGGAGGTATGCTCAGGTGACAATTCCCAGTGGTTTGGTTTTGGATTCTCTCCTGACCCATTCTGCTCTTCATGATTATCTTGTCTGTCGAGTCAAAACAGATTCAGGGGAAATTACATAGTAGTGGACAGAGACAAAATGATACAGAGAAGTAAGCACGAAAACCATGAAACGAAAAGCAGTACAAGAATACATATTTCAGAAGCCAAAAATCATGACAAACATAATTGTCTCTGAAAGCATAGTGCCCTCCCAAAATATGTTCTAAATGTAGAACCAAATTATATTGAAAATCTCCAGTGAGTTATGCATTGTGGTGTATGCCTGGATTCCCAGAACTTGAGCAGCCCAAGCTGGAAAACAGTGGGTTCAAGACCATCATGGGCTGTATAGCAAGACCTTGACTGAAAATAGGAACAAAAGTAGGGAGAGGAAGAGGAGGAAGAAGAGAAGAAGGGGGAGAAAGCAGAGGAGGAAGAGGAGGAGGTAAATAAATTCCCTCAAAAGTAAGAGAAAGGACAGAAAGTTGCAGAAAGTTTAAAATTTAGGGCTGAGGATGTTACTGAGTGCTGAAGTACTTGCCTAGAATATAAAAGGACCTGGGTTTGATCTCAAGAGTCCACATTAAAAAAAAAAAAACAGATATGCTAGCATCCATTTATAAGCTCAGCACTGGGGAAGTAGTGATGGGAGTCCTTACTTAGTCAGCCTAGCCTACTTAGTGAGTTCCAGCCAGGAACAGAAAATACCTCAAAAAACAATGAAGAATGACATTGGAGGATGTTGTCCTCTATCCTGAACATATATTCACCTGCATGCATGCACACATGCATATACTCAGAAACACATACAAATAGATAATAAAATAAATTTGACATACACACCTATCTATCTATCTATCTATCTATCTATCTATCTATCTATCTATCTAAATTTTAAAGCAAAAAAGACATTAAGCAAGGCATTTTTTTTAACCAGTGATAGAAGATAAATTTTTACTCTGTTCATGTCTGAGTTTCAAAAGCTCAGTTTCGCTTAGTAGGAACTGGAGATGAAAGTCACTCTCTTGTGTGGTCCAGGTGATTTTATCTTGTTCCACAAGGGTCTCTGAACAGTTGGCGTGGAAACCATATGCCACTTTGTTGTGGGGATGAGAAAGTTGTGGGTAGAGGAGTTCATGTATGCTAATGGAAAATAAACTGCAAGTGCATCCCTTACATCATCTGCTTTATGTGAACGGCATTTATTCAGGATTTAAATTTCCTGGCACTATTTTATAGGTTTACAACTAATAGAGTAAGTGAACAGCTTTAGGGAATGCCACCCACAAGTTCAGCTGTGGTAGTCACTGAACTTTCTCTAGTGTCCCTACTTAACAAAGCCATCTGTCAGAGAACCTGTGTGTCAGAACACCCAAGGATGGCTTGAGTCAGTTTATAAGAAGTCAGTATGTGAAGTAAAGGATGTGGTATGGATCAGCTGCTTATGATTCCAAGTTGACTAATACAGAGATGGGATTGGTCAGGCCCCATCACTTTGTCTAGAGTGTTTGGCCATGCTAGCTGTGGAGGTTGTTCAGGGCCACTGCCAAGAAATGTGTTATGGCAGCAGATACAGGAGAAGACTTCAGGAGATCATTGAGAAGATGCTGATCATCTGGCAGGGAGGAGCCTACTCATATTTGGAGGCTTTCAAAGGGCAGATATACTTTCTCAATGGGAAGAAGACCTGAGGTTCATTCTACTCTACTTTAAGACATGTCAATTTTGAAAGATGAAGATGTCGCTTAGTTGATAGACTGCTTGTCTCACATGTACAAAACATTGGGTTGATCTTTAAGACTGTTTAAACTAGATATAATGGTATACTCCTGTCATTCCAGGATTCTGGATGTAGAGGCAGAAGGATCATAGTTGACTACATATAGAGTGAGAAGCAAGCCTGGAATACATGAGATTGTCTCAAAATGGGGAAGAAGTATGTGTATGTTTGCAAGATGAGTCAGTGTGCAAAGAACTTGTACATTTATATCCCAAGAATCCACAAGAAGCTAGACACTGTAGCATGTGTCTGTAATTTAAGCACTTTTACCAAAAGATGGGAAGTAGAGACAAGAGAATCCATGGAGCCTTTTGGGCCAACTTGCAAGGTATAGGTAGAGGTAATCAAGAAACTAAATCATAGACAAGGTGCACAAAGAGGACCAATATCAGAGATTGCCCTTTGATCCTCATATCTATGTTGTGTCATATACTGTCATGTAAACTGGTACTCAGACACATGAAAATGTGTAGGTGCTTGTACACACCCCCCACACACACACACGCCGAGAGAGAGAGAGAGAGAGAGAGAGAGAGAGAGAGAGAGAGAGGGAGAGATCACACACAAATTTATAAAAGGTAAGCAGAGCAAACAAGATGATGTTGTATTTTAAGTATAAGAGTAACTATCCTTCACACAGCCCTATGATAATAAACCATTATAACAGGACTACTTCAAAGTCTTATTTAACTATGACAATTAGGCAGTTAATATTTTCCATCATGTCCCACTAGGGTAGGCACATGTACACAGAGAAATCAGGGTCACCATAATAACACAGAAAAAGGACAAAATTCAGAAAGAAAACTGAAGGGTGTGAAATAAGGACCAGAGAGACACTGGCATGCATCATACAGAATTAAGATGCTTGTGAGAGAGCTGGCCCCAACACGTTTTCATTCTGATTTGTTTTCTAAACATTATATGCATGAATACTTTCACTGCCTCATTTGTATCCAACATGGATGGGGGTAGGATGGCTATTTAAGAAAGTAAAGAACTTATCAATGATATTTTTAAAGTATTGTGTTGAATGCATCACTGCATTTTAATCTGGTACAGAGGGTGGAAAATGGCATCTGGTTAATCAGGGGTTCATAGATTATTCGGTGATACAGCTTAATGATGCTGAGATAAAATGAGGAATTGTGTATCTTCCCTGGAGCAGCATTATAAAGTATCCTGCCTGGTACTTAAAATTGATTGTGCATTATATTGGTTAAAGAGTAGCATTTGGAAAATAAAATTAAGGCTGATTTGCATTGCTATAGAAATCCTTGCACATGCATTTAATAAGAGGGTTTGTTTTGCTTTTTGTTTTAGAACACATTTAGAATTTGGTTTTATTTATATTTACTCAGTGTCTTAGTGAATGATTCTGTGTGTGTGTGTGTGTGTGTGTGTCTGCATGTCTGTGTGTGTGTGTATAGGCACACGTGCTCATGTGTGTTCACATGTGTATGACATATGAGTTGACTTATCTACAGAAACCAGAAGAGAACAAGGATAACCAAATTCACTGGATCTGTCATTATAATCTGTTTTGAATCACGTACTATGGGGCTGGGGTCTGAACTCAGATCCTCAGCAAGAGCAGCAAATGTTCTTACCTAGTGAGCCATCTCTCTATGCCTCCTTCAAAGTTGCATTAATGAATTTAAAAAGATATAAGTATAATTATTCACAAGAAAAATAATTCAGATGACCCATATATTTCACTTAGGAATGTAAAATACAAATGCGCATGTGATTAATTGGAGCACATGTAACAATTCAGAAAATACAACACGGTGATTCAAATCATTATTTAAATTTTTTGGTTAGGAGCCTGCAGAGGCCAGAAGAGGGTGTTGGATCTCTTACAGCTGGAGTCTCAAGGTATTGTAAACACATGGGTGCTGTAGAAAGAACTTGTGTCTTCTGCAAGAAGAGTAACCATTTTTATATGCTGAGCCATCTATTTACCACCCTCAATCCTGTTTCAGAAAAGGTGATTCCATGTATTACTTAACAGTTTTGAAAAGCTCTGATCACATTATGTTATTAAATTTTACATCTAGAATCATATGGCAGGAGTTTCCCATGCTTTGATTGGCATCTCTTGATTAAGTTTTAAGCTCTAAAACTTTGTTGTGCTACGTTTAATTTATGTGTATTTCTTTGATTTGCAGTCTAGAGTAAATTCTTATTACTTAGGTCTGGAGAAAAATTTGTAAAACTATCAGTAATCTCTAGGTAGTAGTATTAAATCATGTGAAAGTAAACTGCTGATGTAACACGCGAAGACTTATTAACTAAGTAATCATTATTCCTCATTCAAGTCTTATTGAAAGTTATCTATTTAGGAATTTTATTTTCCAGTAGGGTGTTTGTGAAGACAATAGGAGTTAAGATAGCAATGACTGGGCTGGAGAGATGGCTCAGTGATTAAGAGCACTTGCTATGCTTGAAAAGGACCCATGTTTGATTCTCAGCACCCTACATTGACAGCACACTATTGCCTGCAACTCCAGTTCAAGAGAACCAAAGCTGACTTCTCATCTCTGTGGATACATGCATGCACATTTACACACACTCACAGAGACACAAATACACATAATGAATGATTAAATATATCTTTTCAAGAAGAGATCCACTACTGAAATGCTGTATATAAAAAGACAGAGCAGACATCTTCCTTAATTTATGGTATATTACATTATCTCTGAAAAGGGACTCAGGGGAGTTTTGATTTTAACACTTTAATCATCCAAGTGAGACATATATTGATGCTGCCAAATTGGTTTTGCAAGTTAGTCTCAGGGATGAAAATACTAAGGAAGTTTGTAGGCTTTTCTTTTCAAGTTTTTAGTTACTTAATGTAAATGATCAATTGACTCTTTTAGGCACAGTTAATCTTCTCTTCTCTCCTTTCCCTTACTTGCCTACTCTCTAGGAAGATTTAGATTTTAAAAGGCCAGGCAAATACTACAGAGACAGTGACTGTATATCAAAGATCTGGTTGTAAATCTAAAGATAATCATCTAGAAAGATTGGTTATAAAATGGACATTTTGAGCTGCGTGGCAAAGATTTCATAAATTAAGCTTTGTCAGGCAAAAGAAGGGATTGAGTTTCAAAGTGGCTTAGAGGTAGAAAGCAGTCATCAAGAGAATTATCTACCAAATGCCCAGACATCAGATAAAGACACTTCAATGAATAGAAGATCTGAAAAATAAACACAGTAGACAGGACCTTGGAAGTATTGTGTTAAAAACATAATAATAACCCAATGCTCCTGTGTTAATGAAACATAAATCAGATGTCTACGTTTTGTTGCGTGAACTTGCTTTCATGTTAGCCTTCTTACTTCAGACAAATGCTTGTAGACAGAAAACTGAGTTTTAGCACACAAGACCCTTTCAGGGTGGGCACTACGTTTGTATATCATGTTACGCATGCATTATTTGTCAGATAATCATGTTTAACTTTGTGGTGGTTTTGCCTCTAATTCCAGCACGAGGGTCTTAGAGGTAGATAAATCTGTTGAGTTCCAGGCTACAAAGTAAAACCCTATTATGAAAAGGAAAAAAAAACTATTTTAAATATAGGAAGCTAGAGTTCTATGGTTTGGATTTTAAGTGTTTCCAAAATCCTGTGTATTAGAGACTTGGGTTGCAGCATGAACTCTTGGGCGGTAGCTGAAATTAGAAGAGGAGGGCCCATGGAGGCCTTCATTTAATTGGAGAAAGGCTGTGCCATCCTACACTCTTTTTTTTCTCATTTTCATACTGGCTGTATCTTTTTGCTCTAACAAAATATCTGACAAAAGAAGCTTCAGAAAAGAAAGGACTATTTCAGCTCATGATTTGAGGGCACAGTCCATCATGTCTCAGAAGGCATGCCAGCAGACATGTAGAGTGGCTGGGCACATAGTGACTGAAGTCAGGAAGTCAGGAAGTCAGGAAGGAACTCTGCTCAATATGCCTGTTTTTATGTAGTCTGACCCCAACCTACTACAGTGTGCTTTTCCATAAAAAACTCACTCAATCTAGAAATTTCCTCACAAACAAGACCAGAGGTGTGTCTCCTAAGTTATTTAAAATCTTGCTGATTTGACTGTCACATTAACTATAGATCGTATCACTGTGCTCAGTTTTGCACTCCTGGCTGTGATATACTTACTTGCTACAGACTCAAAGCCTGCGATTTTATTAAACTGTGGCCTGAAACTGACAAGACTGTGACCCAAAATAAACTCTGTCTCCTTGTGTCTTAGTTGTCTTGGGTGACTATTGTAGCAAAGGAAAGCAGGCCAAGATACAGAGTAACTATGTGCTCTTACTGAGAAAGTGGTTAGGAAAATCTTCCAGGCACAAGGGCATTTCACAGAGGCTTCCAGGAAGGAAAGAAATGAACCATGTATATTTGTATAGAGATATATACTGGTGGTTAAGGAAACTGAAGGAATAATTCAAAGTTCCTGTGTAAGGACAACAAATGGCCACTGGGCTGCAAGGATATGAGCAGGAGCAGTGATGGAAGATAGTTTCTAAAAGCTGGCAAGGGCATGTGGCAAGGTGGGTAATATTGTTTCAGAAATAGTGTAAATATGGCTCTTCTTTTCTCTGAAACAGGAGTCTAGTAAACAGTGTACCGGGTGTGTGTATTTTTGGGTATGTGTTGGTAGTTTTGTTTGTATGTGTGTTTGTGTGTTTATGCAGTTGTGTGTGTCTGTGTGTGTTGAGGATGTGTGTGCCTGTGGAGTACAGGGGATCATGTTGCCTCTCATCCTTAGTCACTCTCCACTTTACTTTTTTGAGACAAGTTTTCTCACTGAACCGGTCGTCCCCTGATTCCCCAACACTAGTTTGCCATCAAGCTCTGGGAATCCTCCTGCTCCTGCCTTGCAGATGCTGCCACACTACCATTCCCAGCTTTGTACATATATTGGGGATCTGAAGTTGGGTTTCATTTTGGTAGAGCAAGGCCCTTTTCACCCCTAGCAATCTTCCCAGCTCTAGTGTACAGTTTTAAATAGAAGGATGATGCGATGTGGCTTCTCTTACAAATAGCTGAGCTTATCTCTTTGGTTCAATTTGAGAGGGAAGCAACATTGGAAGAAAAGATGACAACAGGCTTCTTACACCAATCCAGAAAAAAGACTCAAACTGCTCGGAACAAAATTCCAGCAGCAGAATTAGCGAGGCATCAAGATGCATTTTACAGTGAGAGTCAACAAAGACTACATGTGATGTAAGAGTGAGAAGGGAAAAATAGAAATAGATAGCCATGACTGCTGTTTTTCTGCAACAGGTAATTTTTAAGATTGAGTTGCCATTTACAGCAATATTGTAGATGGTGGGATGGGGATAAGTGAGGAGATACTTTGGGACCCATAATCATCTTGAGATGTCCATTCAACAGATAGACCAAGAAAATGTAAAGTATCTGTTTTGGAGGGTAAAATAATGGATGGAATAGCAAGCTACAATATTATCAGATGGCTGAGGCTGCAGAGATGACTCGTGGGTTAAGAACACTTGCTGCTCTTCCAGAGGACTCATGTTCTGTTCAAAGAATCATGCAGCGAGGCACTCAACTGTCTATAACTCCTGATCCAGGACATCTGACACCATCTCTTGGCCTCTTTGGGTGCCTATACAAATGGACACATACAGAAACACAGACAAACACACATATACACAAAGAAAAAGATTATCAGATGGTGTTAAAAGTATACCATAGTTCACTATATTCCCCCATTAACTTTAAATTTTCACCAGGAATGAACATGATCAAGTTAGGGCAAGGAAAAATGGATGCTTGGTAAATTCTTTGGTTATAGCTTTGAGGGATGAGTTACAAGCACTTTGCCCTCTAGGCATTATAAGAATGGCACTCAGTGCCATAGTGTGGCAACTTGTGTGGGTTTTCTCATATTTAGTACTCCTTCCCCAGATAAAAATTGCCAACTGATAAAATGCTGAGGAGGTCCTGCCAGCCTCTTTTGGGAACATTCTCAATCTCACCACATGTAAAAGTTCAGAAGGAAGAGAAAGGCTATTCAACTACTAAACACCCTATGTTCTTGCTGCTCTGTTTATCAGCTTAATTAAACCTCAAGATATCTTCCTTTGAGGAGGTATCTTAATTTAGGAGGAGAAAGTAAAAATAAATTCATACTAGGAATGTAATTCAGTTAATGCATTACTTATTTCATAAGCAGAAGGAATTGAGTTCAAGTCCAATAACCAACCATCATAAAAAAAACAGCAAACAAAACAGATGGGCATGCTGGTTGATGCTTATAGGCTCAGTACCAGGTATACAGAAACACAGAAACAGGCTGATCCTTGGGGTTTACTTGCCAGCCTGAATAGCCTCCTCGATGAATCCTAGGCTAGTGAGAAAACCCTCATCTTAAAAAAAAAAGACTTCCTATCATAAAAAGGAGAAGAATGATAGTTGACATATTCTTCTGGTTACCACACATGTGCAAATACACTTTGCACACACACACACCCTCAACCCTCCATTGCATAATTAAAAGTAAAACAGAACTTGAAAAAATATGAAGTCTGGAGACATGCAACTTTAGGATTGGGTGTTTCCTGAAGTTATGGTTTATGATAAGATGTATGCTCTCTTCTCCTATTCATCTTTTCTAACCTAAATGACTCACAGCTATCGAGGACGTCATGTTATAGAGTCAGATGTCAATGCTCTGTCTCCACTTTATACGCTGAATTCTTCTCCCCTATTTAATATTTATCATGTGCCTATAATCCCAGGCTTTGCAAAAAAAAACATTCACTTCTTCCTGCAGTGATCAGTGAATCAAACCCAGCTGCATAGGGATGGTGCAAAACCAGGAAAAGGCTAGATTCCAGAGCTCCAATTCATCTCTACCTGTCAGAGTTCAAGTTTCTAATTTGGCACTAAGTCAGAGGCTAGGAACAAACAGTGTAAGTTCTCAAATAACCTTGACCCTGGAGATTTGCTACCAGGATGAAACTCAGATGGAAGCCACTGGGCAAGTAAAACTAGAGGCAGATCAATCCCAGAAATTCTTCTGTAGAGGTTCAGAAAATTCAATAGGGCTGTTGTTGCTGTTGGATATATTTAATAACTCTATAAGTTTGTGTTATGAGTGGGCCAGCCACACAGAAATCAAGACAGAGTCTCACTGAATCATTTAATCAGCCTAGCACAATCACTGGCAATTACTCCATTACTACTAAACTATCTTTCTACACTAGACTGGTTAATTTTCATTTGTGTTCCTCAAGTTATTTGCTATTTGGGTCTTGCCTGGGCTGCCCCTGCTCTATCAGTCTGTCCTTAGCATGTACTTCTGCAGACCATGTGCTTATGGTCTATCATCTCTGATGGTGATCTCCTGCTCTCTCCATCTTCTCTTTTCTTCTCTCAGCCTCCTGATTCCTACCTGCAACCCACAGCCCAAAATGGAAACCCAAACTACCTCTCTTTCTCCCATTAATTGGCTATCAGCCACTTTTATTTAACCAGCCAGAGTTGATTAGTCAGCAAAGTTTATATAGCATCATTTGGTGTTCATGAGAGTGTGCTCTTCTAGAATGCATCCAAATCTTGAAGGCCAATATTTAGCATTTGAATACATAGAAGCACCAGACTAACCCCCAACACAAGGTTCCTTGCTGCTATAAAAATTTTAAACTGAAAATCAGGGGTAGATAAGGTAGGATCTGGAAGGTTTCCAGAAGATGACTCACTGGTACGCCATATCCTTGATTTTGTAGGTCTCTGGAAACTTCTTGGTGATCAATACTGTTCTTTGATCTTGAGCTGTGAACTTGAATTTCCTTAAAGGAAGTGTCATTTGACATCCATGTGTTTGCCAGTCCTCAATATTTCAATCATAAATCAGAATTTCGGGAGATAACAAGTCTTGATTTTCCCGCTTGGCTTTCCTCAGTCTGTCCATACTGCGACAGCAGCAGAGGCATGTGTATGGAGTGGCGCTGGATGAAAGGAAGAATAAGAGGAGGGAGGGTACATCATTACCACTTACTGATATCCATTGGGAAAATGATCTTTGGTCTTTCAGAAACTTGAAACAAAGCCAAAGAAAACACGTACATAGCTAGAGGTTATGGCTTATTATTGTAATTAATACAACAGTTGTAACACCAGTCTCCAAACTAAGCAGATATTAATGGTATCGTACAATGTTTGGCAAAATAAAAATGATCCATACATTTGAAAAATATATAAAATATGAGGAGAGATGGCTGAAAAAATGGTTGTTGTTGGAAGGGAAGTCATTTATGGTGATGTAGACTCCAGAAGGTATGAATTCTATCAGATGAAGTTTTTGACAGGAAAAACATAAAAAAACTGAAATATCCTCAACTTTTAATGTGCCGAAGGCATTGTGGAAGCATCAGGCTTGATCCTGCTGAGTATGGCTATATCTAAGCAGAATTTAATCATGTGCATGTTGAATCATTTGTATGATTTAAAGACACAAACCTGGGTGGCTTTGTGATATGGGCTAGGCATCTACCTTGTAGAAGCAAATTGCCTGACACATCTTATTCAGCAGGGAGGAAGAAGGGCAGGGCTGATAGGCTTCTACTGAAGGCTGTGTTTCACCAATGATATTTTCATATAGTTTTTAGGAGTAGTCTCTTCTTCATAGCTTAGTCCCAAGTACATTGGAACCTGTAGGAAACAAAATAGCAAGAAAACACACATCCTCAAGTGAAATCCTTGACTTTGTAATGTAGCAGAGGCTTTGATGGCTATAGAGAGGTTATATTTGTTTTTTTCTTTCCCACATTTAAGAAAGAAAGTGGAACCATATGTGTTTGTGTCTGTGTGTCTGTGTGTGTGTGTTCATGCTTGCATATGTGCATGTGGATGTTGGTGCATGTGCATATATCCAGACCAGAGGTTGACACCATGAGGTAACAGGGAAGGAATTGTACATTACTAAGCCCTTTCCTTGTTATCAAAGTGTTGTAATGACTTGAATACAAAATAATCAAAATCATCCTGGTAGATAAGCAAGTAAATGGATAAACAGATAGGCATCCAACAAACAGAAAAATAAATGTAGTATATTAAATAGCTAAATAACTAGAAGAAATGAAGATAGTTGAAAGATAACAACTGATTGTATTACAATAGTAGATAGATAGACAGACATAGATAGATAGGTAGATAGATAGATAGATAGATAGATAGATAGATAGTAGACAGACAGGTGCATATATAATCGATAAAAGGAGCATGGATAGATAATAAGAAAACAGCCAAGTAATAGTAATAGATTGAAAGTTTGGCAAGATAATTGATAGATAATGGATAAATAGATGATTCATAATATATAATCAAAGAGGTAGATAGATGATTATTAGACAATAGAAAAATGATATATCATGTATAAATTATAAACAGATGATATATGGTGATGAAAGATACATAGATAATAATTCTTCTACAAATTCATGTATTTCATATTTAAAAATTATATAGAATTCCAGACACAACAACTTGATGCTTTTTAACTAAACAGTAGAATAGTGAACTCACATAAACATTCTGGGTCTTGGTTATAACATCACATTTAGCAGAGTACGTGAGATATTTAACATCTTATTATAAAATAGTTTTTAATGACCAAATGATTCTTTTCAACTGTAGATTAGGTCTTCTCATCATGTTTAGAGCAGGCTGGAATCATCTATGATGGGTCATGGTGTGGGTGTCATACATACAATTTCTAATATTTAACTTATGATAAGCTTGTTGGCATTCAACTCCAGTGTAAATTGGGGAAATCTGAATGTCAAAAACATAAGGGAGAAACTAAGGAAATAAAGGAACTAAAAGAATATGAGAAGAAGAGAAGAAAGTAAAAGAAAAATGAATCCTAACCAACAGTACATAAGTGGAAAGATCTGAGTAGTCCATTGAGAAGGTGTATATGGGAATCTTAAGATTCTTAATACTAAGAGACAAAGAGGCCATCTCAAGACAAGCTGAGTCAGAGGGAAAACTGTGTGGAGCAGTGGTAAAGCCAACTAGATGTTGTGGAAAAATAAAATTCTCATTCCTGGATTCTACTTCACCCCATCAGCATCTTTATGCTGGGAATGCAGAGAAAACCCAAGAAGACACCTTCAAGATAAGACTCACTGCATTAGGGCTAGTGAGCTAACTCAGCAGGTAAAAGCACTTGGTCAATGTCTGATGACCAAAGTTTATCCTTTAGACTCACATAGTAGAATAGCACTAACTCCCCAACGGGATCTTCTGATCTCCCTGCATGCACTTTGGCATCCCCATGTATAGCCCACCTACAGTCTCTGGCACATGAATCCATAAACACACACACACACACATTTACACACACACATTTACACACACATATTCACACATACACACATACACACAAATTATATAAATGTATTAAAAGACATGTAATATAATCACTGCACTAGTATTCTGAGATTATGTCATTTTCAAGCATAAGTTTGAATATTTTGTTTATATGTTATAACATATTTTCTCCTTTAAATGTACTTACAAAACAAAATGCTCATAGAAAAATTAATACTGAAAATAGTGCCCATATATCTAAAATGTAGACAGTTGTGTTTTGTCTCCTAATTAGAAGATGCTGGAAAATCTTTTCCTCACTGACCCCCATAATGGAGAAAAACTTAATAATAATATGGGAGGAAAATAAAAATAAAACAAACAAAATCTCACCAAGTCTTCTGGTCACAGACTGGGCATTCCTCTGCTATAATCTTAATGTCTGCATTTTCTTAATCTTTTTGGTAAAAATCATTACTTTCAGGGGAGTGTGGCAGAGAATGGGGTCTCTGAGAGGTGGGTTGGTAAGAATGGCCTCCAATCTATTTCTTCAGTGCCCATACAAAGAGGTTCTGCTAGGATAATCATCCTTCCACCATTCAAGAGTATAGAAAAGATCATCTATGTGCCCAAGAAGGTGCTCCCATCAGATGCCAAATCTATCAGCACCTTGATTATTTTGAACTTCATAGCTTCAAGAACTGAAAATTAAGCCCTTTATTTAGTTGCACAGGTTATATTTTTGTTATACCAAAATAGACAGTCAGGTTTGTGTTAGAGAAATTTCATAAAGATTTTCAAAACATATCTAGTATATGCTAGTTTTAATTACTTGCATATGCTCATTTATTAACTTTTTAAGATTTATTTATTTATTATATATGAATACACTGTAGCTGTCTTCAGACACACCAGAAGAGGGCATCAGATCTCATTACAGATGGTTGTGAGCCACCATGTGGTTGCTGGGATTTGAACTCAGGACCTCTGGAAGTGCAGTCAGTGCTCTTAACCACTGAGCCATCTCTCCAGCCCCTATTTATTAACTTTTATTGAATATAAAAACCTACTTATTTATATAAGATTGACAAATGATAGAGAAATCAATGATGGATAAATATGTGACTGATAAATAGAACACAGGTAAAAGTTAGACAGATGATAGATAACTTGTTGATAAACAAATGATTTAAAAAATAATAGATGACAAGTGATTGATATATAAATGGTGGATATAGATACATAGATCAATGGATAGATTATAGATAGATAGATAGATAGATAGATAGATAGATAGATAGATAGATGACAGAAATGGTGCATCCATAGATAATACATATTTCAAAACAATTTCAAGTCAAGTGAAAAGTTGATATAACACTCGGTATGAAATTCATGGATTTAATAGATAATTGTACATTATTTATAAATTTTAACTTAAGATAATGCATCATTAAGTATATAAGCAGTAACATTACATGTGCTAGCTATCAGACTTTGGGCAAGGTTTTTTTTTTAGGTTTTGGGGTTCTGACTTTAAATGGAAGCAGGAATTTTCACTTCAGAGTTACTGCATGAAAAGCATTAGATGGTGCCGGCTTCACATTAAGCACTCAATAAATGTGAACCATTATTGTTTTCACTATTATTATTATTCACAAGAAAAATTCAAAACATGAAAATGGCCTCAGTAGGCTGGCAGACTGGAAAGACTATTCTAATGGCTGTATAGTAGCTAATGGCACGAGGCACTAAATGGCATGTGAGAAACGCATAAGTAGAAATCAAGTGCCCTGGGAGCGAAGTGCAGAAAACATTTCACTGAAGTAGGGCTCAGGTAGCTTCTCGGAGGAATCAGAATGAACTGGAGAATGTCTTTAGATGGATAGAATATACATCAGAGCAAGCATCTTCAGAGAGTACAAAATGAGATTGGAGCAATTCTTGGCAAATGAGAAGGATCCCTCAGACAGAAGATACCTGCTGAGACACAGCAGCACTGTAAGGCCAGGAGGTGCCAAGGCAGGTGCTTAGGTGAAGGAGCCTTGGCTTATGTGAAAGGGAGGCATGCTTTTAATAGGAAAAAACCTTCTCTGAATAGCATCCTGCATACTCACTTATGGCTAGAAAGTTGTAGACTGGGGACTCCAGCCCCTTCAAAGACAAACTTGTAACCGAGTTTAAAGGGGCCAGAGACATGGGCTCATGAATGTACAGATGCTGCCAACCTGGACATTACTGTTCTCAAGATCATACTGTGTGTGTCATTCTCTTATCTGAAAGAGTATGTTAAGACTGGGACCCCTTCCTTTTTTCTAGGTAAACCTGGAATTGAACAAATAGACATCTTTCTGAAATAAACTTGCAATTGATCAAATGGACATCAAACTGCCATCTTTGTCCATGGTGTTGAACCCAGGTTGTATCAATACTGCTTTAACAATACATAAATGAGTTAATGGTCTTGAATTGAGGATCCACAGCAACATAAAACAACAGCCTGGGTTGGTGTTTACTAACTCTGAAGACTTCTCGAAGCAAGGTTGGCATCCAACTTTCAGTGCCGTAAACACATTCTGAAAAAACAAGAGCAATTTTATAGCTGTACATTCACTGCAATGAGAGTGTGACCCTGAAGAGCTGGAGTCTCTGACTCACTTTAAAACAGCACAGAAAGCTTGTTCTCTGAGTAATCACTGTCTTTTACTTTATATTCTTTAATAGCTGCCTTTTATTGAGTGCTTAGTAAGAGCCAGGAACTCGATTAAGGACTTTTACAACTTTTATTTTAAAACAAAATACAAGAATAGGCACTCCTGTGTGTGCAGGCACATACACATGCACACACATACACACAAGCACTCAGGTTCACGACACACACCAACAGTATAAGGAAAAGGCTGTTTTTATCCCTGAGCCTGATCACAAGTGAGCATGTGCACACGTATACACACACACACACACACACACACACACACACATCAAAGTATAAAACACTTCAGGCATCCTAAACACTTATGCATATGCTCTAATCATTCGTCCAAAGCTAGCTACAACCCTGAGCTCACTAATGGTCATTTTTCCTGAGTTTCTTTATGGTTTATATTTAAGTGTACAAGGTGGATAGCTTGTCATCAATTTTCAAATCAAAATGCCTTTTAATCTCATCAACCAGTCATCTCTCCCCTCAAACTAAACTTTTCTTCCTTCCCTTGACATAAATCTATTGTAATCTTGTGTTTGTTGTTTTTGAGATTCTCCCTAGAATGGCTCTCTTATTGGTACACTCCTGGTGTCAATCTATATATTCTGTAGTTCCTATAGATGGCCAGGAAAACTCTCCATTAGACTCATCATTTGGCAGCACTAAAAGTAATCTGTACTTCCTTTACTCAGAACAATATTGACATTTAATACATGGATCACATATTTTATCGGAGACTCCAAAGTGATAATACCTTATTTTCAAATTCATTATCTTTATGTATTGTATTGAATAATTTTGCATCTAGGAGATGCTTCCTGTGATTTATGATGTAATTACCAGGTGGCTTAATTCCAAAAATAACCAACCAACCAACAAAAAAAATCTGTTGTCAGATTCAATGCTTTAAACTTTCCTTTCACCTGATATTTATGCTGGTAATAAACTGATTCTACATTTCAGAGAATCGGTTAGCATTATATCATGTCTGATGCACAACATCACCTAGGGCACACATTGAAAACTAGATCTCTCTAACATTGCCTAGATAGAGCCTTGTCAAGGTCAGTTTTGTTTCTTCTCTGGCTGATAAGCTTTGATGGTTTTTGTGCTAGTTCACATCGGGATGCTCAAGGGCAGAAATAGTTCTTATCCTCAGTCTGAATTCCTCCCTTTTCTCGGAAGCCTGGATGTCTTTTAGCATGTCAATCTTTGTACAAGATCTGATCATTTCTCCTAAGTTTGCCAGATATACTGATTAAAACTAAAAGTTCAGTTGAAATGGTAGATTAGCAAATCTGAGATGTTCTTGTAGTAAAAATGCACGTATACTGATTATTTGTAAGTCAGATTTAGTTAAAAAGTATGGGTTCTCTTTAACAGCTGATTACTGCTGTTGAGCCATCGTCTCTCACTATGTAAGTCCAAAACCTCTGAGAAATAGGTGCAAGGAGATATAGAGGAGGGATGGTTATAACTACCTCCTTAGTGGGAAATGTTCCACGCTGGATCATGTATTTGAAGATTTGTTAATGTTGTTTAAGAGGTTATGAAACTACTGGGAGATGGATCTGAGCTGAAGAAAGTCTGTTACAAGGGATGGGCTGTCCCAGCTTATAGCCAGATCTCCTTCCTGGGTTCCAGGCTTGCCTCCAGGTACGACTGAGATACCTTGCCTTTCATGGTGCATTCTGTTCCTCTTGAACTATTAGTCAAAATAAGCACTTTTCTCCTCAAAGTTGCTTTTGATTATGGTATGTTATGACGGCAACAGAAAGGATACCAATACTTGCGCCTTAGCGAGAAAATGGAAGGGAGTTTTTACATGTTTTTTAAAGGAAATTTTTTATTTGAGTCTACTTTTTTGGTAGAATGAACATTTTGAAGTGTTTTATTCTTTTACTTATGTCTATGTGTGTCTTCATATGTGGGTATATGTATAAGAAGTGCTGATACTCACAAAAGCCAGAAGAGGGTCGCAGATCCCTGGAACTAGATTTACAGATGATTATGTGCAGCCCAATATGGAGGTTGGAAATGAAGCTGTTTTTCTGCAACAACAGCAAGTGTTCTTAAATACTGAGCATTTTTTAGACTCAGCAATGAACTTTATTTTTAAGACTTTGATCATTGGGGAATGAGAATATCATATAATTAGTTATAAACTAAAATTAAATATCATTCTTGTTTGATTTTTTTACTTGTGATGACTTTGTCATTGTAAGCGTTTTAGATGTTATTCTTAGGTTCCTTAAAGGATGCTCATTAGGGCAGTATTTCTTGAGTGGTAAGAGTCTCTACAACCTGTTTGTTTGACACTCAAAGTTCTTATAGAGAACCTTTAGACCACCTTATCTGTCCTTGAATTTCCTAAATATACTACTTCATTTCTTCTCTCTAGAACAAAGTGTTGTACCAAATCAAAAACAATCTAATATGAATTAACTTTATAATCAACTACTTTAGCTACATACTAAAGAATTCATTTTGTTGTCTTTAAAGTATTAACTTTTACTTATTCCATGCTAATAGTTTCAGGAATAAAAAAGTAATTTTTCAAGAAGATTATACTATAGGCCTCAGGCCCTCCCCAGAATACCCTACACAGTCCCACAGATTATAATTTGTTTAAGTTTTAGGACTGTTCTTTTAAGTAGTAGAGACTCTTTCGAAGCTGTATATATTTTCCTACCTGAGAGTAATCTACTGTAGAACTCTGCTCACTTGTGTGCTGAACTGTCTTTGACCTCTACATGTGATTGTCTCTGAAAACCTTTTTCTTCCTCTCTGTCTTCCTGGTTTTTTCCTCCCCCTCTTTCTTTCCTTCTGTCCCTCTCTCTCTTCCTTTGTTCCTTCCTTTCTTTTCTCATACATGCAGATCATATTAGTTTTGTTATAAGTATTTAAGGATAGCTCTGAGATACAAAAATGGAGACAGACAATAGCTAGGTGAATACAGTTGGCTGTTTTCTAACAAACGTTTACTTACAAAACTGGGGTGGAGGGGCTATATTTGTCTTGTGATTAGAATTCCTCAAACCTTAATCTACTGGGATAGTCCCATTCTGCTTTATTTTTGATTTTTAAGGGTTTTAAGGCCAACATTTACATGGCATTTGACCTTGACAGTGTTATGTTTCCTTGAATTTGTATATAAATAAAAGTTCTCCCCAAATGCAAATAGAGCCCTTTTATATACTGAAATAGTATATCTACTTGGCTTGCTTTTTCACTTTCCAGATCATGTTTTGCTGTATTTGCCACATAAAAGTAGACCTAGATTTGATACCTACTCAGCACCCACAGTAGGTCGTGCATAGATGTGTTGTGTTTGTATAACCCAGCAATGGGGAAGTAAAGGCAGGAAGACCCCTGAAGCTCCTGTCAAAATCCAGCAGAATGGGGGCACTGCAGGATTCAGTGTCACAAGAAGTAGGAAGGAAAATGATTAAGGAGGACTCCTGTCCTGCCCACTTGTCTCCATACACAGGTATATTAACACCTACAAGCACATATCCAAACAAATCACACACACACACACACACACACACACACACACACGCACGCACCTACACAATCAAGTACCATTTAGTGTGAGGAGAGAGATGGATAGGTCAGTATATCTATATGGATCTAATGACATTAATTAAAATATAGTAAACAGAGTATTATCATATACTAACCCTGATGTATAGATCCATAATGCTTACAACTTTGCCCATTTTTGAAAAAATTCTTGAGCTTTTTGAGTTTGAAATAAAGATCACTATTATTCATAGTAGATCAACGAGAATGGGTATCATCTGTATTGGCTTTCCTTATTGCTCACTTCCAAGGAAGGAAAACTCTGCCCAAGTGGATGATTGCTCACAAAATGGGTCATGTACAGAGAGAGCTTTGCACCACAGGAACCCAGTCTTTTCTTCCAAGGAGAAGCATGACTCCTCTTCTGAAAAGATTACTGGACCAATATCCATTAAAATATTTGGGGCGGGGGCAATATTCTGATGAACATGGAATACTGGAATGTAAGAGAAGATCAGAAAATGGACTTCCATGGTACCTTCTGTCTTAATATTGTAACACATAAAATGACATTTTGTTTTATTGGATGTTCAGTGTTGAGTATTTGGGTTTCTCTTTGAATATTTTGGAAATGTCAGGTCAACTGACAGCATCTTTTCTATGAGCAAATACAGTCCAGCCCACAGTGGGCTGTGTCTTTACCCAGTTAAGAAAAGTTTCTCTTGGAGGGGCCAACCAGATATAGACAATCCCTACTTGAGAATACCTTCCACTTTGAGTCTACATTGTATCAAGTTGAAAAACAATGTAACTATCCTATATTCTCACTGTGACTTTTCAATAAAATACAAAACCAAAACATAAAATTTCTCAGAACTTGATGGGGTTTAATATTGAGAGAGTGGGCAAAAGACTTTCTCTCAAGGATATTTCTTACATGTCTCTCTCTATTTAGCAGGAAAAACAATTAGACTCCTACCCAGTACTGCATACTAAAATCAAACAAACAACAAAATACCCACTACAAAGCCTTAAAAACAGTACCCATGAGAATTTGCATTTCTCTAATAATTATAATTTAGTACATATGATAAAATTCTATTTACCATAAACAAGGTGTTGAATAAGTTCGTTGAGAATAAAGGTATGAGGTATACAGTAAACTATGTACTATAGAAATAGTTAGTAAAGAAAGTTCAAGTGAACTTGAGTGAGTTTACAGGTGGGTGTTCATCATGATTTGGAAATATGGAAATATGCAAAGTTTGCTTCCCCATAGTGAAGGGAGAAGAAACCAAGGAGGAATGTTTGCCCACCTTAGGAAGCTCTACATGTCCTATCTGTGAAGATGAAACACCCTAACCCTGTAAGTCACTGAAAAGCCTTTCTCTACTGGTTGACTTTTATGAACTGTATTATTTGCTACAGATTCTCTCCACCTTATCCTATAATCTTTATTGTCAAGTTGATATACATAACAAATGATAAAATATTGCAAGAAATTCTAAGCTTTGAAATTAGTTGGGACTGTCAACTACAAATCACCTGCAGGGGAATGAGAAGGTTACAAGCAGGACTGAAACTTGCAAACATAAACTTATGCAGATCTATAGCATATATTTAATGTCAGGAGCACTGTTTTGGAACTAACCAATAGGATTATTATGCTTTTGAGATCTTTATAATGGCATTAATAAAAATGTGAGAATTGAGACATTTTACCAATTTCAGAACATATACTCTTGGGCTCCCCCTTTACCTTTAACCCTTCCGTGCTAATTTGTTTTTAATCTTCTCTTTTATTTCTTCTTTCTTTAAGTGAAATAAGGAAATGTGACATTAGTAGATATTTTTAAATTTACAAGTTTGGCAAGGATATTAGTAATATGAAATATTTCCCTATTATTCTAAATTGATTCAGACAGGTGGATGTTAGTTAAATATGAACACAGATAGGTAGATAAATGGTTGCTAATAGGCAAATAGATAATACATGTATGTGGTTAGATAAATAGATAAATTATAGATAGGGATGTAGATAGTGATACAGCAATAGATGACAAATCATTTTAGAAAGAAATAGATGATGAATAAATGTTAGAGATACATATAGAAGTAATGGATAAATAGATGATACACAAATAGATATACAGATAGGTAGATGATAGACAGATGAGTTAACAATAAATGATACATAGAGAGCAAAAGCTAATAGATGATAGATAGATGACAGAGAGATGACAGATAGATGACAGATAGATAGATAGATAGATAGATAGATAGATAGATAGATAGATGGTAATAAACAGAAAGAACAGCAAGCTACTAATAGAGATTCATAGATTAAGTAAAATTAAACATGATAGCAATGAGACATGAATCTTAATGAGCTGGATTACAATACATGAGGATGTCTTCATGTTATAATTTGCTCAGTCCAAACAAATAACTTTGTCTGATGAAATACTTTCACAAAGCACCACGGGCTTGGCCACAAATTTCCTCTGTAGTCTTCCTCTTGGTTTCTGGAGGAAGATACATCTGGTTGTGTGAATCCAATCATAAATATTTGGTAATAAACTGAGCATGGTATGTGTACCAGAAAATAGAAATCCTCTTTACTAACAAACATGTAATCAAGATCATGTATAGAGAAAGTTCTCTCAACCAGTAGATTCTCCTAAGTGATCCCTGACTTTCTCTTCCTGTTGCTGTGATAAAATGCTCTGGTAAAAGCAAAATTAGGGGAAAGGGGGTCTGTGTTAGCATAAGGTTCCAGGTATAGTCTACCATGGGGAGAGGGAGGAGTCTGTCTTGAAAGGGACTTGAAGCAACTGTTAACAGTAAGGAAACAGAGAAAGATAAACACAGATCCTGGACTTACTTTCTCCTTTCTATTCACTCTGGAATCCCAACATAGTGAAAGGTATCACTCATATTAAAAATGGGTCTCTTTACTTGATTTATGCAAAGAAGAAAATCCCCCACAAGTATGCATAAAGAGCCCCACTAAGGAGATTCTAGATTCTATCCAGTTGACAATGAACACAAACCTTGATGCATAGGAAATATGTTCCATACTGTCTTGTGAATTATATAAAGTCAGAAGGCAGGTAACAGACCATAATGTCTGACTGTAAGAGAAAAAGTGTATGTAGTTCCCAAAGGCAAAGAGAAGATAATTTTTAATCACTAGAAAATCTAGTCTTGTTTAGGAAAATGAGAAATACCAGGTTCCAAAATAAAACAAAAATAATAAATGAATCCATCAAGGAAGACTTGTTATCAAGAAAGGACAAATGTTTTCCTAGTGTTGCTTATCACTCTTCCGTGTTTAACAGTCTTTCTGCCTTGTGTACAAGAAAAATTATTTGTCTTCAAACAAACACAAAAATGAGAGATAAAATTACTGCTAATATCCACAGAAAGATATGAAAAGGTCTTTTGTTTCTGTGCCAATAACCAATTGATTGAATGATATTCTTTTATTGGTGCCAATGAGGTGGCTCAGTGGATAAGGGTACTTGTGGCTAAGCCTAATAACCTGAGTTTGATTCCCAGCCCAGTCTCACAACTTGTTCTCTGATCGCCACAAAAATGTCATGGATAAGTGAGTACCTACACATTTCCTTCAACCACACACTCTCCTATATGTCTGTTTTTTAAAACATAAAATAAAATAAAATAAAATAAATAAAATAAAATAAAATAAAATAAAATAAAATATGGGCTGGCAAGATGTCTCAGCGGATAAAGCCCTTAAGGACCACAGCTTGCACCCACAGAGTGCACTTAAAAGCCAGACATATGTAGCAGCCTATCTTTAATTCTAGAACTCAGGGGATAAAAGTAGGACAAGCCACATACACAAGTTCATCAAGAGACCCTGCCTAATATATAAAGAGAAGAGATACTATGGAATACACTTAACATCAATACTGGCCTCCACATAACAAGAACACATAATTGTACTTGCACCTACCTGCAACAACATGTGCAGCCACATACTTATGAACATGCTTATGCATATGCCCACATGATTCATGCACTCATGTGTGCCTGTGTGTGCACACAAGCACACACACACACACACACACACACTGAACTGTGCTGAGCTTGTAGTGAGTAAATCAATACCAGTGAAAAGATATCTTGCATTAGCAAGTCATTTCCTTGCCACAGATCAGCTCCACATAGAAAAATCATCCCCAGGAAAAATCTCCAGCATTGTTTTATTGCCTTGATGGCCTTATATATGTCACTAAAGGCTGTGAGGAGAAAAGAAGACGTGAGGTGTGTAAATATAACAAGCAGAGAGACTCTCTCTGACTGCAACTCAGTATGAATGAGCTGTTTGTCAATATCCACGGGTCTCTGGTGAGCAACAGGAATGACTCTGAGGATAGTGCAACTCTGTCTCCTTCCACCAGAGATCATAATTGGGCTATGAATTTTTATAACAGGAGAGTCTTCCTGTCGCAGACAGAGACTGACAGAAAGTTTAGTTAACAGTAAAAAAAGCTCAGAACAGGCAGAGTTGCCTGCATGGATAGAACTTGAATAGGCAATGCCTCTTTCTTTCTGTCCATTTTTTCTTTTCTTTTCCTTTTTTGAAAAACAAGCCTCTGTTATAGTTTACCAGCTAAGACCCTCTGAAATATGCAGCTCATTTCTGAATGTTGCTCACTGTACTGGTTTTCTGCCCAAGGACATAAAAGACTCTTTAGCACTGTGGGGGAATTTGAGAAGCCTATAGAGATGAGGATAGGTAATTTATAAATCAAAACCAAATGATAGCAAATGGTATGAACTAAAGTTGTATCTTCATGTGCAAAGAGCTAATTGGACCCATTTCATGTCAGGTCTCTGAAGCTTGGCTTATAAACTCTGTCTCTTTGGTACTCTGCTCATTACAGACACTCAATGGGGGACCAGCACCTGCTGGGGAAAGCCCTCTGAAGGCAGGTTGTTTGTGGCAAGGCAGATTTACTTAGGGAAAAAGAGAGAAGAGAGAGAGGGCAGCTATGCAAGTAGGGTCACATTTCAGGGTCACATTTGTTTTATCTGGTTTATCTGAATTTGAAGTGTTTGTCTCTACCCTGCTCTGTAAAATCTCAAGGCATTTTTTGTCTTCCTCTGACATATCAGAGTTTAACTGGGCCTTATTTATTACTTGCTTGCTGGTAGAGAGTAAATTTTTGCTTCTTTGTCCCTGTGCCTATACTTTGAAATGGAAGATTAGAACAGATAGAACATGCCTATTTCTGGAACAATCTATCTTTGCCACTGATGGTGAATTATTTTAATCATATCTTGAGCCAATTCCGTCATTATCTACTTTTATAACCTGTCCTCAATGATTCAATTTCATCTTTTAAGGGGAAAGGAGATACAGTGTAGAATCCCACCTCTGAGACACTGGCAGCCAGCTAGAGATGCCCAGTGGTGATGTCTGCATTTCTGTATGTGTGACAGTTTGGGGGGGATGTTGTCTCTAAGAACCCTAGTGGTCCCATGGAGAAGGCAGCTGTGTAAAATGTGTCTTTATGGTAACCTGAAGCCGTTCAGTTTTCACAGTACAACAGTAGACTTGGATTTTGTAAATTATTCTGAATGAAGCAGTCAGCTATCTATCAGAACACATGTATAACCTTTAAGAGGAATATTCATCAGGTGTTTTTAAGTCGTGAGAGAATGATTTTCCACCACTGGAACAGGAGACAACACTTATTACCCACTCAAAAGTCTTGTAATGCCCTTGCTTTAGTTCCTCCAAGAAACAAAATAAGAGAAATTTCTCAGAGGCACCCCAAAACCTCATTTTATTTTACTGTGTTTGAGTTCTGTTGTGTGTAAGTATGGTGCATGTGTATACATGGGTTCCTGTGTGTGTGCATGTATATGTGGTGTCCAGGAACATCCATGTGCATAGGTGAGGAGCCCAGTGGTCCATATCTGGTGTCTTCTTCTGTTGGTCTCTGTCTTACTATTTGACACATGGATTTTCACCTGAACTTGTAACCTGCTGATTCAGCAAGACTAGGTTGCCAGCAAGGCCCAGGGGTCCTCCTCCTTCTACTCCCCCAGTTCGGGATTATAGGCATGGAACCACACCAAGGACTTTCATTCTGAGTGCCTAGGATCCGAACTCGGGTCCCTGAGCTTGTGCAGGAAACACTAATTAAGGAATCATTTCCTTAACCTCATTATAAAGCTTTTTATTTTCAGCACAGCTTTGTCAATTAAATGTTAATTTTACATTTATGAATCCCAAAGATACTAATAAAGCAATAAAATTACCATACAAGTGAGTATAATAAGAAACTACTGGAAAATGTATAGGTAAGTCTCTTTTGTGAGCTAACTCATCTTTTTTTAATTTAATTTTTATTATTTTGATAATGTCATACACAAGTACTGTATACACATTACTACCACCCCTCCTTTCTCCCTCCAGTTCCTCTTGTGCCCACCTCATTACAATGTTCATGACATCTTTTTGTTACTATTTAATTAATTACTAGAAATATACACAGGTATATACTCACAATCTAAATTTCCCCACAAAAATAAACATGTAAAAGTATGCAGATTTAGAACTAGGGAGAATCTTAGTGTGAAAATTTTATATTTTACCAGATAGAGGAGCACAGGTGGGTTCTCTTGGTTCTTAGCTCCACAATAATGCAGCAGGAACAGCCTCCTGCCTGCCAAAGCCTGGATAGGTACTACAAGCACTGATTGTCATATGGATACTAGATTATGAATTAGTATTTGTGCCTTTGTATTTAATGATGTGTAATCAGAGATCATACCAAACAGAACTGCAAACATTTCTTAGAAAGAAATGTCTACTTTTATTTTTCCTGAATAATGTAACTTTCCTTTCAGTAAGAAACTAAGTTGAAACTAGAAAAGCTATTATTATACTTCCAATGTCTCATTCACTCACATTTCTGAGGGGAGAGAGAGAGAGAGAGAGAGAGAGAGAGAGAGAGAGAGAGAGAGAGAGAGAGAGATTATTTTATTTGGGGAAATCAATTTACATGCGATTAAGTTTCCAAAGTTTAAACTATAGGTATTTATGTCTAAAGGCAAAGACTCAAAGAACCTATTCTTAAAAGTGAGATTCTCTCCCAGGCACCAGAGTTAGTGAAGCACGTAGCAATTTATGTCTTGATTTGTAAGTAAAGTAAATTTTATACTGAATACTAAAAGAGGATGCAAGTTCAGCCACTGAATTCAATCCAATAAGTTATCCCAAATGGAAGCCGCTATTCCTGCCTCTGACTTGCTCCATGTGAAAGAAATCTGTCATAAAGTAAGTTCCCTCACGTTGAGCAAATTGTCCAAAATGGAATTGCTTGAGAGGACTCGTATACTCCAATAATGAAGAGATGAGCAAAATGTAAAGATGGACGCATTTTCTGAATAATGCATGCTGTCTTCCCAACCACTCAAATGATATAGAAGGGAAAAATCTGGGTTGCTAGATTTATGGACTAGCTATTTTACTTGTATTTCATTTTTATATATGCTTTATACTTTTACAACAAGTAAAATTATTCCCATCAAAACGTTATTTCTATTCAAACAGAACAAATAGAACATTCACAAGAAGCTAGGGATCTCAAATGTTTGAAAAGTAAAGGTTTCCGTTCACTCAGATTTGTTACTATGACCGTTGGAGGTAAACATAATTTTTATAGTAACACAATTAGCAAAGGCAGAAAGCTGACAAGTGGCAACTTCAGGGATAGAGTAACTGGGACAGGAAGGGAGACAGCACTTAGCTAACCACACCCCCACTCATCTACCCAAAACCAAGATCTCAGTTTTCTTTTGCCCAACTACGGAATTTATCAAAGGGGCAGCTGGTAAGATGGCTCCGTAGGTAAGGAAGCTTGCTGAAAATCATGAACACCAGAGTTCAAGCCCCAGGACTGACGTGGTTGGGCGAGAAAACCAAAGCTGGATTATTTGACTCCCTCTTGCCCTTTCACTGATGAGCAATCCTCTGTGGACCCAGAAATCAAGGACTAGGACATTGCTTGTGTTCCATTTACCAAAATATATTCCTCTGCGCACCTCGGACAGAGCCACCTGCAGGTGCATGTGGGTGAAATTAGTGACCTTTGATAATTATAGCCCACGGTGCTCCACTTCTAAACTAGGCTGACTTTCTGATTTTTAACAGGGCTCCAGGTCCCAGGCTCCGCGCTGTAGTTTAAGCTCTTGCATACAGGTGAAAGGCAAATGGAGAGGATCAGAGCCTTAATTCCCCCGCCCCTTATCTCCTGTTTGAACAAATGCTCAGGGAAACATATCTGGAATGGGAATGGCTTGAATGGCGAGGAAGAACATTTAGTTTTAATGTATGCAGTAAAAAAGATGTGGAAAGAAGCACCATGTGTGGTTAATGTCATTTTTTACAAACCTTTAGGGATTCCACTGCGTTACCCAGGCAGCCATCTGGGGAATCCAGGCTGGAGGTGAAAGCCTTTCTATTGCCTTAAGTCAGTAGGCGCACACCCTCGGGTCGCCATGTGAGACAAACGTCTCCGGTGCAGACAGGTGTTGCACACGCATAGTGGGGCTCCAGGCGGGGGATCCCCCTCGCACCCCCCTCCCCTGCTACCCCTGCTTTCTCGAAGTGCTGGAGCATGCCTAGTGGCCGCTCTGGAGCCACCAAGGGTTTTTACACTGGCTCACACTCCGCTTCTCCGGGTTTTATCCAGAGCCCGCGGGGGGTGGGCGGGGGGGTGGCTGGGGGGAGCCCGCAGAGCCAGGCGGCCTGGGCTATACGAGTGGGGAGCCCGTATGGGGCTGTCTCCGGCGCGCTTTACGGTTGCTTGGGAGATGCTGGAGCGCAGAGCCTGGCTGCTGCTGTTGCTACTACTGCTGCTGCTGCTGCTGCACCTGGAGCGCTGAGTACCGCGCGGGGAGCCCCCGAGGGTCGGCGGCGGTGCGGGTGCGCGGGTGGCGGACTGCGGTAGAATGAAAGCCCGGCTTCTCCGGCGTTGCAAGCCACCGCTCCGGCGCGATCAGGTGCTGGCAACCAGCCGCCCGCCGCTCCACTAACTTGCCACTTGGTCGCGTCTGGTGTCTGCATTTTCGAGTGGTGGTGGGGGGGCGGGGACAGTGGGGAGTCCGAGGATCTGCGGTAGTCGAAAAGAGGGATCCTGCAAAAGGGGAAGCCTACTTGCCTCTGCTGCCGCTCTCCGTCCCCTCCCTGGCGCTCCCCTCCCCCCCGACCCCCCCACCCCACCGCTGCCGCCGCTCTTCTCTTCCGCTAATTCCGAGAGCGACGGGGCGTCTGTGACATGCGATCGCTTGCCAAGTGACGGTCCCCGAGTGTGAAGTGCCCGCGAGGAAGTGTGAGCTCCGACGCGGGCGGCAAGGGGATGACAGCCATGAAGCAGGAGCAGCAACCCACCCCTGGGGCCAGGGCAACCCAGTCGCAGCCAGCGGACCAGGTGAGAGTTGGCCTCTAGGGACTATCCCTCTCCGGAGGGGTGGCTCCAATCAGCCACCCCCGATACACACACACACACACACACACACACACACACACGTCCCTCAAGATCAGCTCCCACGTTTGCCTCTCTTCATCTTCCCTCCGCCCTACTCGCAGGCTTTCTTGTCTCATACATGGACCCAGCAGGAACTTAGAGCATCCTAGTGCGCTCTGGGGCCGGGCGACGGGATGCTCAAGGTGGACAGCCGCGGGGAAGGGGGCAGAGAGGTAAAGGCTGGAGATATGCCACGGTGGAGAGGCTGCCGTGGGAGGGAGGGGTGATTTGTTCTGCCGTGGAGAGTCTTGACTTTTCCTGAACGCATTTTGAATGGATCTAGAGCGATCCTAGAGACTGTCTCTTGCACAGGTCCAGCCCTGTCTCACTGTGGCTGGGACGCGCGCTGGCCAGAGATACTGAAGTAGGCAAACGACCTTTAAGCGATCAGAGTTTTCCTTCTGTTTTCTTTTGAGAGACCGGTGATAGAAAAGCAGGGTGGGAAGAGGACTGGCTTCTCTAGTCTGCCGGGTGGAACTGAGCGTGAGGGAATAGAAAGGCGTTTTTCATTCAGAGTGGCAAGGAAGGTACTGGCTTTGGTGGTTTGTTGGATCTAGATGTGTCGCGTCTGCAGAACTAAGGTGCCCTGTATTGGCTGGTTCGTTATTACTGTCCCCTTTGCGCCATTTAGTACCTGCCACCCCTTTTTGGGTTAGTGTTGTTTGGGTCTTTGGAAAATCTGTAGCTTAATGTTGTAGAGAAATGTCTGTTTCCTGTGTCTGGTTTGGGGGAGATTTGAGAGTTGAGTCACGCTTTTTCCTAAAGTTGGAGGGGTTAGGAGCGAGGCGATGCTCCATCGAGGAGGGAGGCTGTAGAGAGTGTGCGGAGATGCGATCGTGTTTACATCAATTACAACTGGACTAAGAGAGCCATTCTTGGTCAGCGCAGTGCTATGGAGCTAGATGACCCGGCAGCGAGATGCAGGAGGTGGAGCGCCAAGCTCTTTGCCTAAGGAGCGCACTGATGGTGGAAGGCTGCTAGAGGCGTTTCAGGCACAGACACACAGCTCTTGGTTACAAGTGGAGTGACTCCGCAGGGTTACTGTGCAAGGCAAGTAGACCCCAGCTCTTCAGTTCTTGGTATTGGAAACACTGAAGCCTTGGAGGAGCTGTCCAAATTGCCCAGAGCGATGCTAAAGCAGAGGAAGGAATGCCAGGGAGGTTGTTATTAATATTCCAGTCTTGGTCATCTCTCCTGGCTTGTGGTCTCTTTCCTCCCTCCTCCATCCCCATCCCATCTCCCCGCACATGTGTTTCACACAGGTGGACCATTTTCAGTGTTTTACAGCTGTCTCTTGCTCTCTCCGTTTAGTGAGGTAAAAATCGCAGAGTTTATAAAGCCTTTATTGCCTTAAACCACCCATTCTTTGCCCTTTGAAAAGAAGACAAAGATTAGAGCATTATTCCATAATGTCCTCTCTTCTTATACCTCTTCTCTGTGCCCCTCCCTTGTCAGCACACATCACAATGTAGAGACTGGTTAGCAGATTGACTGAAAAATATTTCAGGAGAGGAACATGGATATATCATTCCCCTTTCAGGCTGAAGTCCTTAAATTGCATCCACAAGGCTTGGACTCTCCACTGCTATTGGAGTGATGTGACCGATAAGACTGGTTAGCCAGGAGAGAGTCTCCACAGGAAATTTTCGCTCACTAACCTGTGACACCAGCTGGTAACTTGAGGTGCTGCAGACAGCTTCTGGGAGGGTGGGGGAGGTTTGCAAGAGGCAAGGCAGATATACAGAAACACACTGTATATATTCGTGGCAAATCTCTTTGTCAGGATTAACCTGACACTTAAAAATTCACATGGTAAGAGAAGTTCAGGCTTGGATTCATTGATTTCTCTAGTATGCATATTTGAATGGCTCTGTCAAATATACAGAGAGTGGTCATCTGCAGAATTCTAGTTCTAATTGAATGTTTTTAAGAGACTCTGTGTTTGCACATGCTTCTGAAGTGTGAGTGGCGTGCATCCAATCCATGTATTGGAAGAGGCTGATTTTGTAAAGGCAAAGTTAGACTGATATAACTATTGCAGTAGCCTCAGAGGAGGGTTTCATAAATTTCTGGGGAACCCCTGAAGCTAGCACTCTTCTTGTCCAAAGACTAATATATAAAATGATGGCCATATACTGTGGGTGGTTGTTGTGAATACTTACGTTAGGGTCTGGAACTCACAAAGAATTGAACAGACTCAGTCACTATGCCTTGAATTTCAAATAATCAGACAATGTTTGTGCCATGCTAGATATGTTAGAGTAATTGTACTGTCTACTTCAAAGTAAAAAGTAAAAAATTCATAAATTTAACTTAACTTATACCTTCATGCAATTCTTTTCAGTGATTGAACAGAAGGCATATTCCAGCTACACACTCACTGTGTATTGATTCTGAGTGATTTAGACTTTTGAATGTTGTCCAAAAGGCCTTTAACTTTCTGTGATAGTGATTTTCATGAGCCTCAAAGATGCCTTGTCCAGTGGCATCTGACATATGTGCATTTAGAATGAGGCAAGAAAAGTCATTCTTGGGAATGGCAATGGTTAGGGGTCATAGAATCTGGTAACTATCATAGCCTATAAAGGGCTTTTCTTTTCTGCTTCCTCTTGTCATTTGCTGTCCTCTGTCACATTGGCCCTGACCAGAGGCATCCCCTCCTAAGAAAGCAGCAGGGGCTGTGGACATTCTTTGAATATTTTGAATCATTGCCAATATAGGCATCACCCTTTTCAAATGCGCTTGGTTCATTTGTTTTTCTAAAAGACTGGGTGCATTTACAATAGTTGTTTTTATTTTCATAATATTCTACACTTATAGAAGGTTCAAAAATAAATAATCTTGACAGGCCCAGATACAATCACATCCACTTACCATGATCAATTCCTCACTTTTTATTTAGGGAGCTAAAGATTTTTGAGTGGCCAATTATAGCTCATTGTTATCTAAGAACAACCTCCTCTGAATTCGTTGCTGTGAGTGCACAGATGTTCTTGAGTTGAGCAGGAAACATTTATCAAACGTAGTTTTCTATTAGACTCTCAGGGCAGTGTTTTGAGGTCACTTTTGTTGCCCCCATTTCTCACTTAAGGGATGATACAAATGCCCTTTTAAAAAAAGTTAAGCCTCGAAACCAAATTTGTCTTCTGAATTGGTCTGAACTTGGCTCATTTAAATTGAAAGTTCCACCTCCTAACTTCTACACAATCACAACAACATATTCTCATGAGAAGTAAGCAGAATGATTGCAAATTTTGCTTTGTGCATGTGTGTACATATTACCTTGAATGGTGAATGGATACATGTCTCTTTAAATCACCAACCACTGTACAAATGCTGCCTCTTGAAACGTTAAAAAATGAACTAGACATATGGTTAAATAATCTAGAAACAATGAAACAAATCAGGTAGATCATCACAAATACATTAGGAACTTTAGAAAATGTTTCTATCTCACTTCTGTGAGGTGTTCCTAAGGTTTGTGAGTTTAGCCAGGCAAGGTTTTAAAATTGTTCTCATTCCACCAGGTGGCGCCCTTCTGCTGACGCCGACAAGGACAGTTACCTCCTGAGTGCTTGGCTTTCTTAAAGCCAAGACAAAACAAAATAAAACCAACTGTGGGCACACACAAAAGTCAAACAAAGTAAAAGAACAAACCCTCTTTCAGAAATAGAACTAAATGATACTTTTTTAAAATGACTGTTTTACACAATGATAAAAATTGTCATGCATTTTTCTTTTAAGCATTCATTTTTTGTAGCAGAGTAAGTTTTCACAACGTACATGCAGATCTCCTAATAATTAACTTATGGTCAAGTTATGATGATGTCTAGCAGGTTTTAAAGGAATAAGTCAATATAGCTCTTCTTCTTTGACCATTAGGTAATACTAATGGAAAGCATGTTGACAGGGTAGTTGTTATTTAATGTTTTTATTGCAACTTTGTCTAGCAAACTTGATTAAAATTTTGAAATGTACACTAAAGACTGAGTTGTAAAAAATGTTAGTGTTTCTTCTGCTCATATGTAAACATGTCACAGTGTAGTAAAATTTATTATTTTTAGCATACAGTCTTGAAAATACTTTGGAAGGGATTCTGAAAAGCTTGTTTGAACCAGGTCTGTAATCACAGGCACTCGGTGACCTAGAGTTTAGACCAGCCTGTGGTTCAGAGCAAGAGTGTGCAAAGCAAACACAACAAAACACAACAGCAAGCTCAAGTAATCCCCCTTACACATAATACATGGGGACATATTATTTTCTTCTAACCAATGTTTAAAACATAGCATGTAATTTACAGTGAGAGTACTATATGATCTGGTCAGAAATTATAATTTTGGATGAATAAAGATTAAGCTATGATATGAAACAGAATGTAAATTTTCTATTCTTTGTCTTTCTTGGTGTGTGTGTGTGTGCACGTGCGCGTGCACGTGGGCATATATGTATGTGTGTATACCACACTCATATCCAGCATCTTCTTTTGCTCTCCACCTTATGTTCTAAAGGCGGAAGATCTCACTGAACCTGAAACTGTAACTCACTAGCTAAACTAGATGCCCCCAAGCCCAAGGCTTTTCCTCAGAGTTTCTGCTCCTGGATCTCCTAACTGTACTGAGTATCCCAACTTGAGTTCTCCCAGTTGGAAATAAAGCAGTTTACTGGCTGATCCTTCTCCACAGACGCCTCTTTTTGGTACTTTCGAAACAGTCTTGTTATGTACCCCAAGATTGTCTTGAACTCCACAAGTATCCTAGGAAGTCCTCCACCTCCTGGCTCTCCCTCCTGAGTGCTGAAGTGACAGGTATGAGCACCCTACCTGGCATTTTACTATCTCTTAATTTCTTACTTCATGCATTTAAACATAAGGCACTAAACGTATAAATGTATACAACATAAATATTTTATATGTAAGTCATTTTATATACTGAATTAAGAACAGACCACAAAAATCCCTTGCTGAGAATTATCTGCTTTTATGTGTATCTACTTATTTCAAGGGATGAACAAATGACACATTTAAAAATTAAATTATATAAAAACACATTAAAGGAAATTGTGTTATGAAATATTAATGCCACATTATCTTATGCATATTCCATAAAAAAATAAAATGTTTAAGCTAATTATCTCCTAAACTGAGGAAAAAATAAAGCCATTTCTAAATTTCAGTATCTTGAATTATTATTGCTGTAAAATGTTATAAGCCTTAGTATGCAAAGCCATATTTCTTCTATTTAGCATGTGTCCTGCTATAATTAGATAACTTTCATGGCTGTGATTGGGACCTTTCGAATCCCTAATCACAAATATTTAGTAACATTTGACAGTTGGTATTTGCTATAAGTCCCATTGACCCAGCTTTAATTTTCAATTTGACATGAGATAGAATCACCTGGGAAAATCTTCTCAGCTAGGGTTGGCCTGTAGGTGTATCTATGGGGATTGCCCTCACTGACATCACCTGGAAGTGGGCAGCACCAGCCCTTGATCTTAGGCTCTGATATGTACCAGAAAAAGCCCGCTGAGTAGGTAGTATGCATGCATTTATTTCTCTGGGCTTATCTGTGAATGTGACTTGACTAGCAGCTTCCCCACAGTTATGGACTGTAATCTATAATTATAAAGCAAAATAAACCCCTTTCTTTTACTTGTTTTCCTCAGGGTATTTCATTATAGTGGCACAAATGAAGCTCTGGCAGGCAGGACGATTTTATATCTTCATTTCTTCTCTGAGTGATGGAGATGGTTAGAACTTTACATTTTTCTTATGAGGATTAAGTGAGATAATAAGAAAAAGAAGAATACCTTTGAAGAATGCCTATCTCACACTCGGTTCTCTCAATAAACGTGAGGGCTGGGAATTGGAGCCTAACCAAAATTTAAGTAATAAAAACAGATCATAAGCTACCTCTAACAGATACTTTGTAGTTTACAGACTCTCACTGCACATTTGCCTGGTTTGTCTGTGAATGTAAGTATCTTGTGACAATCTTTGCACTTCAAGATATTCAGGTTTTAAAGTATTCTCTTGTATCTCAGAATGCAATGCTTCAAGACCATTCCATCATCCCATTTTCTAAAAGGCCAGGCTAAAAATAAATATAGGCTAGTTTTCTAACATTTTAATTAGGTATCAAATGCGTTGCATATAGTTTCCAATGAAATTCACTTAGTCAGATAATTAGTATGAAAATGAGAGTATTTGAAAAACTGATGTGATTTACAGAGCTACATCCTAGAGAAATAGCCATGAAACTCGTGTCTTCTCAGGAAATGCTCAGGACTTAGCCTCATCAGCATTCCACTGGATAGGGGAGGGACTCCTAAGGCTCTACTCATCCCGCATTGAAGAACTACTGGCAGTTAATAGCTGCTAGGGAGAAGGGTCCAGCTTTCCATTTTTCTTTTTATTTATTCTTTGAAGTTTTCATGCATCCACACAATGTATTTGATGATACCTACCCTCTTTTCCCTCCTTCAGCTACTCTCAGAGAATCTCCATATCATCCTCTTGATTTTATGTCCTCTCTTTATAATTTTTAGAAATAATTAATTTTCTTAATTCCACCAAATTGTATTAGTACACTGTCTTTCCATAAGGGCTTTGGGTCATCCATGGTGGCATTGAGATCCTACCAGTAACACACTTTTGAACAGACCTGAGTCTCTGTCCTGTACCAGCCATCAAGCATCAGAGACATCCTTCTTCAGTAGTGTAGCCACTGGTCTGCTGCTCATGATCCAAGAAGAAGACTCACACTCAGGTACATGTCGATGATCCTAAGTAAACCCAGAGAGTTTCACGACACGAAAGCAGAAAAGATACTTTCTGGAGGAAAAAGAAGATTTGGTGACATCATCAAGATATCTTTGACACATACATGGAATTGTCAAAAAGGAAAAATATTGACAAAAGGAAAATGTATAATAAAATATTTTAAAAGAAATAAGAAATTTCAGTGAGTATCATCAGAGACATGATAGTAAGGTAGTCTGTAGTATTTCAGGGTGGATGTCTCTAGCATCATTGGTGTTAGGAGGGCTAGAACAAGCATTGTCAAAAGATATTTCCCATGTGAAATTATCCACAGTTGTTCCAATGCACCGCATTTGCCACATTCATATATTGACATTCTAAGTAGGAAATTACTCCCACATGTTTCCTTGCTTGCTGAATGACTTTTTGAAGATACTAGCCATCAAGATACATGAACTTAGTTATTATTATTATTCCCAGCAAAGTATTGCTTCTAAATTACTTTAAGGATTCATTTTATTAAATTAAGGTGTGTGTGTTTGTGTTTGTGTTTGTGTGTGTGTGTGTGTGTACATGTGAATCTAGTATCTTCAGAGATAAGAAAAGGGTGTCAGATGCTCTTAAGTAGAAATTATAGGTGGCTGTGAGGGGAACACCATGAACTATGGGAACTAAACTCAGGTCCTCTGAGAAGCAGCACGTGTTCTTAAGGACTGAGAAATCTGTCCAGGACCTGCTTTCAAGATCTTATTGGCCTGATTTCCATAGATTTGACAATAATTAATATATTTGTATAGTGTGTGTGTGTGTATGTGTGTGTGCCTGTTGTGTGACATAGGTGTTGTGTAGATGTATGGACACATCCCTGAAGAGTAAAATTGCTTGAATAGATGTATATGGAAGACAGAAGTCAACATCAGATATCTTCTTCAATTTCCTTCCCATCAGCTCTGAGGTGTCTTGAGACCCTGAGATCTACTGTCTCTGCCTCCCCCGGAGCTGTGGTCACAGGTACATTCTAACACACTCAGATTATCACATGGGTGCTGTGGATATGAACTTGGGTCCTCATACTTGTATGCAAGTACTCTGAGGGTACTCAGCCCCAAATGTACTTCTTTTTCCATGCATAAATCAAATGATCTCTATAGCATTAGAAGCCACCTTCTCTCTCCATGGTAGGTATTTTTATCATGAACCACATTCTCCTAAGAGGTGATTATCATTGCTAGGCACAAACACACACAGAGATAAGTAACAGGGTTTGGGGAAGTGATAAGGTATTTAAGATTGAGATCTGTTATACAGTCTTCTCTTGTTGAGATGCTCTAGAGCCTCAGAAATTTTTATGTTTCCACAAGGAATATGAAATCAAACATTGACTGCCACTCTAATCATTCTACATTTATGTAAGACTGATAAAAGACTTTATCTTGAGTTATACTGCTCACGAATTATCATTCAACATATTCATTGTTATGTCTTCTACATGATAAAGTGAGCTTCTGTTTACCATGACATAGTTTATCTAAAATAGTAATAACGTTAATAATTTTGAAATAGTGCTTAGATAATATGTATATTCCACTGATAAGAGCAGAACATGTTTGTGCAAACAGAAGAAGAAAACACTAAAGGATTTTGCAGATCTGGTTATTCGGAGGCATGGAGATAAAAATACAAGACGAAGACTTAAGGGCAGAGTTAAAGAGACTTCAGGCTGAAGCTGCCTATTACTTATGGTGCCTTCCACAGTCCATCAAAAACTACACTCACATGGCTTCAACAGAAGGAGGGTGTGGTGAAAGCTGAAAGAGTTGCTTACATGGCTTGCATAACCAAGGAAGAAAAAAAGGAATATTTTTACAATTTTATTTCCAGGCTTCTAGACCTTAGTAACCATTCTGAGATGCCT
>NW_021604653.1:4005985-4015869 GCF_004785775.1 Grammomys surdaster
CTCTCTCTCTCTCTCGGGTGTGTGTGTGTGCATTTGTGTGTGTGTGTGTGTGTGCACTCATATGAACACATGTGTGGTGGATGATGGAATTCTCCATTTTGGGCACCTTCTTCTATCATTCTTCATCTTATGTTTTGAGATGGAGTACTTCACTGAGTCCAAAGCTTGCTGTCTCTGCTAAGCTGTCAGGCCAGTGGGTCTCAAAGACCCACTAATCTCTGCCCCACCCCTACAGCTGAAATCATTGACACATATTTCTGCCCTTGACTTCTAATGTGGATACTTGGGACCTGAACGCACACTACATTCATTCAAAGTATAATTTGGCAATTTTGTCAACAAAAATGTTCTGCAAATATGTATCTGTACCTTTATCATTAAATACGTGTATATCACTTGCATATATAGCTATGCATATGTGATATTGAAATACATTCCATTTTAATCCTACATTATTATAGTGGATTAGAAAAGCAATCTGTGTCAACTTCACTTTTTTGCAAGATTTGTGGATTGACACTTACCTGTTTTCCCAAAAGACTTCAAGTGTTTTATTGAAGTAATCTTGATTGACCATTCTCTTTCTAGAAGTTTACAGAAGGTCACAGAAATGACAGCCTCGTAATTTCATTTTAGTTGAGAACTTATGATAAGCCACATGGAAGTTTTAGAAAAGCTAGGCAACAGACTGGAGAAATAGTTCAACGATAATAATTCCTATTGTTTTTTAAAGAGGACCAGAGTTGGCAATCCCAGCATCAGCACCAGCATCAGACAGCTAACAAACACTTATAAGTTTAGGGCTCTGAATGCCCTGTGGGCCCTCTATACACACCTAAAGTGAAAAAAATCATAAAAGATAAGTTAGTTGAGTTCATAATAAAAAGTGAATCTACACAGGGAAATGCTCTCCTGACAAAGTCCATATTATCTGACTTTAATATCATTGTAATTTCTCATACCTATTGATTTCTTAGGTTAGAACAAATAGCTATGCATGAGGTTACAAGAAAGCAAATGAAGACAAGCGAGGGAAACAGTCATTTTTATTAGCTTCATACCCATCTCCTTTTAGAGAGCTAAATGAACATTCGATTTTTTATTTCATTCAGTGGGTGTCTGCCTTGAAAAGAGCAGGGCGACAAGGCTGGGCTAAAATTGAGAACGTGAATGGCAGGCTGTCTTGTGATTTATTTAAAAACAGTGGACTAGGGAAATCACTGAAAGTTGCATTGATGATGCCCACATGGGGATGTCGCCTCCCTCTTGGTAGAACATGAGGTTATGTTCAGCAAGAGGAACTGAGTAAGTAAACACTGTCAGGTCCATACATATCTTAACCATGCTACGAGTGCAGAAATAAGTTATAAAATTCAAGACATGGATATTCTGCATTTATAAATGGTAACATAATTTTTTTCTGTATTTAATTTTTAAATATTCATGAGTGTGTGCATGGTTGTCAGTATGTGCTTATAAATGTAGTGCTTACAGAGGGCAGAAGAGGGCGCCAGACCCCTGGAGCGGGAGTAAGATGGTTGTGGACTTACAGATACATCTACTGAGAGTAGAACTCAGGCACTTAACCATTGAGCGATCCCTATGTGTACGTGTGTGTGTGTGTGTGTGTGTGTGTGTGTGTGTGTGTGTGCGCGCGCGCGCATGCACGTGCGTGTGTGTGTGTCCTAAACACAGCTTTTAACTCAAAAGTTCACAAACTTGCCAAATAGCTTTTATCATTAAATAGATGAAAATTTGTGAGAAAGACCACATTCAAACTGGATTTAACATAATCTTTTTAACTGTTCCCTTGAGGCAGGTTCTCATATATCTCAGGTTGTTCTCCAATTTGGTAAGTCACTTAGGATAGCCTTGATTCTCTGATCTCTTGTTTTCCTCAGAAGTACTGGGATTACAGGTATTTGACACCTTGTTTGGTTCCAAGTGGTACAGGGGATCAAACTCAAGGGTTCATGTTTGTCTAGCAAGCACTCTCCCCACTAAGTTACATCCTCAACACAAAGTGTGGTTTCTTAAGAGAGAGACAAATCTGAATTCCAAAGAATCTCTGCAGTTTAGAAATAGATCATTTGGTTGGCCACGTTACTCCATAATTTAAAGTCTCTGGGATCTGGATTTATATGCAAAATATTGCTCTACCAAGTCCATTATCTTTGGGGACTTTATTGGAAAACACCATAAATATTACATTTTTCTTTTTAGTGATATTAAAGAGGCACAGGTTGAACAATTTTATTTGAGCGTATTTTGAAGTATCCAATATCTTATAAAGCATGTATTTATATTCTTTGAAATTTCATGCATGTATACTGTGAATTTTTGTCAAATTTAGTCCTACCCCACCCCCAAATCCTTAGAGATCCACCCTACTCCATAGCAACTTCTGACTTTCGACCCTCTTTTTATTTATTTTTTCCTGAGTTATGTTTATACTGTTCACATGCTCAGTGGAGTCATATGCCACACACTAGTCTACCTTCAGAGACCACACATCTCTAATGAAAACTCTCTTCTACAACAGCCATTAAATTTTATTAGGTTCCATCCTTGAGTGGTAGCTGTAAGCATCTTTTTGCTCCATGCACACATACATACACAAACACATGCTCCCTCTCTCTCGCTCTCTCGCTCTCTTCCTCTTCCTCTTTCTCTCTCTCTCTTTCTCATATACCACCCCCACACACCCCCCCACACACACACCATGACATCTAAATAAAAGAATCTGTTCTATCCTCCACAATATGAAGGATCAAATTCAAGTCATCAAATTGGGTGGCAACCAGCATTACCCACTGAGCCATCACACTAACTTCTACCCAGTATCTGCAATAAGTTTCTTTTTTTTCTGATCCAAGGAATTGAACATTGACTACTTCTTTTTGTTGTTAAATGTTTAAATGTATCTTGTTATTTATCTGCATTTTGCGAAGTTCCTATATTTTACTTGCAGAAGAATAAAATTGTCAAAAAACTGCAAATTAATTCAGCAGACATTAAATTAACATCGACATAATAGCTTTAGAACAAAATAATATACATAGAAAAATAGATAAATGGAAATATAAATGAGAGAATGTAAATTAAAGATTAATGTCAATGGTAGTAGAGAAAAACATCAAAAGTTAGTTGACAACATAAGAGAAGATAAATTTCAAAACATATGTTAAAAATGGCTAGAAAATCAAAACTCCCAAGCTAACAGAGTAAGATGAAAACAAGTGATGTTGAAATACAAATTCTTATCTTGGTTTACTTGAATTATGCCATGCATACATCTTGTATTAAAATATTTTGAGAGTATCTGTTTATTGACTTGGTTGTAGATTTCTCTAAAATTCAGGGGCCCAACTTAGTGCCTTTTGCAGTGTGATTATGATTTCCTTTGGATTTTTCACAGAGTCAGAATGTCAGAGTTTATTTCTTTGATATAAGATTTAGTGTGTGTGTGTGTGTCTGTGTGTGTGCACGTGTGTGTGCGAGTACATACTTGTATGCATGCATGTGTGTGGTAAGAAACCATAGGAGATATTTTCCCGCTTATGATGTATATGTATCAGTCTGCCTATGTGATTTAGACAGAGCCCACTGAACCCAGAGTAATGCAGGGAGCCATGTCTCCCTCTTCCAACACTTAGGTGACAGAAGCGGGTACAAATAAGCTGAGATTATTAATGGATACTTGGGATTCAAACTTGGGTCCTCATGTTCCTGCAGCAAGTGCTTACCTATTGAGCCATCTCTACAACTCTCAGAACAATGTCCTTCTGATTGCCATCTCCAAACTCCAGTCAAATTTACTCTATTGTCTTAAATTTCTGAAATTTATTTTCTGCAAAACTTGATCCCCTGGCATGAAGAATGAATACCTTCACATTACTGACAGCTTGCCTTCCAAAACCTCTTCTTTCAAATAGCCCAAACATGAGCAAAGATATGGGTGGTCTGAGAAACACTATTGTTTTCTCAGTCTAACAACCTGTTTATCAAAGATGTAACATGACCAAGAAGTGAGCAGACTTGTCTCAAATCAGGGACTTGTTTAGAGTTGGAAGCTGATTTGAGTGCTGGATGCCTCCCTATGTGAGTGTTGCCTGTTTACATAGATGGTGTCAAAGTGCTACTTTTAATTTCCTCAGCTCTTGACAAAGTGTGACCTTTTAAAGTAAAACAATTATAAAGAAATGTATTTTGAAGATTTATTTTATAGTTTTATTTTCAAATATGCGTGTGTGTATGTGTGTGTGCGTATGTGTGTGTGTGTGTGGCTATGTTTGTGGCTATGTGTGTGTAAGTACAGCATTGTGGATACCAGAGGAAAGTATCATGTCCTCCTGGAACTATAGGTGGGTGTGAGTTGCCTGTTTTAGGTTCTGGGAACCAAATTCTAGTCTGCAAGAGCAGCAGGTGCTCTTTGCTGATGAGACATCTCTTACATGCTATTATTTGACATTGTATCCATATAGTTTCCTCATATTATTTATTAGCAATGAAAGCAAATTTTAACAATAATGAGATGATTTTTTATTTTTATTAGCATAAATTGGTTATATACACAATAAACATGAAAAGCAAACACACAGTAATGAGGGAATCTGTTAAAAGAGAAATGAGATTAAGAGGAAGAGGCAGGTTGCTAAAGAAATAATAGGAGGTTAATGTGCTTAAAAATGTATCATATTTATGAAGTGTTATAATAATGCTATTATGACCTTTTAATGATTTAGTATATGTATTATAAAATTTTGAGTCCATAGGAAAAACTCACTTAGCACCTCTAGAATTTTCCTTGTGACAACCACCGTTTCAAGAAATAGTGTCCCCTTTATGCACACAGATGTGATCTTTCTTAGGCCTCCTGTCTTGTGTCAGAATTCACTGATCTCCACAGTCAGCCTCTTCATAAAATATTATTCTGTGTATTGTATGTGCGCATTCGTGTATGTGAGTGAAGGTACACAGTCCCTAGCATGGATGTGGAGCTCACAGGAGTGTTTTGGGTGTTGGTGTATGCCTCACAGTATGTTTGAGGCATAAGGTTATTGTTCAATGCTGCATACAGCAGACTAGCTCGCACACTGGTCTTCTTAGGCTTCCATCTCTGCCTTTATCTCATTAAGGAGTAGAGGGATTATAATTGTACCACCACATCTGGTATTTTAACGTGAGTTCTGGGAGTCTGAACTCAGATGCCCTACCTTGTATGCCAAGCACATGACCTATGGAGCTGTTAGCCACTTGGCTTTAGAATTTCAACTCTTGGAAAAACGGAATACTACTATATTTTTAGAGCTTTTATAAGTATTTTATGTGACTCAAACATGAACAGATGTATGCACACACACAAAACACACACACACAGAAACGTGTGTGCATACACACATAGAAGTAGACTTGCATGGAAATATACACAAAACCTTGCATAGATTTATTTCTTAGTAGGTATAATTTTATTGCAGAAAGTGTGATTATTTTATTTCTAAACCGAGTTGTCAGGGAATCAAGTTCCAATACCAGGGATGAGTTTATATGCTGAATAAATCAATCTATATAAAGAACTCTTGAGTCATGCAGAATTCCAGTTGGTGGAAAAAACTAGGGATCACTATTCATTTACGTTCACATTGAACCACAGAACCTTGGCTTTCTAGATTGAGCTCATTTACTCAGTCTCTCCCTGAGTTTAATGTTGCACCTAGAAGTGAAAGGGTGTTGTCCTGTTACTGTAGTTGGGAGGGGGTACCAAGGGAGGGGCTTTTCACTTGTGACAGACTGACAGATGCTGTACTTTTCATTTGCTTCTTAATATGTTCTTTTGCTTGACTGGATCTCTTTAGTGTTGTGGAAAATCAAATTATGCTGAATGTGAGATTACCAAACATAGGGGCGGGGCTTTAAGGAGCCTTTCCCCATTGCTTTGACTAGATCAGAAACTGAAGGTCACCTTTAATACTGAGCTCCTACTTTGTTGATATGAAGATTATGTGGAGTCAGCTGTGCTTCAGAGCAAACAATCACTGGGAATTGGTTAAGGAAATATGTAGCATTCGTTTATATATTCCTTATCAGTGCCAAGAAGTCAACAGAGTTTGGGCATTGAAGGTGGCAAACTGCATATGCATCAGGCCTCCTGAGTTTGTTATTTCCTTTCCTCATCTCAGGGATAAATTCCATTTCGAGCTTATAATACATTGTGTATTCGAGATGTTGCTTCATTCCTTTCCCAAGCTACAGTCCTTGAGCTGTAACAGTGAAGCCAAAAAAACCAATATGGAATCACAGATGGTGCAAATATTTGGAAATAGGTAAATACAATCTAGGATTAGCTGCCTGGGCTTGGAAATGTCACTTTCGAGTGGCTTATGGGTCACATAGGCCAGTCTTTGGTTAAGGAAGGCCAGGCTAAATGCATCACAATAGAAAATTGCTGATTTGGAGTTGTAAAACTAACAAGCCCATAATTGTTATATAAATCTCAAAATGAGTCACTCTGTAAGTAGGAACAGGTATTTTAGAGAGGTCAAAACACCCAGAGAGGTTATACGAGAGACACGAAATTAAATCGAAACCATAACAGTGCACTGCCATCTGCTGACTTTCCTGAAGCCAATTTTTAAAGAGAAATAGCCATTCATGTGGGTGTGTTTAAGGCGGGGAATACTAAATGACCTGGACTTTGTAGGAAACAAAGGGTCAATATGAAATCTACAGATGCTCATTACTATTAACAGGGTCTATGAGTTCCTGTTTCTGTCTCTGGTATTTTGAAGAAGGAAATATGATTTGTGTAATTTCCCTCTATAAATAATATATTCTTTTTAAAAAGATTTAATTTTAATTATTTGCATGTGCATGTGTCCGTGTATGGATATGTAAATGTACATGTGATTGCAAGTGCATAATAGGGCCAGAATAGTGTATCAGATCCCTTATAGCTAGGTTACAGGTAGTTATGAACTGCCTAGTGAGCATTCTAGAAACTCGCTGTATCATCTTTCTACACAATGTGTATACCAATTAAAAGCTTTGTGGAACTAATCGTGCAATTGTAAACCAGTTGACTGACAATCAGGATGACACACAGACAATAAAACCTACCTCACCACCACACTGATGGATTTGGTATGTTGGATACCAGAACCATTCTCTTAAGGTGAGAAGTTGGTAGAAGAGTAACTGTCTATTATCAGGCCTATAGAGATTGTTTCTGTTTGTCTGTGATAATTTCAACAGTAAAATGTCAGTGAGAGATAAATTGGGTAGGTTCCAGCTGAGTTACGATGTTTGTATTACTAGTATTTATTTTCAGGATATTAGATATTATATGATTAAATTTTATGTATAGATTCTACTTGAAAGGGACAAGATCAGCTTTGTCATGATTGGTGGTATTTTGGCCTGATGAATCCTCTTGTTTGTCAAGTAGTAGAGACTAGGAAAACCAGTTTGAGTTTGAACATGAAGAAAGGTATTTACCCATGGCAAAGAATGGCTCAGTTGGTAAAGTGTTTGCCTCACAAATATGAGGACCTAAGTCCAATATCCTCCATCACAACAAATATTTTAGAAGAATTGTCAGGTAATAGCATTAACTTTTAATCCCAACATCATGGAGGTAAGGACAAGTGGATCCCTGAGGACCTCACGCGACCGCACTAGTATATTTGGCATGTTTCAGGCCATTGAGAGACCATGTGTCAAAAAATTAATGTTGATAGCACCTGAGGGATGACAGTCACAGTTGACTTGTGACATCTAAACCCATACATATATCATATGCACATACATACATACATACATACACACATTTATATAGATGCATCTGTATCTACATATCCACACAAAATTTGTTATGAAAAAGAAAACAAAAAACAAATAACAACACCCCAAAATGCTTCTCACATAAGAAAATAGTAAGCATTCAATAAGAATTTGACTCATTAATACAAGAAGCATCCTGATGGCAAATTCAATTCAAACCACTTGAGGAGGAGAGACAGAAGCAGAATGGTTCACATAGTTCAGAGAACTCATTCTAAAGCAGTTAGTACAGATCAGAGTATATAAACCAACAGTTTGTACCTGATTATCAGGTCTTATTGCTGATGCTGTTGTTCAAACATTGTTATTATTATTATTATTATTATTGCATTTTGCAAGAGTATGTGTACATGTGTATGTGGGTGGGCCTGTATGTACTGGTGCATATATACATATATGAAGGTCAAAATCTAGTCTCAGTAGTTTTTACCACATTATTTTTCAGCAAACCTTGACCAGTGAGCCCCAGGGATCTTCTTGTTTCTACTTCCCTAGTGGTGTGATTACAATGTATTCCACAATGTCCTGCTTTTCATGTGGGTCCCAGAAATCAAACTCAGTTCCTTATGCTTGCAAGGAAAGTATTTCACTGATGAAACCAACTCCCCAGCCTCCAACTCATCTGCCTTCTCTAATTAACTTCTAAATTTACAAACTCTGAGTATGTGTTAAATAATAAATAGTGAGCGCATCAAAGTTCTGCTTTAATATGTTTGCAGGCCTCCAGAATGCACCTGCCTCTTCACCTAGCACAGACTCATATGGGCCGACTATCCAATATTCCAGGCTGGTTTTTAAGAGAAGTACCTGTTCAAGCTTTATTTGCAGTTCTTGCATTTGTCTGTTTGTTTGTTTCCTTATTTATTTTTTTTAACATTGCTAACTTTAGAATAGGGTACGATGCAGTGTGAGCCTACATCTGGTGTCACAGCTAGCTTCCTCAGCAGTTTTATCAAAGCTCTCTCTAAGCCCTATGGAGCTTCAAGTGTCAGAGTCGATTCACGAGCCGTGATGTCCTGGAACTCAGCCAGTCAGCCAATAAGGCTGGTCGCTTCCTCCCAACAAATTGGTCCAGGTGTCTTTGAAGGACAGAGAAGAACAGTTTGCTAATCTCAAATAGCTTCTCTGCAGAAGATAAGATTGGATAATTGCACACAACAGAGAGAACAACCATTCTCTGAACTGAGGTTCAGATCAAATTGCACGGGGCCATTCTCCCTGGAGACGGCTGTGTTCACAGTTGCCTAGAAAAAGAGGATGAGAACCCACCCATTTGGTCTGAATTAATACACATAAGTCTTCCTTCCTTCGGGACATATTTCCCTAGCAGCCAGTACCCTACATGTTCTCATCCATCTCTAGATCTGAAATTCCACTATGCCTTCCTTTGTTCCTTTGTTCCTTTAATTTAACAAGCAGTGGCTCTTAACAACTTATATCTAACTTCAAGCTTACTCTTTCAGTTAAAATTGCTGGCTAGTGAACCCCCAGAATCCACCTCTATACCTGCCCTCAAAAATTGGAGTTCCAAGCATATATAGCCATACCCAGTTTCTATAACGGTGCTGTGGAATATAAACTTAAGTCCATATGCCTGTAAAACAAGCACTTTACTATCTGCCTAGCCATCTGTGTGCATTTCATAAATACATTTTGATGATTATTCGCCTACTCTACACAAAGGGGTTCAGTGAATAACTTGATGCTTAGGAAAACTTACTAAATTGTCAAAACTCATCTTCCTGTTACGGCTTTCAATTTCTCTGAGAAACTCATGTTAGTAGATACTGAGGAAATATTGTATATTGACATTGTCCAAAGGTATATTCTAGAAAATTAAGTGTATTCTCTGTCTGTACCTTCTTATCCGGCCACCACCATCTTTCTGTATGTGGTTACTGATCTCATTGCTTATAGTTTGTACTCCTCAGAAGTTGAGTCTTTTTGTTAGTCTTTGAAAAGTTTATTTATTTAACATATACATATACAAATTAAACATCTCTCTCTCTCTCTCTCTCTCTCTCTCTCTCTCTCTCTCTCTCTCT
>NW_021604653.1:4015879-4025109 GCF_004785775.1 Grammomys surdaster
TCTCTCTCTCTCTCTCTCTCTCTCTCTCTCTCTCTCTCTCTCTCTCTCTCTCTTTGTGTGTGTGTGTATCATATGTGTCTGGATGCTTTAAAATTATTAGATTATTAGATCCACTAGGATTGAAGTTATAGAAGGTAATGAGCCAACATCTTGGTGCTTAGAATCAAACCAATAACAACCCCCCGATCCCTGAGAACTTGAGCTTTCTCTTTTATTTAGCCTGATGGTTAGTTTAAATTGTCAATTTGACATAATATAAGTTTACCTGTAAGACTCTACAGACAGTCTTAATAATAGCTTACTTAGATCCTGTCATATCTAAAGGAAACAATCTTGATATTTTTAGAGTTGTTGAGGGAAGATCCCATCCATTATGGGCAATAGCATTCCTTGAGCTTGGATTCTGAATGTGCAAGAACAGAGAACAAGAGCCAAGAAGTAGCATATATGCATTCATCTCCCTCTGCTCTTTACTGCAAAGATGACATTCCTGGTGCCTTGTCCTTCTATGCTGAACTTGTGAGCTTTTAATTGGGATCTAAAATCAAAGGTTTCTACTGCAAGTTGCTTTTTGTCATATTTTAATCACAGCAAAAGAAATTTAACTAGGATATATAGTTTTAATTAATTTTAACTTAGAATTGATGTACACAGCTAGAAGTTACCATATTATGGGGTCAAACTTAAACTAATAATTAGCATCCTATGAGCATGTTAGTCACTTAGAAATGTTACCAAAAAGCAAACTCTAATCTAGAAACATTGAAGTTGAAGACTAGCAGTCTGCATTTACATCTTATCACCAGATGATCCCTGGTTTCCCAAATCTGTGTTCAGAAGTGAGCCTTTATTTCTCACCATCAAGAATTCCCTAACCTTAATTTATGTCTTTAGCCAGGATGAAGTATGTTATGGATGATTCTAAAGAATCTATTGCCAAGTTCTTTCATTCTAGTAACAGAAATAAAATAAATATTAGCAATGACACAACTAGCTATTTCTTACCATTGAAATTGGATCAATATTTAAATCTATACCAGTCCCTACATTACACAGGGTAGTCAAATCCTAAACCACATTTTATTCTATAAAAGCTCTTTGATACACAGATGTTTCTCTGGATCAGTAAGACTGCTGAGTGTAAACAGGCTTCTCACTAAGCCTGACAACCTGTTCATCTCAAAGACCTACAGAAAGCAGGGCCAGAACTGACTCTTGCAGGTTTTCCTATCACCTCCTCATATGCACTGTAGCACCCTCTTTTACAAACACACCCACACAAACACAAATACCAGCACACTAAATAATTATGTCAGATTCCCTGGACCTGACATGAGAGGCATTGTGACCATCCTGACCTAAGCACTGGACCCAAACTGTCCTCCACTAGAGCAGCAAGTGTACTCAACAACTGAATTGTCACTCCTGCACCAGGTACAACTTATATTACAGAACCAGAGATGTAGGGTTAAGGTTATGTCATTCCCAAGAGCATGGTAGTTGAAGATGTTGTCCTATCACATGCAGGTATACCTACTACATTAACTGTCTTAACTGTATGAATCAGAGGCCAAGGATTTCCTGTTGATGGCAAATCAACATGGTATTTGATTAGGTACATGAAATCAATCAGAAAGAGGCAAATCAGATGAATCAAACTGAGAAGCTTCTGCATAGCAAAGGAGATAGAGACAGAATGACAAGAAAAACACATAGAGTAGAAAAAGGAAACTTGAATATCTGAGTTATAGGATAATAATAAGATATTGGGAATCTAATAATATCACTAAGAACTCTGCTAAATAATTCAATTAAAAAATAGATCAGATTGTAAGGTAGAGGCTTCTCAAAGGAAGACAATCTGATGACCAATAAACCTACAAAACAAGGCAAAATCTTAACTCCATTAAATGTATAAAAAAGCAAGTCAAATCAAATTGAAATCTCACCCCAATTAGAATGGCTTCTATCAAAAGACCTTGTGTCAGAAGATGCCTAAGTACTCGTGTAACTAAAAGAATTTGCCATGTAAATCTGACAACTGGGATTCAATCCCTAGAACACTGGTAAAGGTGGAGGAAGAGAAGGGACTCCTGATAGTTGTTTTCCGACCTTCATATTCATGCCATAGCATGTATATGCCCACATACATAGAGCATACACCCCCACATTAAAAATGATAATATAATAATAATAAATAATCTCTAATAGAACAGTCTTATATTTTAGATCTCACTTTTTGATAAGACTCAAAGAAAATTACGTCAGAATATTAAAGAAGTACATGTGAGTGCCTCTTTCCTTTAGCTTTATCCATAATCACTCAGGAATGGAATCAAATTTGATGCCCATCTAGAGATGAATGGGTAAAGAGAACGTGGTGTGTATACAATGGAACTTTATCCAGATATGAAAAGTTGATCTCATTTATGGAATCATAGATTTGTGGCCATTGTATTAATTAAAGTCAGATGCCCAATACATGATATCTCATGTTCTCTTTCACAGACAGAACACATTCATCAGACTGTGTCATAAAAACAAGGAGGTGGCTCAGTGCAGAGAAAATTTACATATAAGTGGATCTGAGTTTGAGCCCCAAGCATGCACATAAAGCTAGACACAACTGTGCACAGTTTCTAAGACTGGTGTATCTATGACTGCCTTGGTGCATTTGTCCAGAAGCTTTATTGGCATACAGAGAACAGCTGACGTGCTTTCTCTCAGAACATTGTCCAAAAACAATGTATGCCTACTAATAATAACAAAAGTAGCCTCCTGCAGTATCAGGACTGTGGATGCCTGAGACAGACCACTAAGGGTCAGGCACAGTGGTATGTCATATGGCCCTACTCAGATTATTGGGTTTCACTGGTTTCAGTTTTGTTATCTAGAATGTAAGAACAACCACTTGTATAAGGAGCTCCTATCAATATTCCTATATACACTGGTATGTCTGCTACTGTTGTATATGTGAAAGAGGGCCAAATATGATATATTAGTCAGAGAGCAGATGAACAATCATCTTTATCAATGATCAAATCACTAATTTTAGGCTAACAATGAGAAGAAGAGTGTGGTTTTTAATATCATGTATGTGCACAGAATGTGTGTGACCCAAAGACAGCTTCCATATTTCCTAGCTTAGCTCCCTGAGATCACATAAGTCTGTCCTTTACCTTCACAACTAAGCTAAACTCAAGGAGTTTGCGTCTAGAACGTTCTCCAGTGACTTTGCTCCTGCATGGAAAGCTTTGTCTGCAGCACTTGGTGAGATTTGCAGACAGTGGAAAGACATGAGGTTTCAATGTTACAGTCTTACACCCCTTCCCATCCTCCATAGCCCTCCTCACACTAGAAATATAAACATCAGCTTGGCCATTGCCTGGAATTCAAATTATCATAGGAAACGGTGATGGCATTTGAGCTTCTTTCTAAGTTACATCTCTAGCTCTGGCTAGAGATCATATATTTTCCTTCCCAGAAGTCTCCTTTCAATACAAATGCTTGTAGCTACTTTCCTAGGGTAGTATCTCTCTTTTCTGACTTAGGACTCATGAGAGGGGTAGAATTTCCTTTTCTTCTCTTTATTCCATTTTCAGATATAGTCAAAGGTTAAGCATGCTTTTCCTGACACTTACAGCTTTTTCGCCATTTCCTTGAAAGCCCTGTTTCCAATTGCTGAAGCCTGTTTACCTGACATGGGCTGGCCTGCCTATGGAATGTGCCAGCCTAACCCAGGAAGTCTCATGGTGTTCTTTCCCCTCTCTAGCTTCCCTCTCTTGGCAACTCAACTGCCAAGAATCTCACAGCTCTCCTGCTCTATTAAATCTAATAAAACTGCCTTCTAAATTCCTATTGAGTCATTTCTAAGTTCTTTTATTACTGAGACTAAGAACTCAAAATGTACCAGTAGAGTCTATAAGCAGAAAACTGAGCTTTTGAAAAGTTACCACTAGGAGGACATTTTGAGCACTGACAGCCTCTCCCACTCAGTTTATGGTGAAGTAAACAGATTTGCTCTGCCATCAGCTCTCTTCATTCCCTACTCACATGCCTCTAAGCAGTAGAACCAAGGAGCCACAATCCAAAGTCTGAACTGTGAGCTGAAATACATTATTGTCACTTTTCTAAGTAGATGTTTTATCACAGAGGTAGAGAAACAACTGTCATCATAAGGATTCTGCTGTTGGTATTCACTTCAGTACTGTGTATTTGTGTACCTATACACAATTACAAGTATGTAACAGGCATGTGTATCTTAATATGTATAGCATTGGCCTACATATTTTGTATGTCTATTGTATGAAGAAAATGCCTCCATTGCTAAGCATTAAGTTTGGAACAAATGACATATTTAAATATTTCAAAACTTTGAAAAGATTTGATGAGCCAATCCCAGTGGGCCAGTGGAAGGTCAGAGAGAGGATTCTATGCTTTACGAAATATTCATGTCAAAGAGATAGTATTCAGAAACAATGATGCAGAAGTTTATAACAAGGACCTTGCATTTTGTACAAGAATAGGTATGAGAATAGAGATTGGCTGTGTGACATGCAAAGGCTTCCTTAGCCAGGGTCTGGCACTGTGGAATGTTCATATTAATAATAAAGTTTATAGGAACTCTTTATATAATCTTATCAGGGGCATTTTCTTACATTCTTTGATCTTAACACAGTTGCATGGAGGGGGACATTTATTTGAATAACTTGTTCTGGGTCAGTCAGATGAATGTTCTTGGTCATATAAGTCTGATATTATCAATTTGACCCCCAAACCAGGTGAAGAGAGAATAGGAGCAACTCTTAAAAGTTGTTTTCTAACCCTACACATGTACTGTTGTGTGAGTCTCCTCATATCATTTACACAACACACACACACACACACACACACACGCACTGAAATTCAACATATCCTTGAAACAGTCAGGTCTTATTTAACTGAAAATAGCTATGTATTTTCATAACTATAGATGATCTTTCAGTGAACAAGAAAGAGAAAATTTTGTTCAGGAAGAAGTTAAATATATAACCTTACTTGAATTCACTTTTATTTTTCAAACGATAATTACTACAAAACACTATTAACTCCTAGATTTTTATGTCCCTTGTACTCTAGGTGCTTAAGAAACTGAGAAATATTTTAAAACTATCCAAACATTTTAAAAAAATGTATTCACTTCTATTTTTTTTGTTTTTAATATACTCATTTCCCCACATCCCACCTTCGCTCTTCCCAAATCCAGTCCTCCTCCATTTCCATTTTCCTTCAGAAAAAAGCAGGTCTCCAAAGAACATCCACCAAGCATGGCATACATGATACAATAAGACCCTCATATCAAGACTGAGTACGACACACCAGTAGGAGGAGAAAGGTCCCCAGAGACATAACCTAACTTATTTACTTACTTAGTTTTTATTTATTTATTTTATTTTGCAAAACAGCAATTGCACCAGATAGTTTTGAAATTATTTTTTTAAAAAATGCCAGAAAGAAAAAGAGCAGTATTGGAATGTGTTATTGGTCCATTAATGAAGACCACAAACCATTTCACAAAAGGAATTTTTTGCTAAACTGTTCTTGACATTTGGGGAAAATAAGCTTTCCTATTGCATTTAAGAGTCTATGAATATTACAGAGCTAAAGTCAAATAGCTTCTTTTCTCTAATATACATATATATCTAGACATACATATTTACATATATACATATGTGTATTCTCTAATATACAGTAGACACACACATGTGTGTGTGTGTGTGAGAGAGAGAGAGAGAGAGAGAGAGAGAGAGAGAGAAATCAGTTGTTCCTACCTGTGCTATATCAAAGCATACTTGCTAGTAGATAATTTTTAACACTAAATAGTGTATTCTGGACCAGGAATATAATTTATTGGTCAAGTATTTAGCTAGCATACATATAGCCTTGGGTTTCATACTCAGCAATGAATAGATTCATTGTTTAACCCATATATTAGGGAGATAGAGACAGTTCAATTCTAATTTGTATTCAATCCAAGGCAGTATTATTAGTAAGTTTAACCCTGTCTCAAAAGCAGCAACTCCCCCTCTCCAAATGCTTAATTTATAATGCTTCAAAAAAGCCATGCCTTAGGGGCATGAAATATGGCAAGGCAGTAGGTTAAGAGCATTCTATCACTTCCAAATTATCATGGTTAGATCTCAGCATCCACTTCAGATGGCTCAGAACCATCTGAAACTCCACCTCTAAGAGACTCTATGTTCTCTTCTGGCTTCTGTTGTCATCCCAACCCCCCCCACACACACACACATACACATACACTCATATATAAAAAATAAAAGTTGTATATTTTATTTGTTTGCTTTAAGTATTTTACACAACATATTGGGATTGTTTTCTCATTCCTCAACTTCTACCACAATGCCCCAACTTCGTATTCTTTCTCTAATTTTCAAAATAAAGCTAAGAAACAAAACATAAAATAATAGCAAAAAGCAAGAAACAACAAAGCAATCCACAAAACAAATATAAAAAATAGACAAAAAATACCAATAAGACAAAACAAGACAAAATATCTGCCAAAATAAAGAAATCAGCAAAAAAGGCACATAAATGCCATTGAATTCATTTTGTGTTGGTCATCTACTCCAACTGTGGTTAATATACACAGTTACCCTCCACTGGAGAAAACTAATTATCTTTTTACCAGCAGATAGTAATTGCAGGTAGTTTCTTGGCTAAGGGTGGGATCCTGTGTTGACTTCCTCTACTCTGTTCAGTTCTCTGTATGCTGCCACAGTTCCTTTGAGTTCATATGTGTGAAAGTTCAGTTGTGTCAAAAAGATTGCTATTTCCATGATATGTTATTTCCACTGTCATCCATCTCCTCTGGCTCTTATAATCTTTCTATCTACACTTCTGTATAGCTTCCTGAGTCCTAAATGGAGGGGTTTGATAAAGATATCTCATTTATGATTGAGTGTTACAAAATCTCTCACTCTCTGCATATTGGACCGCTATGAGTTTCTATGTTAGCTCTCATCTATTTCAAGAAAAAGCTTTGCTGATGAGGGTTGGACAAGGTGCTCATCTATGGATTCAGCAATAACTCACTAGGAGTCATTTTATTGCTATGTATGTTTAGCAGAATAGTAGTATTAAGTTTTCATCTAGATCCATAGCCTCTCTATTCTCAAGCTATTATCTATTTTGGCAATGTCATGTATGGATTTCATCTCATGTAGTGGCCCTTAAATACATTTTTTTATAATTTGTTGGTTACTCTCATAACATTTGTGCCACTATTTCACTAGTATAACTGATAGGTAGGCCACTATGGTAGTTTACAAGGTTTATAGTTGGATTGTACAGACAAAGTTTATAAAAGAAAAACATAAATAGGTAGTAATATATAATATAATCATACTATATAAATATATCTTTTAAAAAGAAGAAAGCCATATGTAGAACAGGAAGTTGCTTTTAGACATTTCATCCTTAGTCTCTTCCATGCATCTAATATAACTGAAGGCTCTATTAGGGGATAACCCAGGAAAATTAATTATGATTGTGGTAATTTCTCTTTAAATATGTACTTAATTAGTTTAAATATGGGATGAATAGGAAATGATACTATTGAACTGCTTTGCTTTTCAGCAATCCTGAATGAACAGTTCTTAAGATTCTTCTCTGTATAAAACTAACCACATTTTCATACCTGAAGGCCAGATGGAGGTTACTTATGTAACTCATAAAGAATCAATCCTCTGGTATATTATAATCTAAGATCTTTTAAATTAGGACACTTGCTTTGGAAAATTCACCCAGACATTCAATCATATAATGTAGTCATAGTGACAAAGAATGGTTTACCAGAAGTTGGGATTCCTGTGGGCTTTGAATATATTAGGTGGGACACAGAAATGCATTTAATCAGCTTGTCAGTCTCACTAACTAAAAAGTCAATAGATTTTTGGCAATTTATCTCCCTGGAAATAGCTAACATTATATCACTAGACACACACACACACACACACACACACACACACACACACACACACGTATACACACACAGAAATACATAGAAAGAAAAAAAGAGAGGAAGGGAGGCAGAGAGGAGGAGCTTATATTCTGAGAAAAAGGAAGAGAACAAAGAAAACTATTCTACATTTTTGTCCTTATATTTAGTGTGATATAGGTAAATAGTATTGAATGACAGGGTGAACCCTGAGCAAGTGATTATAATAATCAATTTGTCTTACTTCTGGCCCTAATTCCTTTCTTTTTTCATATCTCCTCTTTCTTTCTATGTTCCTCCTCTACTTCCTTCAGCAAATTCCTCTCACCTTTCTCAATCCCTCCTAATCTCTTCTCCTCTCCCTTGTTTGCAATCTCCTCCTTACTTTTTGTCCTTTACTCTCTCCTTACCATATTACTTATTTTCTCTTTCTTTCCTTTGTCCTGCCTTCCCTCCTTTCTTCTTTTTTTTCTAAGTCATGATGAGTTTGAGTGAGTCAGAATCTTTTTATTCTTCCTAAATTTATGTATCATTTATCTAGATCCCTTCCCAACACATCCGACTTGTGAAAATGGAGAATTAGAAAGAGCTTCATAACATAAATCATCTCTAACTTTTACAGGACAAACTTGCAAGGCAAGACACATCTATTTCTTTTAATCTGAAGCATGAAAAATAATCTTCAGAAAGTGTTGGCATTAAAACACTTAAACCAAGCAACTTTCATTATTTTGAATGGAAAACTCTGGTGAAATATTGTCCCTACTCAGGGAGATTGAGAGAAGTGTTTAGGCATATTGTGTTTTATTTTTTACTTCATAGTGTATGACCACAAATTCTGGAGGCCTAAAGTTATTGCCATCTTATTTCAGAAATATCAGCAGGACTTGGAAATATTACTCAGTTAGTTGGTAGAGTACTTTCCTACTATGTATGAAGGCTTGAATTCTAACTTGAGAAGCACACAAAATAACTGAGCAGGCAATCACCAGCAATAGCAATCCTTGAAGTATAGGTAAGAGAAAAGAAGGCCAAAATTATATTGTTGGCTATACTGCGAGTTTGATTCCAACCTGGAATACAGGAGTCCCTGTCTAAAGAGAGAGGAGAAATGGAGAGGAGAAGGAGAATTCAAGAGCAAGATTGAACAGAAGAAATAGGAGATAGACTGACTGACATACACACATGGAGAGAGAGAGAGAGAGAGAGAGAGAGAGAGAGAGAGAGAGAGAGA
>NW_021604653.1:4025209-4038926 GCF_004785775.1 Grammomys surdaster
TTTCACTCATCTCTTATGTATCCTATTCCTCCATTAAATAGTTTTACCACTAATTCCATGGATAGCTTGGAGGTCAATATACATTCACATATACTTAGAGTGTTATTATTTTTATGCACACAAGCCTAAAAATCTGTTCAAATTCCCAGAATCCATGCAAATCTGGACACCAAAGGATGCATCTGTAATCCCAGTGCTCCTACAATAACATCAGAGGTGGAGACAAGAGAATTCTTAGAAACTCATAGGTCACCTGGCATGTAACATAGAAAATACCACAAGATATTGTCTCATATAAAGAGAAAGGCAATGATCTACAACTATGATTGTCTTCTGAGCATCATATGATTATTATGGCTCAGATATGCCTGTACTCACAATATGAATAGTCATGGGCACTCTAGCATGCTCAAGGGTACACAGCTGAAGGGTAGTTAGGTGCTGAGCACACTCCAGGGCTGAACGTGTTGGTGAGATGACTCAGTAGGTAATGTCTCTTGGTTATCAAGACTGACAACTTAAGTACGATCTCCAGGACATGCCCATTGAAAGAAAAAAATTAACTACTGCACTAAGACGTGAGTGTTGTATTTGACCATAATCCACCATTATGAACACTTAATGTGAAATGAGTTATAATTGACAGAGAAGAATCCATCTACCTAGTGTTACTTAAGAGTGTAAGATTTCATATTTCCATTTAAAATAATATGCAAAAATATTAAACAATTTACCAAGCTTCTAGTTCAAACATGTATATTTGGAAATAATTTTAATTAAACTGTATAAATGTGAAAGTTCTGTTTTTTAGAATATATACTAAAATACCTATATTTTTATTTTTTATATTTATTTCCTTATTTTCTTACTTGTTTGTTTATTGTCAAGGGGCATGACTATGACATGGTGCACATGTCAGGGTCAGAGGACAACTTGCAGGAGTTAGTTCTTTTCTTTCAACGGGCATGTCCTGGAGATCGTACTTAAGTCATCAGTCTTAATAGCCAAGAGACATTACCTACTGCATCATCTTACCAATCTCTAAACAGTCTTTTAACTTTGGGAAAATTATAGCCATTTACAATAAATTCACATCATAAAGCAAAATAAATAGAGTTCTGACAAGTGTACCTTATATCTGAAGGAAGAACTTGTTCTTTGAGGATGGCTATCAGGCCTAGAAACGTGGACATATGTAATTACCATAATGAATTTATCCACTGCACAACCTACACTGTTGCACTGCAAGCTCACACAAGCAGCAAAGCTGGAAGTGTTGGGAATCCAATCTTTTCATCAAGAGACTTTCTCAGATAAGGAATGATTTAGGAGAAACTTAAGGAATGATTTAGGAGAAACTTTTGGGATCCTCAGGAAAATGTGGACATTCCTTATGGAATATTTTCTAAATCTTTTCCTATTCCCACTTAAGGTCCATAAAAGCAGTCCTTCTCAGTGGCATGTTATTTCCTTTTTAATTATATGAGTGTATGTATATGTGTGTGAGTACATGCAGGTGTGATTACAGGTATCCATGGCACTGGAGTTTTAAACAGTTATGAGACACCAAACTTGTGTCCTGTAAAACAAACTTGGGTTCTCTGCAAGAGCAGTACCCACATTTTACTACTGCGATATCTCTCCAGTAATAGTGTGGCTTTATCAAAAAGACTGCAAAACAGAGGATGGTTATTCATGCTTATTTCATAACTGATATGGACCTACTGAAATTGATCTATCAAACCTATGTTAATAAACTAAATTATATGCACTTTGGCTGTTATTATACTGTTATACTTTATATGATGTACATTATCAAGTGGAAGTTCTACACACACACACACAGAGAGAGAGAGAGAGAGAGAGAGAGAGACATAGAGACATAGAGAGAAAGAGAGAGAGAGACAGAGAGAGAGAGAGAGACAGAGAGACAGAGACAGAGACAGAGACAGAGACAGAGCTAGAAAGTAAAGTTGATGTATACCGAGAAGACAGCATGTGAAGTCATATTTCTTCTGATTCTGTTGTTTCCTAAGATGATAGCAGAGGCCTGACAAGACTAACGTTCTCTTTGGAGGCTGCCCTTGAGGAATGTGCCCATTCATCACAGGTACACAGTAGTCACCCATGGGAGAACTACAACAGGTGAAGTCAAGCCAGCTGTAATGAATGACCAAGGTCAATATCGGCTTCTGCTGTATTTGGATATTAATAATTGTTAGATAAGAAAGGCACCTATTTATCTCATCATCCAAAACATCTCCAAACATTTATACAAGAGACAGATATCTGTTTGTAAGCATGTGCCTCTCATACTCTGAATATGAGCTGTGACTGGGGACAAGTATAAAATAAGCTATGCCATTAATAGTCTTAAAGAGATACCCTCACAGAAGGAAATAATTTACTATTATGTGAAAGCTACAAAGATTATTAAAGATATTAAGGTATACTTTATTTGCAGTTTCATCAACAATTGAGGAAAACTAAATTTTTTAGAGTCCTTATTGCTGCATCAATCATGTTACAGAATTTATGGTGGTATAAAAACATTGTTTAATATTTTTTCATTTGAGAATTGTGTTAGGGACATCACATAAGTTAGATCACAGGTGGCTTATGCCTCTAAGGTAGTCAACTAGTAGGATTAATCTAATGAAATTGTCAGGCTGTTACCGAGTCTTAACACTCACAGTACGTTAGGTTGTTATTTCAAGGATTTGTTTTTATAGAAGAGGAGAGGTTCTACAAATTCTTAGATTATGATCATACAATGATTTGTAGCTCTTGAACATTGCTTTGATATTATTAGATGCTGAAGTACATCTCATTCATGAGAAAACTTAAGGTGAATTTAAATTTTGTGGAGTATGTGACAAGGCAGACAAGAGTTTGTTGTGTGAACATGAGAACCTGAGTTCAAATCCAAGGAAGCCATGTAATGATGTGTTGTTTACATATATCTATTGTCCTGATGCTATTGAGGTGACAAGTTAGAAAAGCTGGGCCTTGCTGCCTGCCATCTTAACTACAGGTTCAAAGAAAACCTTGTTTCAAGGGAATGTGGTGGAGGATAGAGCAGCATATTTGAAATCCTCTTCTTGCTTATGGATGCCCAAAGGCTTATGAACCCTCACGCATATATGAACTACACACACACACACACACACACACACACACACACACACACACAAACGCACACACACATACAGACCTCATAAACACACACCACATACCATATAAACATATTTACATCATAAACACACAACACATACATACACACATACACACACACTCACACAGAGTAATTTTGAACATCAGCATCCACTGACCTATTATTTAGAGCATTTCAATAAAGAAATACTAAGTGACAAAAATTTTAATTGATCAGACAAGAAACTCTACTAAAAACGAACTCAGAGAATATTAATGAACCATTTCACCAAATTCATTATGCATGAAAAATTAACCACTAGAATCTTAAAAATGATAGGATCTTTCTAAAATCAGACAGAAATGCATAAAATTTAAATGCTTATTGAAGCATATTTTAACTTTATGTCACCCTCTATTAAAATGCTGACTCTGTTAAATTTATGGATGAAACTATAAGAAAGATCCATAGGGTTTAGATTATGATCAACAAACCACAAAAAAATAACGTAAATATAGACACTTACTCTTGTCTAATTGGGTGTGGCAAGAACTCTAGAAAACTAGGAACCTTCTTCATTTGAGTCTAAATTCTCAAGGAGAAATGGTGTGAAAACTAGGGAACTGATGGGGTGTGCTGAGATTTATCTGCTCAATGGCAAAATATTATCCAGGAAGTTTCATTTATTATGCATTGATGAAAGTCATGTCCACACATTGATTTAAGTCATATATCATATACATGTGGCAGAAGAAATTCATATATATGGATGAAGTAAAATAAACTATAAAATATATATGAATAGAGGGCATATATATATATATATATATGTGTGTGTGTGTGTGTGTGTGTGCATATATATATATATATATATGTATATATATATATATATGGAAGTCACGTGCATATGGAAGAAATTCATGCACACATACACATATTCATATATATATATGCCATATATAAATATAGATTTGAATAAAAGTTTTCTATACAACTATATCTCATACGGAGGAAGAGAAGTCCATCATGGCTTCCAAAATCAAAGGATCAGAACAATGGGTACAAAATCAGGAAAGAAGCATCATGGAATATAAAAAAAAAAATATGACTACAGCAATGGAAGCCTTTTTAAGTTAAGAAGCATAGAGAGCTATGATTAGGATCAGATTTTATGGCATTTAGGAAAGGAAAGGTAAAAAGCCTGAAGTGAAATATCATGATAGCTTATAAGGAACAGGAGAAGAGGGATGAAAATTGAGGTGGAAAACATGTAGAAGTCAGGAGAGTTTAACTACTATTATATCTCTGATTCCTTATTCTAGGATAGAGAATTGAAGGATATTTGTGGGTTCCAGGCAACATCAAATGGCCTGAGTTTGGAGGTATGAGAGAAAGTAATCGAGGAGACAGGGTCATGGAGAATGTCAGGTGACTGGATCCTTCTGTATAAAGTTTAGGCTAATTTCTAACACATTATGGTTGCTAAATGTTCATTGAATTTAACTAAAAGAGACCATTAGTAGAGTAATTTAACTGTTCAGAGATTCATTAAGAAAGCAAACTGTATTGTAGTGTCTAAAATAAAAGTTCAGTCTCTCATTAAATACAGGAAATCCAGGAAAGATCAATGCAGAAGACAGAAAATAATCCCCCCTCCTCCCCCCTCCTCCTCCTCCTCCTTCTTCTTCTTCCTCTTCCTCCTCTTCCTCCTCCTTCTCCTCCTACTCCGCTTCTTCTTCTTCTTTTTAGTTTCACTTTTTTACAATACAGTTGTTCCCCACCCCAGTCAGCCCTCTCACAGTGGCACATCCCATTCCTCCTCCCCTTTGTCTTCAAGAGGATGCCCCCACCCAATCCTCACCTCACTCCCCACCCCCTGCCAGCCTCATGTCTCTGAGTGTTAGGGGACACATCTTCTCCCACTGAGGACAGACCAGGAAGTCCACTCCTCTATATGTGTGTGTGGGGAGATGGGGGGGGTGTGTGGTTAGAGGAGACTTGGTCCAGCTAGTATATGTTACCTGAATGGTGGCTCAATGTCTGAGAGATCTCAGGTGTCTGGGTTAATTGAGACTACTGGGTTAGCTGAGGTCTTCCTATGGTGTCAACCTCATCTTCAGTGTCTTCCAGCCTTTCCCTAATTCAACCACAAGGGTCCCAGACTTCAGTCCATTAGTTGAGTGTAAGTATCTACCTGTATCTGTCTCAGTCACTTGCTTCCTACATATACAGAAAGATCCTCATATTTGCTTATGAAAATAGAAACAGAAATTTAAAACACAGTGCAAATAGCATACCAACTTTTAGATTGGCAAAAATCTAAAATTTGTTAAAATGTACAAGGTGACATTGGGTGTAAGTAAAATAATAAATGGCATTACCAAAAATTATGAGGAATTTGACAGCATCTGGTAAAACTGAATGCAGTTTTACCCTTTGATGTACCAATAACAGCTTTAGAAATCTATTTTGAATATTGAAACAATTATGAAAAGAGGTGTACTTAAGATTATAAACTGTGAATAATTTTATAGAATATCCTCACAAATAAAATTTACTTTTCTAAAAATGATTAAGAAATATAGAACAATGTATTATACTTGTTTATATAATATACATATGTATTTCATACATATATGTGTATATATATATATATATATATATATATATATATATATAATGTGTGTATGTGTGTGATATGTATATTTGCATCACTATACACACTCCAGGTTGGTATGTATTATTTACTACATTTTTTAATCTAAGAGGGATGACATGATTTTTTTTGTCAGAGCACATTAATAAAAAGAGGACTGAGTGTATAGCTTAGTTAATAGGAATGCTTTTCTAGTGTCTGCTTACTTTTCTTTAAAATAAGGCAATGCCAAAACACCATAAGCAAAGAAATTTACAGAAGTATTTTATTGAACTTCTGTTTTCAGAAGGTTAGAGTCTGTGATTGTAGAGCAAAGCCATGCAGTCAGAAATAGGTGAGACCTCACATAATGATCCACAGTCCCAAGGTGGGGAGGAGGGTGGTGGCTATACGGGGAAGGTGAGCCAGTAAACCTTGGGCTGATTCTTTTGAAACTTCAGTGCATACCCCCAGTGTAATCCTTACACTTTCTAATCCTTCCCAAACAGTGTCACCAACGGAGGACCAAATATTCAAACTTGCAACATGTTAGCTTATGGGGATCATTCCAATTCAAACCATCACACTTAGCATATGTGCAGACTGGAGTTTGATTCCTAGTACCACAAAAAACAGGATTAATAGTGCACACATGCGTGAGATTCCACCACGCAAGGTGAAGGCAGGAGATCTAGAATTTCAAGACCATCTTTGGTGAAAATATGAAAATATGAGGCCTACATGAATGATGTCTGAAAACCACTCCCAAAATATAAATGTATACACATATTTATTTGTGTTAAGTTGTGTAGGCCAAAGTATAGCATTAAGATGAGGATATATTCTTCTCTGACTGTACATTATCTTATAGAATTTCTTTTGTTGTAATTTATATATTTAAGTATGAAAATTTAAGTTGGAAATTGATTCCTTACGATTAAAAAAAAGACAAAAGCATATATGTGTGTGTGTATATATATACACATATATACATATATACAGCCCTCATGCTGGCCTCCTTTGAAGTATTGTTATTGACACTTGAGAATTTGTGGGTGTGAGAAATTTATCATTTTCCTTCTCAAAGGGATAAAGAAACAGGAGTATGGAAGTTTGAACCCTAGCAAAGTGATCTGACTTTGCTGCTAGTGCAGTCTGTACTGTTCCATGCTGGTGCTGGTTACCAATGTTGATTGTCATGTTAGACTGAGACACACTAGGAAAATAGTAAAGAATACCTGTGAGTGTACCCTATAGGTATATATTTCCAGGGAGGATGAGTGAAAGGATGTAAATTCTGAAACTGCCCTGCAGGCTAGTGAAGTTGTGGAACCAAAAGGGAGAAAAGGAGAAAGCCAGCTGGTAAGAATATGCCTTCTCTTACATCATGGTCACCATGAGTTGAGAAGTATTTTCTGACTTCTCCTCTTGTGGTCATGATGTTCTCAGTCCACCCACAGGCTCAGAGTGTGGAGCCAGCTGACTCTGTAATGAAGTCTATGGAAACTATGGAAATGAGTCCTTTGTCCTTTAATAGTCTCCCTGAGGATTTTTGATCCTATGAATGAGAACCTCAGGGCAATGCATTGTCTAGAGAAGAAGTGTGAAGTGGCTTTTCATACTATTCTTTTCAGCTACCTTACAACATGGTGGGAACCCTTGGTGGCGTGGAAGTAGAATGAACTTTTCTGTGTGACACTTGGTATAAGGCAATGTGCTGAATGCAGCACAAATCACACAGTATCTCTTGTAACTTAATCTTGGGAGATGCATTGCTGGTAATCCCCCAGGATGCCTCCTCCTTCCTGTTGACTTTTCCCTCCCTGATTACCTTGAGGAAGGACAATGTCTGCTGGGATGTGGAGGCATACCATAAATACATAGTACATGTTAATCCTCCTTACAGACTTGGCAAACATATGCTGAAGAAATAGCATAGTAGCTACAGAATAGGAGGCTCTAATTCAAAACCAATTTTGCACTCATGAGACATTATAAAAGCGTCTACTTCTGACTTGGTGTGGCTTTCAAGAAAGATATATCTCTAAGGTGATGTGGTCTTTGCCGTTTTGTGATATATTGTTATTGTCTTCCATGAAAGATGTTAAGATTACACATTATTTATGGTGAAGCTTAGCAAAAACACCACACCTCATTACTGACAACCCTTGAAAGAAATATTTGATTGGGTTGGCAACATTGATTCCTTGGTAGAGAAAAGAAAACAGCCTGTGAACGCAGATAACCTGTGCCTCTGTTTTCTACCCATTATAATGATAACAAATTTACTCCATCTTGAGACCTTGCTTCCCTCTGATCTGTCTCACTGGAAGCTCACAGCAATGGTCTGAACCTATTCTGCTTATGGAGTGAAGCTTACTTTGCTCTGTGTCTCTTAAAATTGTGAATTTATCCCTTAGAGGCAATTTTAAGCTCAGTTGTTGATTTCAGCATACAATGTGAATGCACAACTTAGATTGCACCTTTGCAGGTGTTAATTTCTAAGATAACTGACATGGAGCTGGGCAGAAGGCTCAGTGGTTAAAGAACTTGCCAAGTTTACAGACAGACTGTAACAACATCCCCAGGACCCATATAAATGGTAAGTAGGTATTTTGATCCAAGGATAATTTCAGCCTTTGAAGCTATAGAGACAAGGGATCCCAGGAGTTAAACTAGTTAGTGAGACTACCCACAATATCTACAATCTCTCTATATAACTATAAGACTCTCCCTAGAAAAACAAAAGTGGAGAGCAATCAAGAAATTCCCCAACATCAAGCACCGGCCTCCAAACATATGAGCATGCATATACACTTGCATATATGTATGTTCAGACACATGAACACACAAACAGAGGACTTCCGGTTTGGGACCGAGCCTAGAGCAGGTCGCAGGCAGCAGCTCCATACCCAACCGCAGAAAACCAAGAAAAACAGGGACTCCCAGGAGCTTGAACTCACGCAGCATCCCAGGTAAAATTGAATCACCCGTGATGCCTGCTATTAGAAGTTCTAACCCAGATGGACCAGAAGCCAGGAGCCTCGCCCTTACCCTCACCCCCTACCTTTTCCCACCTGCACAAGGTCCCCTGAAGCTGGGCAACTGCAAGATCCTGCTTGGCAACTGCAGATAGACTCAAAGCAGTGTACCATATCATCTGAAGAATAGCAGGGAGACCATAACTCAAGCAGTGCACCATATCTTCTGAAGAATAGCAGGTTGCAGTCCTCCTCGCCCCCACGAATAACCAGGACCCGCCGGTCGGGTCAAGTGGCACCCAGACGTAGGGCTCAAGGCACGGACCCATCCGGACGGACCCTCATTGAGAGGATGTGCGCACGACATCAAGATTGAGCAAGACAGAGATCATCGCCCGTGACCTGTCGTCCACGGAACCAGGTTGATGCTGCCATCAAGAAGGCAGTTGAAGTTCATTACCATCAGCTGAAAATTGCAGAGGATCCAGAAGTGACTCCGCAGGAGACTGACACAGCTGTCAGCTCCCCTGCCTCCCCCTACGGTCGACCCCTAGACTTCCACGCCCTCCAGAAGGGTTCCTGGTATGCCTGGCTTTGCCCTCATTTCTCTCGCTAGAGAGCTTGGCCTCTTGATCACCACAACAAAAATTGGCTTTTTCCTAAACCAAGGCCACCCTTGATATGGCCGCTAACATTGGGGAGCCTTCCTTTATGACAATATTACACCCCAAACTGACAAATGGTTGGTAACTTGAACATTTACAAGAGACTAGGATGGCTGTGAGTTAGTCCAATGACGGGATTATTGTAGGTCCACTTCCCAGGGGCCCACCCAATGCAGCCGAAAAGGAGTGCGTGGTGCTGGGAGTGGGTGCAGCCTACATGGGCTAAGACAGGGCTCTCACCCTCCTTTCACCCACATCAGAGTCCCTTGACGTTGCCCATCGTCGACAGCCTAAAGCCTTCGACCATCGATGTGACTCGTCTCACATCAGTGTTTTGGGGTTGTGAACTTGTCTAAGACCCCCCATAATTAGACATCCAAATTCAAAACTCACATAGTTGGGATTGAACATAAGACGCCTTCTCTAACTAAACAGAGAAGGGGGAGATGCCAGAAGCCAGGACCCTCGCCCTTACCCTTACCCCCTACCTTTCCCCACCTGCACAATGTCCTCTGAAGCTTGGCAACTGCAAGATCCTGCTTAGCAACTGCAGATAGACTCAAAGCAGAGTACCATGTCTTCTTAAGAATAGCAGGGAGACCATAACTCAAGCAGTGTACCATATCTTCTGAAGAACTGCAGGTAGATCATAATTCAAGGCAGTGTACCATATAGACCATGACATGTTTCAAGGCACAGGCCAAGAAGATTTTGTACTTTTCCACCACCTGGACCCTCTTACCCCCTCCCCTTGTAAAACATGCTATAAAAAAAAGCATTTCATGTTCAAAAAAAAAAAAAAAATAAAAAAAAAAAGAAAAAAAAAAGAACACACAAACACATATATCATACACATTTATGTGGAAAGAGGAAAATGAAAAAAATTCTGGTTTGAGAAATTATGAGAATTACAAAAACATCATATATATACCTAGAAATTATTATTGCATTTTCATACAAAATAAAGAATAAACTTTATTGATCTTATGTACTGTAGGCTAGCTTCATACCTATTCTATAACTGAGACTGTCCTTGAAGTTCTAATCCTCTTACCTCTACCTCCTAAGATTTGGGAACGCAACCTCATACAATGCCTAGTTTCTGCAGTGCTGGTGTCTAGACACGGCTTAATACTTGCTAAGTAAGCACTCTTCCATGCCCTAGCCCAGCTGTGACTGAATTCTTAACAGCAACTTCCTGTCTCAGTGTTGTCTTGTGATACTCCTTCCTTTCATAGCCAGAAAAGAAAGATGTACCACTGTATCTTAAGAGCAACTGTCATGTGTTCAACACATACTAGAATGTCCTTCTACCTTTACTCTAACACCAATGCATAATACAGTATGTCTATGTCATTGCTTTAAATTTGATGAAAAACTGCATTTTCTTTGACAACTATATATTTCAAAAGAGGAAACTAGATAAAGAACACATTTTAAAAGAAGTCCACAGGAGCAATATCTCATGCCAATCTGAAGTGTTTTCAGAATGGAAGAAAACATACTTCTCTTCTAAACATCATTTTTTCCTGGAAGCAGATGTTCATTTTATTTATGAATATTTTCCCAGCCATTTCTCCCTGTAGTTTTCCAATTTATTTGACATATGAAAAAAAGAGAACCAATCCTGTTGCAGCAAAAAAATTTCAGTTCAACTTACACGTCTCAGGTCATTGCAATATCTTCTTCCTGCAGATATCCAATATTTATCAGAATATCTTCAGTTTGACTCCACCTGACTTTGGGACCTACTGTTTAACCCTAGTCAGGCTTGGCATACTGATAGTGTCCCAGTAGACAATCATTGAATTATTATTATCATTATTAATCATGAAAAAATCTAAAACTATCACTACAGAATTCCTTTTGCAATCAAAACTTTCCAAAGTATGTAGGTTTCTAAGTTTGAGAATTCAAAATGTTTACAGATTTATAGAATCTATTTACAAATTTAAAAATCTATTATAGTTGAGACTGACCTTGAAATTTGAAAACTATATTTGCCTTCATTTTAGCAGACTAATTGGATCCTGAAGCAGGAAAATCTTGGTGAGTGCAGAATTTGGTAGGAGCACATGAATGCATATATGACTTAGGTTTGGAAGTCATAGGAAAGCCTACATTCTTTCTTCAATCACTTCCCACCTTTTGTTTGTTTTGGGATCTCTCTTTGGCCTAGTACTTTGGCACATCAGCAAGACTTAGACTAACTGGTTCATGCCTCTTAAAGGGTCCCCTTTCCACGTTCCATCTTGAAGAGCTGGGCTTGCTGGCATTTATGCATAATGCCCAGCTTCTTTACGTGGTTTCTGGAGATCCAAGGTGAACTCGTTCTATTTGTAAGGCAAGCCCTTCACCAACAGGAAGAAACCTTTTAAAAAGTTTGGGTTAGCATTTGCTGTCTGTATAAATAAAACGGGGCAAAGGCTTTTGATTGTGTTGTAAAGCACTGACTAATGTTTGCCGGCCCCATCATCACACAGCTTTCACAAATATTACTACATGTGAAAGTGGGCTGTGGTGTGCAATCAGAGTGCCCCAAGAAGATTACAACAGACATGTTTGGAGGCCAAGCAGAATGCAGCTGAAGCACAAGGGTGAGTAAAATCACAGGCTGTTGCTAACCATGTAGAGCAGAAAAGAGCCACATTTCTTATCTCAGAGCTGAAGCACTTTTTGAAAGTCAATGAATAAAACATAGCCTAGGTGTTGTGAAGTAAAGAACATTATTGGCACATACAAATTATGTAAGGATTTAGAATGAATTGAAGGATAGACTCACAGACTTACTTGAATAATTATTAAAATAATTTTACATCAGAAATGAGTAACCACAATTAAGTGACACACTGCTGATGTATTTCAGTCAATATTGACTATTTGGACAGAGAGAATATAGTATATGGTGTGTATCTCTTCTCTGCATCATATTTGGATGTGAATGATATCGGTTGTGTGTAGGTGCATGCTCACATATGCTTTAGAAATCAGAGGTTGATGTTGGTGTTCTTTTGTGATTAATCGTCATTTCATTTATTGAGGCATGACCTGTTCCTGAACCCATAGTCCCATAATCCAGCTAGTTATTTCAGTCATCTTGCTAATGGGATCAACTGGCTTTTCCTCTTGATATCTGGGATTACAGGTGCCTGTTATTTCTGCACAGTCCTTACTGGGTTCTGAGGATAGAAACTCTGATTTTATACTTAAATGACAAGTTACTTTTCTTCTGAATACTCCTCACCTCCAGTATCATACTAGAATTTAACTAAAAACTTAAATTTTTAGGTTAAGTACTTTATTGGTTCTCTTTAGACAATGACATGTGATATTCTCACTGTACTTAGAGCCTATATTGAAACCCAGTGGATGATTTGATTTGTCTGGGTGTTCTGAAGTTGAAATATTGGCAACTCTTGGCTGTAAAGATTAACTACTAGAGGACTAGGAAGATATCTTAGTTGGTAGAGTGCTTGGTGTATGAAATAAGGTCCCGATTTTAGATCACCTGCACCACCCAGAAGCTGGGTGTGATGTGCATATTCCTGGTTCCAGTGGTGGAGGTGGAGAGAGACAGAGCCTCAAGGCTTGCTGACCAGCCAGGCTACACAGTTGAGCTCCAGGTTCAGCACGAGATTCTATCTACAAACATAAGGTAGGACATGACAAAGTGGAACATCCAAAGTCCACCTTTGTTCTTCATGTGTATGTGGGCATGTCCCACCCACCCACCCACCCACCCACCCACACACACACACACACACACACACACACATACACACAGAGAGAGAGACAGAGAGAGACAGAGAGAGAGAGAGACAGAGACAGAGACACAAAAAGAAGCTAATATATCCACTAGCACACATGCACATATACATACAAACATATACTAAGGGAAAATAGTTGAGTGTTGACATTGTCCAGATACTCTGCCTTTTATTTGTCTATGTAGCAAAATATTGAAGTTTAGAAGTATACTAAAGATGAGGAAAAGTCTACATTTGAAGTTGATGTGAATTATAATTTGAATAGGTAATTTCTCTCTGTAGGCTCTGTTGTCTTATGAGCCTTTGAAGCACTACTTGATGAATAGTTACAATAATTTATAGTGAGCCTATGACCACAATAAGCAATAATAATTTCATATGATTTTAAAGATATCTATCTATCTATCTATCTATCTATCACCTATCTGGCAACTATCTATCTCTCTCCATATCTATCCACCCACCCATCTATCTATCTATCTATCTATCTATCTATCTATCTATCTATCTATCTA
>NW_021604653.1:4038936-4074926 GCF_004785775.1 Grammomys surdaster
CTATCTATCTATCTATCTATCTATCTATCTATCTATCTATCTATCTACCTATCTATGTGAAGAACGATGAGAACACACACACATATTCCATGGGAAGGTTATGGCAGTCAGAGGACAACTGCCAGAGTAGTCTGTTCTTCCGTTCCACCATGTGGATCCCAGGGATTGAACTCAGAAAATCAAACTTGATGACAAGCTCCTTTACCCATTGAGCCATCCCAGCATCCCCTCTGGTTTTCCATAGTCCATTTTTTGCACTGTGAAATACTTCCTGACATTTGCTGAGTGATTTGGAGCACTGCTTTAGCAATGTGTAAGTTCCTCTCTTACAAATTCATAGTTACCTTTAATAATTTACATACTTAGCTCCTGTACTTTCTCAACACACTGCTATGGTCCAGTTGCCTCTGTCCTGCTCTCCCAGAAATGATCCATAAAATTGCATCCAGACTAATTAAAATCTATTTCTCAGTATAACAGATTAGGCTCTGTCATGAATGAAGCCCTTTAGTTTGACATCCTCAAATTGTCCCTCATCATACGCAGGGAAAGAAAACTACACTAAACACAGGTTTCTTTTGAAAGGTTTAAAATCTGTAAGACTCAACAATGTTATCTCCCTGAACTCAACTCCCTCTCCATCTCCTCTCTTCCCCCCTCATCACCTTTTCTCTTTGTGTAGGGTAAGCATTTGTATGTATGTGTTAATATATGTTTATGTGTGTGCATGCACATGAAGGCAACAGGCTGATACCTTTCTGTATCAAAATCCATCTAGTGTTTTGAGATTGCCTCTTTCAAGGAGCCTGTCACTTTCTGCTCTGATTAGACTGGCTGGTCAACATATTGTGTGAATCTTTCTATATTTATATCCTCAGTGCTACATTGACAGGTATCTGCCATTATGCTCAGAGGTTTTGCTTTTATTAGTGTGTGTGTGTGTGTGTGTGTTTGAGTGAGTGTGAGTGTGAGTGTGTGTGTGTGTGTGTTATGTGTGTGCCATAGATTCCCCTAGAAGCCAGAAGACAATTCTTGAGAGTCAGTTCTCTTCTTTTATCATATGAGTCCCAAAGATCAAAGTCAGATGCTCAGGTTTGGCAGCAAGCACCTTTACCTGCTGACTCATCTATCTGGCCTGAGATTCACAGGAAATTTCAAACTTATTCCTTGAAATTTGTCTCTTCTATGATCATGTATGTATATACCTATTTTCTAGTTGAAATCTATGACACATTCTAATGTAGGCTTCACTGTAACCATGAGAATGTTAGTTGCAGACAATTCTGTGAACCCTCTTGTATGTAATGCACTGGCTTTCAGGAGCTAAGTATGTAAATTATTAAAGGTAACTATGAATTTGTCCCCTGAACCTTCTTTTAACTTGCTGCACTAAAGAATCTAACCTTTGTGTACTTGCCATTTAAATTTCTAGGGTGTTAAGTAACAAATAACTTGAAGAATACTTTGACCACAGGGAGACTTAGAGTGTTTCCTATTCTGATACCATACTTATATCCTGAATTATACTGAAAGAAAAGCTGTAATTTATTTAGGGCTAGATGTTTATCTTGTTTTGTTTGATTCTCCTTCTGTGTTTGGAAGCTTTGGGGGCTGATGTCCAGGAGACACTGGGTTGAGTTTGAGCTGCCCTTAATGTGGGAAACTTACTGGGAGAATTGATAATGCCACAGAGAGTCAGAAGGACAACACAACAATCCCTCTTCTGGGAGTTTAAATACCAATGCCACAGATAGTCAGACAGCATATTAGGATCTCTGGTGATATTCTGTGACTGGGAATCAGAGTAGGATATCACTTTGTATAAGTCTCAGAAGAAAGGAAAAATTCCATGTAGACAGGCTGTCTCTGATTCTTAGTTGCCAAGAAGAGAGGAGAGATTTCCTGAGAATATATGAACCCTCTAAGAATATGACTGAAGATGGGCACATTTATTTCAGTTGTACCCACAAGGGAAGAAGATGTCCATCTGCTTGATACTTGTAGCTTTATGATATCTCAGTTTGGTAACCTTAACCTCTAAACTTCCTTGGCACATCAGAATGACACCTGCTATCCTTCTGGAATCCAGGCATCCAAATATTTTGTTAAAAGTTTAGAAATTCACAGACAGATTCTCAGTAAATAGTTTGTATTTTCTCTACAGTAGGAGAAAGAGGCTGGTATATATGTGCATGGCTTCAGCAGCCCTTTATGTCAAACCTGACAGTCCCACATCCTCCTGACAGTCTCCACTGTCTTTCAGTCTACAGCACTGCACTCCTTACACTCTGTATGTACAATAAATAGTTAGAGAAGATAGTCACCATGCTGTGATTGGCATTTCATTCTTGTCTTTATGGGATGGTTAAAAATATCTGTATTTCCCAAGGCATAATTTACAGGTATGGATCTGAGTTTAGGTACATGTCAAATAATCTGTGAAAATGTCAGTCTGATATATTGAGCAATGAAACTCAGTCATAATATTGGGTCTTTTTAAAACAAAATAGAAGGGCTGAGAAGACGGCTCTGTGGGTAAGAGCACTCTTAAGCGTGAGTACCTGTGTTTATATCCTTAATATTCATTTAGAAAGACAGCTGTCTGCCCATGTGCTCTGATGTTAAGAGAGGCTGGAGAAGGAGAGCAAGAATGATAGAACACCCAACCTCCTTCTCCTCCTCCTCCTCCTCCTCCTCCTCCTCCTCCTCCTCCTCCTCCTCTTCTTCCTCCTCCTCCTCTTCCTCCTCCTCCTCTGACCTCCATCAGTGCAGAAGTTGCTACATGAGGGAAGCAGAATTCTTTTTGTTGTCTCCAACCTAGTTCATTAGTTTGAAGCAAGGACGGTTAGGACTGCAGCAATGCAAACTGGCTTTTCCAGCTGAACTCTATCTTCCCTGACAGATGGTTTGTTTGGGCGTCTTTTCCACTCTGAGCAGTGCTGTTTCTGAAGAATGCAGGCTTTGAGAGAGATCAATTGTTGCATAGAAGCCTAGTTTTCAAATAACCCTCACCACTGCCAATCTCTGCTGTAATTCTTGAATTTTTCTCATAGGTGTACAGGAAGCCCTGTGGTGAGATTAAGCATTCAGTAATTTTCCCCCAAAGTCATTAGGCACCTCACATTTAATCTTTTATATATGCAGATTAAAAATGAAGGTTGATTAAGTAACAACAAAGAGATTCATTCAGAAAACAACTCTGGCATATTCTTTGGTGTGTTTGGTAGAAATGAATAATTTATTAGAAAGGATATAGCTTTATAAGAATATTGTTTCCTGATCCAGGCAGAACCCTGGAGAAGTTTATAAGTGACAGTCCGCTCTGCTAACCTACTTCTGTGCTTGTTTCTGTGCTTAATAGCCTTTTGCCATGTAGTCTCTGAACACTCTTCTAGAACTGATATGGTCATATTGAAGTGCTTTTGAGAATGACAGAGTGCTTTTCTTCTTGGGGAGCTAGAGTCCTAAAAATTTACACTGCTATTAAATCTATTCAGAACTGTATGTAAAGTTTGGGGTACTTCTTTCATGAATTCAAAGAATAAAATTGAGAGGGTGAGATTTAGAGAGTGTTTTGTTACAGATTCATAGATCAAATAGACAAAAAGACAAATAGAAACACAGAGAGATAGAAGAAAGACAGAGACACAGACACAGACAATGACAGAGACACAGATAGAGACAAACAGAGAGCAGAGCTCCTAAGGGCACCCGGGAAGTAAGATACCATTTAGTTGCTAGTCTATGGGAAATTTACTAGACTTATGGCAGAAACAGGGGTGAAACATGGGAGGGAGGGAGGTGTTCATGCCAGTTGGCACAGCAAGGTGTCCAGGTGTCTCCCCTGAGTTTCAGTCATATAGACTGACACAACCCTTAGACAGAGGTTCTTGTTCAAGAGATGACAAAGAAACAGGAACCAGGAACCTGGTGTTGCTGGTCTCCATCAAGGACATCCTCAGGACCACTGGTTGGGGTTCCTAATCTTCCTGGCCAGTTTCTGTCTCTAGTTTTCATTAGAATCACATTCTGGAATACACCTCAGCCTCATGACCTTTCCTGCTTCCCTCATGATCATGGGAGTCCACAAGTCTTTACGCTTTTCTATTTGAGTCTTTCCACATAAAGAGGCAGAACATGTTTTATATAAATTTAAGTTAAAGTATTGCTGATTGAAAAAATATATTTCCATTTTCATAAGCTGTTCAGAGCTCATTCCCCAAGAAATTTCCCTAATAGTCAGGAAGAGGACATGCTATTCTTCATTAGGAAAGGAAGAAAGAGAACATTAGTATTTGGAAACAAGAGGAATTTCCTTGGTTCTCAAGTCACAACACTATAGGGCTCCTATTTTAGATTTCCCTCCTAACTCTTTTAAAAGACTAAATGGTTACTTTTCAAAATGATAAAAGAATACCCTTGGAGCACTTATATAATGGAGTAATGGTAGATTTTTGAAAATAGTTGTTGCAATAATCACATGTACTGACTATGAAGCATTCTTATGAAATAGTCTACTAATCTGTACCAATTTATGATTTTGATAAACATTTATTAATGAGGAAGTTGAGCTGTGATGTGGGTCAGCAAATGAAGATGCTTATATGAATCTTGACTACCAGAGTTCAATTCCTGAGACCCCTAATTTACCTTCCAGCCCCTCACAAACTCATTGGCATGAACGAGTAAATATATGAAAAAAAATATTAAAGAAGAAAAATACTTTTTAACAAAGAAAATATGTGAGTCTCTAAATGCTAAAATATCAAAAAGACAACGGGGTGAGGGAAGACACCTTGAAATTGTATCATTGGTAAAACCTTACCACACACATTTGCCTTAAATCACAGAACTATTTCTCTGTTTTCTTTGAAAGATATTCAGGTTTTCATACCACTTTGCAGCTGACAAAGACATAAAGGAGGATCTTGTAATTGGGCTGGAAACAAGCTAAGAAAGAAGGAACCCTAATAAAAGTCCCTTGGCAAATAGGACATCGTTGTTCTAAAACTCATGCTGCCCTCAAAGTTTGTGCAAATGATTTTGTAGAAAAAAAAAAAGGCCCATCTTTCGTCTTCTACTTGTCACCAATCCCTCCGTTTCCAGTCATAGGGCAGTAGGTACACAATGAAGGCTGAGATGCTTTCATAGCTGTGCCTTTAGATATCAAAGCTTGATTCCCCATCAGGAGATTTTTCACTAAGAAACCTTGTCATAGCTCTAGTGAGTATCCTCACCACTTTCCATACAAATAACCCTGATTAAACTCAGGGTTTCACAGTGAAACAAAGCATGAAATATTGGAGAGAGGATCTTATCTCTGAGAAAGAGAGTTCAGCAGGCATGAGAAGGAGGTGGGCAAAGGGAATGAGCATGAGCACAACACATATGCATTATGTACATGAATGAAATTAGCAAAGCAAGGTGGATTGTTTGCCAAATGTATTTACAAAAGAATTAAAATATTAAAGAAAAATTGATGTCACATTGTACACCCCAATAATTCAGGTTTGATTTCCTATTCTTCAAAAAGCCAATTTGAAGAGCCAAATTAATACTATAAAACTTGTACATGAGATTTATTCAATGTGGCAAAAATGGGAAGTGAGACAAAGAGAGATCCAGTGATTTTCTGACTCTAGTCCATCTTTGGTGTTCTGTACAGAGATAAAAGTCTAAGTAGAGAACCAGGTCCATGTACTTCTAAGCAGTTCTAGTCAAGATATGGTCCCGCTCAGGACTAATCAATCATTTTCTGGGCTCCAGTATCTCCTGCAGGATGATCTGATAACTTGTCAGATATGTGTAAAACCTCGCTCCAGGAGACAAGCTCCCTCTCTGGCTAATGCCAGAATCATCCTTTTCCTCCTTCTCACTTAACATTTCTGGGAGAAATTTTCTCTTATTTTAGTCCATTGTCTCAACAATCTAATAGTCAAATGGAGGAGCACAGTGAATCTTTAGCATATCATCCATTCTTTCAGGCAAGTAACAATAGTGTGCCCTAGGACCAGGAATTTAAGAGCAAGAAGGGAAACAAATTTGACTTTAGATTATTGTTCATACATTAAGATGCTAATCATGAAGATGATTTTTCATTTGATTAAAATCAGCCAAAGAGGGTGGAGGTATAGTTCATCATTTAAGAGCACTTGCTGCTCTTCAAGAGAACCAGAGTTTACTTTCAGAAACCATAGTTCCACCTATCACTCCATCTATAGGTGGGTCTGTCAACATCTTCTGGTGTACACACACACACACACACACACACACACACACACACAATTTAAATCACAAAGGATGTATTTTCAATATTAATTAAAAAATTTAAAATTAAAAAATGTTTAATACAAATTAAGCAGCTTTCTATGACCAAATATCCCAAGGAAACCTTTCACTAGCTTATCACAAAATACCTGGGGAAATCATTCCTCGGTGAATTGGTTTCCTTTAAATTTTTCTTATTAAAAGTCCTTGGGCCGGGCGGTGGTGTCGCAGGCCTTTAATCCCAGCACTTGGGAGGCAGAGGCAGGCGGATTTCTGAGTTCGAGGACAGCCTGGTCTACAGAGTGAGTTCCAGGACAGCCAGGGCTACACAGAGAAACCCTGTCTCGAAAAACCAAAAAAAAAAAAAACAAATCCTTGGAATTTAAGTTGATCTAATTCAGCTCTATTAAGACTTATACAATTACTAGACTTCAGTCTTTTTTCAATGGAATTATTTTCCTCTTCTTTTCTTAGGAAGTCTGTATCATAAACAGTAATATTGTCTTGGAGCATATCACAGTTTGGGTCCAAAGTGAATTCTTTATATTCTTCTTTGTTTTCTTCTTCTTTCATTCAGAGCAAAATTTTTTCAAACTATAAAGTAACATTAATTTAATATGACTGTGTGCATTGAAAAAATACATTGTATCTGTCCAATATAGATATGAGACTAAGAAACATCTGGAAAATATTTTGTATCTTTGTTTGGGTTTCTGTTTCCTGCTGTGAGGAAGCACCATAAACAAAAATTAAGTTGGGGAAGATAGAGTTTATCAGGCTTACACTCCCATTTCACTTTGTTCATCAAAGGAAGCCAGGACAGGAACTTAAATAGTACAGGAACCTGGAGGCAGAAGCTGATGTACATACAGTTCGTGAGAGGATATGGCTTACTGCCATGGTCCTCATGGCTTGCTCAGCTTGGTTTCTTATACAACCCAAAACTACCATTCCAGGGATGGTACTACCCACAGTAGGCTGGGCCTTCCATTTTCAATCTAATTTAGAAAATGTGATGAAGGTTTGCCTACAGCCTAACCTTATAGAAGTAATTATTTAATTCAGATTCCCTTCTCTCCAGTGACTTTAGCTTGGGTAAAGTTAACATAAAGCTATCCAATAAGCTGGTATAACTGAATTAACAGAATTGTGTGCTTTGTCAAATTGTAGCAAGATTAAGTTGAAATAGTCTGGAATGGGTGTTGGTGACCATATTGGATAAGTGGCTTTAAGATCCCTCCTTTTATCAAGGGCAAATGAACAGTAAAATTAATGTGTGCTCTTTCTATATCCCCAACCCACAGGGGAAATATCTCTCTCTCTCTCTCTCTCTCTCTCTCTCTCTCTCTCTCTTTATTTATTTTATGTATGTGAATACAATGTATCCCTCTTCAGATACACCAGAAGGTCTTATTAGAGATGGTTGTGAGCCACCATGTGATTGCTGGTAATTGAACTCAAGAAGTCAAAGCTTATATTTGAAAGAAAGTAAAGGCCAATTATGTGTCTGTGGTGTGTAATTTGATCATAAAATTGACAAAACCTAGAGCCATTAGATAGACATCTCAATGAGGAGCTATCTAAAGTATGATGACCTGTGGGATCTGTTGGGGTTTTCCTTAATTGGGTTAATTGAGGTGGGAAGACCTACCTGAAATAGTGGAAGGACCTGCTAAATGTGGGTGGTACCCAGGACTTAATAAAAAAGAGAGAGCTGAATGTGCACATATATTCATTCATTAATTTATGTTAATGACAAAGCTTACTGCTTTTAAATTCCAGTAGCCTTGACTTCCTTGGTATAATAGACTATAATCTGGAGTTGTTACTCAAATGAACTCCTTTGCCATTAAATTGCTTTAATTGTGCTTTATCACAGCAACAGGAAACAAAACTAACACAGGGGCCAAATTAAGTTTAAAAGTGGCTTTCTAAAGTAGAGATTGACCATCAAACTGGAAAGAGAACATAGAAAGGAATGTCCTAGTAACCTGAACATGTGACAACAGAAACAATGGTTCAAGCACAATGATCAGATTTATATTTTGTACAAGGATGGATAGGTCTTAAATCATTTTTTAATATTTACATTCTTCTATTGAGAATAGTTTGAAGAGGAAGCATTGAGTTTCATTGTATTGAACTTATCTAAAATGTACTGAGTTGAGTAGAGTGCCATCCCCAATTTCCATCATTATTGACTTCCTGTTATGTGGTGCATTAAGCATGCTACTCTGGATAATAAAATGATGGTCTAGTGGCTAAGGGTGCAGCATGCTACTCTTGCAGAGAGCCTAAGTCCGGTGTCCAGCATTAGGTTATAAGTCTCACAACTTTCCATAGCGCTAGCTTCAGGGAATCTAACACCTTCCTACAGACTCTGCAAACACCTGCAGCCTAAGGCACATACATCCTTTTGTGTACACACACACACACACACACACACACACACTTAAAAAAAGAAATCTTATAAATGAACTATTGTTCTGGAAATAAAAAAAGACACATACATTCACACATACACACACATATACAATTAAAAATAAATATTTAAAAATGTATTGCTGTTATGGAAATAATAAAATGCACACAGGCATGCTCACACACACTCCTACTAGAAGACATCATTTTGCCTTTGTCCCTTTGTGAACCTCTTTGGGTCTCTCTATGCTCTGATTGAACTTTTATATCTATAAAATACATTATAATAGATATTATATTTTATCTGTTAGTATTTTTTGCCTTCTCGATTAATCAAAGCACTTCCTGTGCATATAAAGGTTTTTCTGATCATGGAGGTTTACATAGTTATAAGAGTAAAATAACTCACAATTATGAATAAGTTTTTATGTTAAGATTAATATCAATGAGAAATCCTGATACTTCATGGAGTATCATTGAAGTGAAGGTCACTTTAAACAAAAGAGACTTCTTCCTCTGGGTTGCTATGAGTTTTCTTACATCATCTGATCTGGCCTATTTTCAGCCAACTTGTCAAGAAAAAGTAAATTCATTAATTAGTGAAATTATCTTCTATAGTTAAAAAAAAACATTACACTATACCTACTTGTTTCTTCTACAATATAAAGTAACATGTGAGCTGGTAACCTCTGAACACAAGGTGACTTCCTACTTGGGTTTGTCTGAAGGCTCAAATAGAAAAGAAGTAATGAACTTGCCTCCAGGGAAGTGGCTCCCTCAACAGGAGTCAAGCACTAGCTATTCAGCGTGCAAAGGTATATAAAGCTAAGTAGTCAGCCTCTTGGAACTACAGATGTTTCTAGGTAAACTTGTCATGTAGGTTCATTTTGTAATAGTAACAGAAATATAAAGTCACTTATGGTGACTTACTGCCGTGCTTTATTTATTTGTGTGTAGAGATCAAAGGATAAAATGAAGAAGTGGATCCTCACCAGACTCAAGTGCCTTTGACATTTTTGTTTCTTTTCTGTGGTTGGTTTTGAACCTATGACCTTTACGTATGTCAGGCAAGCACTCTACCACTGAACCACATCCACTATATCTATTGTGCTTTTTGAAAATGCTGGAATTTCACAGTGCACATTATAGTCAACATTTAGCCTCCACGGTTTGTGTTGTGACTCTAGCTTTACAGGTGGGTATTTTGAGGCTAAAAGAAGTGCTCTTGAAAAATGAATGTTTTAGTCTTTCACTCTGACTGTAGAAAGAACTGTCTTGAAGGCAAAGAAGATCACAAGAGAAAATTGAAAAGATTCAATTTTATGTCTGTGACAGTCATTTTGACACAATGTATATTCAGGTGGGAAGAAAGCCAAGGTGGATTACTGTCTAGATCAATTTGGTCTTTCTGTCTATCTGTGAGGGATTATCTTGATTATATAATAACTTATGGGTGATAGTTAGCCTACTATGGGTAGCATCATTCCTTAGACAGGGGATTCTGGGCTGAGTATGAGTGTAAGCACAGAATTGGAGCAAAGCAGAAGTAACCATGCAGACATTCATTGCTCTGTACTCTTGACGTCACTGTGATATTACCAGATGCTTTAAAGTTCCTGCCTTGACTTCTGTTGTGGATGACTCTGGTATTGTTTGTATTTTGATGTTGATTCCTTTCTCCTGGGAGGGGTTTCTAGACAAGGAGTGAGTCGAGTACTCAGGTGACTTCTTGTGAACCACTCCCTAATGAATAAAGGAACCAATCACTGGGCAAGTAGGAGGGACTTGGATAGGGGAAGAGAGGAAAAGGAGAGAGATAGGACTTTCCAGACCAGGATAGCATGAGGACAAGATGGAGCTACCAGTCACTCTGGCTTTTCATTACGGATCTGCTAGGATTCACCACCAGAGGATTTAGATTTATTATGGCTTACAAGATCAGGATTCTTCATAATTGTTGAACCCCGAGATTGAATTATCATTGTTTCTGAACTAAGTTTGTGCAGTATTTTTCTTCATGCAGCTGCTCAATTGGGTTCCAGAAAGAAAGATATGGCAGCAAAGTGTGGGTTTGCCTGATGTGTATCACAAAAGGCTGTGGGGTTTTTAAGCATGGGGCTGATGTGGTAGTGACCTGTCAGTGGGAACTTAGTGAGCAGGGAGATTAGAGCTCTTGGTCAGGAGTCTGCTGAGATGAGAATACCCCGCTGGTGCCATGTGACCCAACAGTGCTAGGTATAGCATGGGAAGATGCTAGTCTTTTTTATTATTTCCCACAACAACTTCCTTGCAATGAAAAATGGAACTTGGAACTGTGTGCTACAGTATACCTTTTATCTTTTCAGAAGATTTTTTTTTCAGTATAGAGTTTATCACAACAACCAAAACAAAACAAGGATGATCTCCTGGCTCCAATCAGGCAAAGCACTATTTCTCTCTTGAGAACAGGGAGAACATTTATGAATGACAAGAATCTAGAAAGACGAGAAAGAAACCATTTTTTATTCCAGAGCAGAGAAATAGCTTTTCACTCCCAGGAAGCTTCTCACTGGGTAAAATTTCATATGTATACAGATGTTTTAAATGATATATATTTTCTTAAGATAATATGAGGATTAAAAAAAATTGCATTCTCTGCATCAGATGACAAGGCTTCTAAATAAGTGTGCCAGGTGGAGGACACGTATCTTAGCATGAGGTCATTCAGTAGATTTCATGAGAAAACCACATTTAGTTTCCCCTAACAATATAACACCTTAAATCAATGTTTCTAACAGAATTTCCACATTTCAGGAACTATTCTGTAAAAAAGAAGTCCCCAAGCAGAACTCTAATTGTAGATTTATGTGAAAGAAACATTCAATAGAAACCACACCCCCAAAGCTCTAATAAGTGCAGCAGCAGAGAATTCATTTGACAATGTTTAAGGCAAGCCTTTCCACCTTGTAAAATGCAGCCATATTTGCTAGTCTAAATGCCTATGTCAACGTTGGGAGTTGTCTCAGTAGACAGTTCTCAAAGATGTTTCTCCTGTCAACATGGAGTGTCAGGTATCAGTGAAAGACTTCCAAAATCCACAATGGACTGTACCTAAGAAATGATGGTCAAATACGTATGCATTTAGCATGTGCACATGTACACAGGTACACACACAAAATAAATTATTACTGTGGGAAACTGCTACATCACAGTGAGGCCAGGGCAATAGCTGTGGTAGAAGTTGGGTTTGGAACATCCACATTGAACTCATCCTTCTGTTTTGCAGTACCTAATAGCAAGAGGTATTCATTTTTTCTATGATTCATTTTTTTTCTAGAGTACTAGAAACAATTGCTTTTTTATTTTCATTTTAAATGCTTAACCATGTGAAATTGCACTGTCATAGCTAAGTATGTGTGTGTGTGTGTTTTGTTCCATCTCAGCCCATGGTTTGGCAAAGAACTGATGATCTCAATGAGAATGAAGGTGCTGTTTCTCTGACAGGAGATTTGTATTTAGTATTAAATTGTCTTCATCGTTTAGTGTTGAGGACCAAAATAACTTCCTTAACAAACTTCAAAGATATGATCATAGGCATTGTGGAATGAGAAAAAATACAGGACCAATTGAATATGACAGTTAGCTATGCTTGAAACAGCCAATAAGCATCCAGTTGACTGTTCCAGACTTTGAAAAGTGCTGTAGCTTCAACATTTGAATCTCCTTTCTGTGTGCACAGTAAACATTCTGGCTCTCTGTAATTTTAACTAGCCTGAACGATGCTTACACTTTCCAGATACCAGCTGTTGAAGCAGCAACTTTCAAACAATTTTGCAAATCGGCAAACACATTATATCATTGTGCGTGTTGCAGCTGTCTCGCTAGTTACCCTGGCTTTGCATTTTGGAGAGTAACCGGTGCATAGTTACAGAAGACTATTTGTTTTCCTCCAGCAGTCTTGGCAATTAGTGCTTCCCTAGATTCAGTTTTTCTTCAGTGCAATAGGTACCCTGTGTTGTGAACCATTTTATAAACCAAGGTGATGACATACATGCTGAAAAAAAGTCATTACTGTACCCTTCCAAAGAGAAAGAAGAAGTATTCTGTTAGAATCTTTTTCTTTTCTTTTTCAATTTATTTTGTGTGTATGGGTATTTGGAGAGAGAGAGAGAGAGAGAGAGAGAGAGAGAGAGAGAGAGAGAGAGAGAGAGAGAATGTGTATACACATAAAAATCAAAGATTTATGTGAGGAATCATCGTTTACTCTTCTTTCACTTTCTTTGAGGAAGGCTCTCTTAATAAAATCCAGAGCTTGAAAGTACGGTTACTCTTGCTAGCCACCTTACTGTAGGCATCCTATGTCCACCATCAAAGCCTGGAATTATAGTTGGCATATCTTGGCCACCTCAATTTACAGAGTTGCAGTGATCCAAAATCTGTTCTTCACATGGATGAAATATTATCACTGACCTGTCTACATACCTTTGATTTAATCATTTAAAAATTGAATGTTTCTTGCATCTAAGGAATTATGCAAAGTGCCTTTACATCCATTGATTATTAAATAACAGAATTCAATTTAATAGATACCCATAGACATGGGGTTTGTTTTAAGGACCACCAAATAACATAGATTAAAAGGCAGCATATAAATTTAAGGAAAGATTAGGTTCAGCAAAAATGGTTCAGCTTTAGAGTATCTCCCACAACTAAGAATATAAAGGGTAGAAGATTGTGTTATGTGTTTGGAGTGAAATAGTAGTGAGATTGATGGAAACCTCTGGGAGAATTTATAACAGGGCTATACCAAGGCCAAATCAGTGTTCCTAGGGAAAGAGCATCCAAGAGAGGAGTGAGAATAAATAGTATCCAGTCTGCCTGGTGTAGAAATCCAGGATGGATGGCCAGTTTTAGCTGTGTGTAGCATGTTAGCAAGAAGTTTGGGGAAATGGGAAATCTTAGTTTCCTTGTATATGTCTGTAGCTTAGGGTGGAGCTATTAGATAGAGAATGGCAACATTTTAGAGCCTGAATACACTTTAATTAAATTGCTTAGTTTATGATATAAAAGTGAAGGCTTAGGACAATTAAAGACTTTTATAAGTTGTGTGTGTGTGTATGTGTGTGTGTATTATACTCACATGTAAACATTCTTGTGGCATACATGCAGAGGTCATAAGTTGATTTCAGATGTCTTCCTTAAGCCCTGACAATATTAAAAATAATATTTTTTGAGCCAAAATTTCTCATTAAAGCCTCACAGGTACTGTTTCAGCTAGGCTAGTTGGCCAGAAAGTTCCAGAGATCTGCTTGTCTTTACTCTTTCCAGGCTCGGATTACAGATGCATACATCTGGTTGTTACCTAGGTGCCTGGAATACAACATCGAGTCCTCATGCTAGCACAGCACAGACATCACCCACTGGACCATCTTCCCAGCTCCAAACTTGCTATAATTTTAAAGCTAGTGAGTAGCAATGCTAAGTTCAGGATTCTCATCTCTGGAAACTTTGTGTCTCTTTTCTATTTCTAATTGACTTTAAATTTTATTAGCATCGTCATTTAGTTTTAACCACACAGTAGGGCATAGAATAATTCCTTTAAAATAATTATTAGTTGTCCAAACAAAGATCCTAGCGCATAGTTAGGCAGAGCCTCTGGCCCTTTGACTTTGAGTGGTACTTTCATTTAGATCCAACCTCTGCTTTATATTCTGTAATTACCACACTTGTCCACATTACTCACTAAGCAAGTATTGATCACCACTTATGTTCCAAGGAATGTACTAGGTGCTGTGTGAGAACACTGGGATGTAGGCTGTCCTTGAGACTTTTACAGAATAGGAGAGATGCTGGGGCAGTAAGATGAGACATAGTGAGATCTGTAACGTAGAGCCAGACACCCAGATATTTCTCTGCTCAAAGAAAGCCTTGGGGAGCATGGATTTTGCTAACAGTAAGGCTGATATTACAATTTGAGTTGATCTGAAATGGCAGATGGAAGACCAACTTTGCACAGCTATTGAGACAAGCTTAGCTCATGTCGCATCTATTGCTAGATTCTCCTGATTTGTCTGATACATAGAATCTGAAATCGTTTCCGAGCTTAGCCTTGTGTAAGAACAAAGGCTAACCTGGTAGAATAGCAAGTGCTTGTAGCTCAACCATCTCTCCAGGATCTTTTATAACATTTTAATTAGGGATTCTAAAGACTTGGACATGAATCAAATACATTGAAATGATTCATATATGAAATGTTTGAATGGAGTTTTAATAGATTTTGTTACTTTTTAAAAAAGCATGGCATAACTATGCTATAGATTTGCTACATTTAGTTATGCTGTAGCAATTAATATCTTCTAATCCTTTATGCATGTGTGTATGTGTTCATGTATGTGAGTATGGTATGGTATATAGTGTGGTATATGGTATGCTATCATGTATGTTGAAATCAGAACAACCTTCGGTGTCAGTTTTCACCTTCCATATTGCTTCCGGCAATTTCTTTCTCCTGATATATTTTACTTGTTGGTGATGGCCCTGTTTGTTTGTTTGTCTGTTTGATTGGGGTTTGTTGCTGTTGTATTTTCATGCACATTCCAGGCTAATTTTCTGTCTCTGTCTGCTGAGAATGGGCCATTCCTAGGATTCTCTCAATAGCCAGCCTAGCCTAATGAGTGAGCTCCAGGCCAACGAGAGTGGCTCTTCTCAAACACAAAAAGTAGAAAGGGCCTGAAGAACAGCCTCTGAGACTATCCTTTGCTTTCTAAGAGCATCTGCACACACGCATGTGCGTGCACACACACACACACACACACACACAGGCATGCATACACGTACACACAAACATACATAAACACAAAATACATAAATAAAATGAGAGATAGATTGAATGTGCTGATTACCTTTCTTTCTTTCTTATATTTGAGGCGAATGCTTTATTTTTTATTTTCCCCCTTCAATTTATTATTCAATTCCCTTAACAAGTGAGTACTAGTCAAAACTATTTGATGTTCTGCTTAAGTACTCATGTACAAGACAGGTCAAAGCCATTTGATGGGTTGCGTTAACAGGGACTATACAAAAGCAATAGCCCAGGATACATAACTCTGACCTTTATCTGCAATTATTTCTCAATGAAGCTCTGCCCTACTGATACCTTTGTCAAGTACCTGTACTTTATCCACAAATGAGCTAATTTTCAGGTTGTAAGGTTAATCTTTATCTGTGTTACCTTTAAACTAAATTCTGATTGTTCCCTCCGGCACTTTAGCTCTTTAGAAAACAGGTTGGATGGACTTCTATTCTGACATTGTTATGGCCTGACCCCTCATTACAGACTGCTTTGAAGATGTGAGGCAGTTTAATATCAAGTAAAAAGTATGAGCAGTGCCTGCCTTCTGGAAAGTGTCAGCCCTATGGACATGACACGCACTAACAGTTCTCTTTTTCAAGAGGTTCACAGTAATCATAGACATCGCAGAGCCTCTGTTAGCATGGTCAAAATATTCCCTTAAGTTCTGAATCTTTCTAGATTCAGCACATACTTCCAAATATCTTTTAAAAGCCAGTTATGCTCAGAGAGTTCTTGTATGTCTTAACATATGAAACAGTATGATGTGTCGGGAAGGACATTGGATGTTTAATGGAATTATCATCTAGTTTAGAATTATATAATACCATTTTTCATGCTACTTAACATGAAACTTACATTTATCATATAATAAAATTCCTGATTACTATACTGTATAACAGGATGGGGAAGTGGCTCAGGATGTGAAGTGCTTATGAGGATCTGAGTTTAGAACTCTGGAAACCATCCTGAAGTTGAGTGTACTAGGATGTGTCTGCAACACCAATGTTGGAGTGCAAGCAAAGAGAGAAAGACTCATGGGGCTCACTAGCCAGCATTTATCCAAACAGTGAACTTCAGTTTCAGTGAAAAACTCTGTCTCAGAAACAAGATGAAGTATGAGAGAGAAAATGTCCAGCATTGTCCTTTGACTACATACATGAATGCATTGGCAAATACACCTTTACATGTGTATTCACATGAATACATACACCACACACATGCACACACAGTGATAATAAAGGTAATAGTAATAATGTCACTTGATATTATATGCAGGATTACTTGTTCATTTGTTTTTCAAATAGATCAGTTATTTGTGGCCCATCTTAATTGTACTCAATATCTCATTCTTTCAATATGAAAATACCAGAGTTATTCATACTATGTTTATTACATGTTGAATTGGAACAGTACTTTACTCCTTTGCAAAATAATGCTTAAAAGTTTGTGGAAGGGAGGAGTTTGTGTTTATCTTAGGAGTCAGTGAATTCTGAGGAGTGTTGTGAGATATTGGCATTTAGTCATCACTTGACTGTGACACTCCTGAGCTCACAGCCATTATAACTATTTGTGCATTAATGTCCTTCAATAGACAACCAGTAGGCTGTCCCTACATATTGTATGTCCTCATATCTATGGGCATGTGGACAGCATGACTAGATTCAGGGTTTTATTAATAAGTTTTTAAAAAGGATATGGTGCTGGGGGTTCAGGATGGGAGCACTAGGGAGAGTGTTAAGGGAGACTAAGAGATGATATAATCAAGATACATTATATAAATACATGAACATTTCAAGGACTGATTAAAAACATTATTTTTAAAAAGTTTCTTTCTATAAATACAAAATAGTGATGTACTCAGTGATCAGCCCAAACCATTTTATATCACATAAGTAATTTCACCAATTCATCTATTCACAAACCACCCCAAGACAATGCTAGAACCTAAGGTTTAATTTACCTTTAAACTGGTTATTAAGCATAACCTTGTAAGGCTCCATAGCGTAATGTATAGTGCAATCTGCCCTAAAGGGAAATGGTTTCTGGGAGGATTAAATGGCAATCTGAGTGAAGGCTCATGTCATTTATTTTTACCTTTATTTTTATGACACACATCTCATGTAGATAGGGATGACCATGAACCTCTGATCTTCCTGTCTCCACCTCCCAAACAGTGGATGACAGACATGTGGCACTGTAGTTGTTTGAATAAGAATGGCCCCCATGGACTCATGTGTTTGAAATCTTGGCCAATAGGGAGGGCACTCTTAAGAGGTGTGGCCTTCTTAGAGAAAGTGTGTCACTGTGGAGCTGATTCTTTGAGGTCTCATTTATATGCTCAAGTCTGGTCAGTGTGACCTAGAGACTCCTCCTGGCTGCCTTCAGAAGTGGGGACACCCACTCATCTCCATATTTTTAACCCAGAATTGCTCCTGTCTAAAGGAAATATGGAGACAAACTGTAGAGCAGAGATAGAAAGAAAGGCCATCCAGAAACTGTCCCACCTGGGGATTTATCCCATATACAGACATCAAACCAAGACACTATTGAGGATGCCAAGACGTGATTGGTGACAGGAGCCTGCTATAGGTGTGTCCCGAGATGCTCTGTCAGAGCCTGACAAATAAAGATGCATATTCTCACAACTATTGAACTGAGTATGGGGTCCCTAATGGAGGAGTTAAAGAAAGGACTGAAGGAGCTGAAGGGGTTTTCAACCCCATATCAACCAACCATAGCCCCCAGAGCTCCCAGGGACTAAATCACCAACAAAAGTGTACACATGGAGGGACCCATGGCTCCAACCACATATGTAGCAGAGGATGGCCTTATCAGGCATCAATGGGAGGAGAGGCTCTTGGTCCAGTATAAGCTCCATACCCCAGTGTAGGTGAATGCCAGGGTGGTGAGGTGGGAGTGGTTGGTGGGGATCACCTTCACAGAAACAAGGAAAGGGGGGATGGGATAGGGGATTTGCTGAGAGAAAACAGGGAAAGGGGATTAACATTTGACATGTAAATAAATAAAAATCCAATAAAAAATAAAACAAACAAATAAAAGACAATCATTAAAAAGTGTTCTCCTAGATGCATTTGAATCAAGATGTAGAACTTGCTACTCCTCTAGCACTGTGTCTGCCTACACACTGACATGTTTGGCACCATAGTGAAATGGACTGAACCTCTGAAACTGTAAGCCTGTCCCAATTAAATGTTGTCTTTTATAAGAGTTGTCTTAGTCATGGTATATCTTCACAGCAATAAAACCCAAATTAAGACAGCCATTATCTCTGGTTTCTATGGTTCTAGGGATAGATGCTAGGAAAATGCAATACCAACTGAGCTGTGAGGACTCATTTTGGAAACAAATATTCAGAATATGACAAGATAGCACACATTTTCATTAACACATTGTTGCACATTATGTGAGGTTTCTAGAAACAGGAAGCAACAGTTCTCAAAGCATCGATATGAAAAAGAACTGGCAATCTCAAGCCTATTATATATCCTCTTCATACGTCTCTTATTTACAGTAAATACTGTCGTTTTTTCCACTGTCCAGCCTCAAGGTGAAGCTTTTGGTAATAGTTCTTAGTACTCATCTTTGCAGCCTGGATTACCCTTTATTTTGTCTCAGGTCTTCTTACATATTTTATATTGTTCATTCCTTTATCTTGACCTTTATCACATACAGTACACTTCTCTTTTCATGCTAAATTCCTGTCTTTTTGTCTGCTTCATAGAAGCGCTACCTCAGCCATCATTGCAGGAAAAGTTTTATTTAATGCATACATGTGTGACCACTGTGGGCCAATGTGAGGCTCACTTCATTTTCTTGAGAAAGAGCAACCTGCAATTTGTTTTAGTCACATCTGATTAGTCTTTGGTTCTCTTTGCAGTTGTACTAATGTAGTTAACCTGTTTCCTAGTGTCCATGTGTGTGGGTGTGTGTGTGTGCATGTGGGTTTGTGGGTGTGGGTGTGTAGTATCCATGTATTTGTGTGATCTAAATGGATCTGAATGGATGCTTTACACTATATGGTGTGGATAGAGGACTGGTACACTCCAGTGCAAGCCCCAGTTAGCAGTAACTAGAGTGCTTTCATTTTTATCTTACTACAACTATTACCAAGACATGTTCAAGAAGTGTATAAACTGAGTCAGGTTCCCAAGAGGCCTATTCTACGTACAAATAATCACAGTATTTGCAATGTTCTTTTGAATAAAAGTAATGCGGTGGAATAATCCTCGTAAACAGCATTTGACATTCATAGTTGAATTTTTGAATTCTTTTGTTTGGGAAGGCAGCCTTTCAGGAGTCTGAGTTGGGAAGGAGGCCTAGACAGGAATGATAACATCCAGGCAAATGTGGCTGTTGAGCAGGGAATGCCATGCAGACTGAGAACTGAGAACAGTTGTGTGTGCCGAATGAATAGGGGTTTGGTCTGTGTGCCAAGTCAACGTAAGGAATAAAAGCAACAGCACATGAAGATGGTTTAGTGACAACTCTGGCTTTCAGCAAGTTGATGAAAAGCTTGATTATCCTAATTCTGTGGCTGCTACAGGCATCCTTTCTGGGGTTAAGCAGACCCCAGAGTATTACCTCATTTCCCAGTCCATTAAAGTGTTTGAAATAGTTTCACTCTGTGGATTTTTCAGCAGACTTTTCGAAATGATCTCTGTCAACAGAAATAATGTTAAGATGCAAAAGCTCATTTGGGATTCATGGCAGTTCAGCTGACATCGAAAGGCACCAATAGGGGAATATTGACAATACTTCATTGGGTATGTACTGAATGTAGGTCCTGATTACTTAAAACACTCAACCTGTTTGCCTACAGGCAGTACAGAGTTGTTTCTGACTTCCTTCTAAACTATGTGTATGTGAATGAAGATGGGCGTACCTGTTCATGTCCATGTGTGTGCAGGTATGCATATTTACATACCTCATGTATGCACTGAGGAGGCCAGATGCCAATGCTGTCACTTCCCAGGCACTGTCCAGCTTGTTCAGACATAATTTCTTACTAGCCTGGAACTTGTCAAATAGACTAGACTGATTGGCCAGAGAGCCCTAGCAATCCACATATTTTTACCTCACTAGGATTTTATCCTGATTATTCTTTGGTCATCTTTTGTAGTTGTGAAAAGTGCATACCACTTGGATTGATATTTCCTTCCTGGGTTCTGGGTGTCAAAACCAGGTCTTCATGGTTAATCAAGCAAACACTTGTCTCTCCATCTTCAACTTAGTTTTTTTTTCTTTTTAATTTCATCACATTCATTGGACTTATACATGGGATTGGTTCCTAGCTCTAACACTACATAAGTCTTCAAGGTTACTTCTCTATGAACTTAAACTGGCAGTAACACTCACTCACTTCTTTCCTCAATATGTTCTTTCTTCCTTGACAGAACTATGACTCTAAGTGTTCTTCTGGCCTCTGGGTGTTCAACATAATCTTTCTCAGGATTCCTTTATTTGCTGTCCTGTGTATCTTTTTCTGAGTCCTCTATTTTGCTGGTAGATATACTAATAACTATGGTATAGATGTAACTATATTAGTTAATTGTTGTAGAAAACCAGTTTCTACCCCATTTTTGATCATTCCATTCACAGATAAAAGACACACAAGCTTTATATTTATAATAAACTTTAATCATCACTAAAGCTGGGCAGATATTTACCTCTAAGCTATTTTGTCTTCTTCTCTGCCAATAATCCAACAATATGACTTGCCATGTTCTGTCTGGACTGCTCTTAAGCTCAGCTGTCCAGTCCTTATAGCTAAGTTTTCAAGACTCTTACCTCATGGCATCTCTTATCCACTCTACCTTCTCCCTTCTTATGGTCTCTCCTCATACCCCAAGCCTGAGCAACAAAAATCTAGCCTATCTCCTGTCCACCTATAGGTTGTCAGCATCTCTATTTAATTAATAATTTTAAATTAAGGAGTAAGGTCACATCTTATGTGCAGATTTTCTTGTTTTTGTGGGCAACCAGTGGGGACCAGTATTTTACAATATATAGCAAAAGACTAAGTCTCAGCAGTTACTTGTCTTCTGCTGTGGCAAAATGCCTGACTCAAGCATCTTAAGGAAGAAAAGAAGGATTTATTGTGGATCACAGTTTGAGTGTACAGTACATCATGAAGGAGAAGTCATGATGGGAGAAGAATGAGGACACTGGTCTTATAGTATCCACAGCCAGGAGGCAGAAAACAATGAATAATCTAGTTTGCTCAGCCTTTCTCCATTTTATTCAATCTACTACCAGCTCATTCGATGGTACTCACATTTGAAGTGAGTCTTCTCACTTCAATTAAAGCACTTAGAAGCCCACTCACACACAGGCCCAGAGGTGATTCCGGTCCCCTGGTGATTCTGAATCTTATCAAGTTGGTGATCAAGATTAATCATTACAGTGATTTAGATCATAAAAGGCAGGAGAAGAAGCTGTAACCTGCTGTTGCCCACTAGGATTATTTTTAAAATGTGTTTTTATTATATAAGGGGTAATTATAGTCTATTTCTATAGTAACTCTTTGATAGATGTTTATAATGTCAGTATCCAGGACTATATTAGAAGAAGTACCTGGTGTTATAATCTCTGCTGACAAATATATTGTGCATCCATTTGTGCATTTCCAAAGAGTAAATGCAGTTATTGGATCCAAATTTCAAAAATATTTTAAGGACTAGGGAGATAGCTCAGGGGTTAAGTGTAGTGATCACCCATTCAGTGAACTAGAGTCAAACTGCGCATCACTCCTCCAGCCGCAGCGGCAGCACACATGTGCACATAAATGCACACATATGAACAACATGAATACAAGAATAAAATTAATATTAAAGGATTGTTTGCTCTCATTGTAGAGGTACTCATGTTATTTTCTTTGATAATATGCTTTTACGTTACTAGGTCAATATGAATAAGAAAGTATAATGAAATAGGTGACATTTTCTAAATATAAAGCATTAGTATCTTTATTATGGCATAATTCAGTACTTTATACATTTTAATGTAAAAACATTTTATGTACAATTTCAGAGAAACAACTACATAGACAGCTGGAACTACTTGCTACTGTGAATAGACATCTACTTCTTTTATTATTGTTATTATTATTATTGTTATTATTATTTCTTTTTCTTTTTTTTATACTCCAGATTTTGTTCCCCTCCCAATCCATCCTCCAACCATTCCACATCCCATACCACCTCCCCTCACCCCTGTCTCCACGAGGATGTCCCCCCACACACAGAGGACCACATGGATTTGATGTCTGCAAAGTTCATGCAAAATTCTTTTTTTTTTTAAGTTGAAAAAAATTATTACACTTTGCATGTGTGTGTGTGTGTACACATGCACACATTTAGAAGTTTGTCAACCTCTACTTTATTTATTTGTTTTTTATTTATTTATTTATTTATTTATTTATTTTTATTGGATATTTTATTTACATTTCATATGTTATCCCCTTACCCCATCCCCCACCCACCCGGGAACCCCCCATCCCCTTACCCCTCCTCCTTCTTCTCCGTGGATGTAACCCCCACTTACCCCCCCCCACTCCCACTTCCCCACCCTCAAAATTCCCACCCCCTGGGGCGTCCAGCCTTCATGAGGTCAAGGATCTCTCCTTCCACCTGTGCCCGGCAGGGCCCTCCACTCTTACATATTCAGCTGAAGCCCTGGATCCCTCCATAAGTGCTCCCAGGCTGGTGGTTAGGACCCTGGGAGCTGTGGTTGGTTGGTATTGTTGCTCTGCTCATGGTGCCACAAACCCTTTCAGCTCCTTCAGTCCTCACTCTAACTCCTCCATTGAGAACCTCATGATCAGTTCAATGGCTAGTTGTGAGCATCTGCCTCTGAATATGTCAGACTCTTGAAGGCCTCTGAGGAGACATCCATATCAGGCCCTTATCGGCATGCACTTCCTGATTTCCACATCAGCATCTACCTTTGGTGACTGCACATGGGATGGATATTCAGGTGGAAAGGTCTTCAAATGGCCCCTCCTTCAGTTTCTGTCCCTCACTTTGTCTCCATATTTGCTCCCTTGAGTATTTTGTTGCTCCTTCTAAGGAGAACTGAATCACCCCCACTTGGTCTTCCTTTTTTATGAGCTTCATGTGGCCTGTGAGTTGCATCTTGGGCATTTCAAGGTTCTGGGCTAATATCCAATAATCAGTGAGTGAATACCATGTGTGTTCTTTTGTGATTGGCTTACTTCACTCAGGATGATAATTTCTAGTTCCATCCATTTACCTAGGAACCTCTCGAATTCATTGTTTTTAATAGCTGAGTAATACTCCATTGTGTACATATACCACATTTTTTGAATCCATTCCTCAGTTGAAGGACATCTGGGTTCTTTCCAGCTCCTGGCTATTATAAATAAGGCTGCTATGAACATAGTTGAGCATATGTCCTTGTTATATGTTCGAGCATCTTCTGGGTATATGCCTAGGAGTGGTATAGCTGGATCCTCAGGTAATGCTATGTCCAATTTTCTGAGGAACCACCATACTGATTTCCAAAGTGGTTGCACCATCTTGCAGTCCCACCAACAATGGAGGAGTGTTCCTCTTTCTCCACACCCTTTCCAGCATCTACTATCACCTGAGTTCTTAATCTTAGCCATTCTGACTGGTGTGAGATGGAATCTCAGAGTTGTTTTGATTTGCATTTCCCTGATGACTAAGGACACTGAACATTTCTTTAGGTGCTTCTCGGCCATTCGAGTTTCTTCCATTGAAAATTCTTTGTTAAGCTCTATACCCCATTTTTTAATAGGGTAATTTGGTTGTCTGGAGTCTACTTTCTTGAGTTCTTTGTATATATTGGATATTAGCCCTATCAGATGTAGGATTGGTAAAGATCTTTTCCCAATTTGTTGGTTGTCGTTTTGTCCTATTGACAGTGTCTTTTGCCTTACAGAAACTTTGCAATTTTATGAAGTCCCATTTGTCAAAATTCTTAAATCAAAATTAAAATCATAAACAACATGGCATCTTATTTGAGGCTTGTAGAGAGAGAGAAAAAAAAATAAGTGTATCTTCTACCATCTATGATAAGACCAAGGGACTTCAAAGTTTCCAAACTTCTCTAGTGTGTCTGTCTAAGCACAGCCCAAGCCAGGCTTTTGTATAGTAACAGGTGCAACTGCAGCACACTTTCTGAGTCATGGTTTCATATATTTAGACATATCCAATTATCTGTTTTGCAAGCTGCTCTTGATTATGAAGATCTAGTTCACATACCTCTTTCCACATTTCCACTATGAGGCTTTTATGAATATTTTATAATTAGAAGTACAAAACACGTTAACAGTTGTAATTTAGTTGTGAGTCTTAGGGACATCCACTAGAAACCAGATCCTTAGCCTTAGGTTAATCATCTAATGGCTTTAGATTTTCATTTTTTCCATCTTTAAAGTAAGTAATAGTTATTGGAGTTTGTCTTTTCTTTGTGAGTGTTAAGAGACACTCAAGGCTAATACATAAAGCATGTTTGTCTCATAAGTGTCATTGGATATTAACTATGGGTTTGTGGGCAAAGAACATAGATATTAATTCAGAGACTAACATTTGAGTATGTGCCTATGTTTGGGTTAGATATCAATGCTGTCTTCAATCATTCTCCACTTTATTTCTTGAGACAAGCTCTCTTTCAAGTTGAACCTGGTATTCTTATTCAGCTAGACTGACTGACCAATAAGCACTAGGCATCTTCCTGTATCCACCTCCCCAGAACTGGATTTATAAGTGCCTGGCATTTACCTACCTGGGAAAGATTGGCCTATGTTTATGTGAGCAGCATTTTACTTATAGCAAAACCACCTTGATACTTGCTATAAATACTGACTTGCATTTCTCCCTTTCCTCTGAGTAAGCATTTCTATGAGCTAATCTTTCCTTTAGTATCTCATACTTACCAGAGGCAGAGGAATGGTTTAATTCCTTTAGAGTAAATAAATAAAGAAAGAAAGTCATCTCAAGACCACCAAAGGTTGTAGAGAGGTGTCAGAGAATGTGAGTTAGGTTCTCAGTACCTATGTCAGATAGGCCACAACCACCTCTGCAGCTCTAAGGGTCCAATGTGTGCTTCTGGCCTTCATGAGTTCTTAAATTTGTGTGTATGTGCGTACACACACACACACACACACACACACACACACACACACACTTAAAACTAAAAAGAAATGTTACCAGAGGGACTCAGCAGATGGACACTGTGTTGATTTTGCTTTGGTATCCCCATCACCATTTCTAAGCCATTAGATCTGCATGTGAAACTAAACTCTTCTCTTACTGTGCCTTTGGTGCTCACTATACCCTTAAGTTTCATAGTTTTCCTTAGCACCTCTTTATATGGTATCCTACTCTCCGAAGCACACTTGAAATGCCCACATTGTTCGGCGGTTGGTCTCTGACCTTCTTACTTACTCGAAACTCAACACCAGCATCACTTTTTCTAATACCTCAGAGAGGGTTTAGGTGAATCTTAGCTGGTCTGTGGTGATCATCTTCCTTGTGTCTGAGACATAACTATCGGTCAAAAGCGATTCAAGGTAAAAAGTGTTCATTTAGGTTTACAATTCAGCGAAGTGCTGCTCATGGAGTGGGGAAGGTATGGCGGCAGGTACATGAGGTACTGGTAACATAGTCTCTCCAGTCAGGATGTAGAAGTCAACAAAAAGTGAGGCTGAGTTATAAAAACTCACAGTGACTCACTTCTTCCAACAGTGGTCCAGCAGCTCAACTTTCTTTACAGCTTTCAGCTTTGCAAAACAGTAATTCTAGCTGAGAACAATGTGTTGATATCCACGAGCCTATGGGGGATGTTTCACATTCAAAACTTAATACTATGTCTACTGGCCATATGTCCCATAACCTTCACTGTGTTTATTTGTTTTTATCTCTGACCCAGGAGACTGTATTCTTTTCTATAGCAGATGTAGTTCTTGTGACTTAATTATGAATATCTTGCCAAGGACATACTTAGTATTTCTGTTACAGGATTCAGTAAGCACATGTTGAGCCGAATGGATGTTTTATGTAATTTTTCTTTCTTATATCAGCTTTTTGTGACTCATATTCAGAAGGATACCATTTGTGTATTTGTACCCCAGCAGCCAAGTGTAATTAAAAAGTTGAACTAGAGATAAGGAGTACTCAACCAAAATTTTCAAAAAGGAATGCAAAAAGCATTTAATTTACTTCTGACTTTATGTAGATTTTCTTTGTGTTATTTTTAATCTTTTCATTATGTTTTTTAAATGCATTTTGTATAGGTATGAGAGAGAAAGAGATAGTGAAACAGAGACAGAGACAGAGGTAGATGAAGTAGGGATACAGGACAATTCATTGCCCCCAGAGATAAGCCAGCATCTATTTATGTCCTTAAAGTCATCAATACATGAGCTCAGAACTGCCATGATCTCAGGACCCATCACTTCCCAGCTATAGTCAAACTTCTCATGCAAAAAGATTTAAGATGTCATTCAGGAGACATCTTAAAACCAAATGTTAGTGATTTTTATGATGCTAGATTTTCAACTTGTCAAGATCTAGAACCACCTGGAAGATAAGCTTCTAGACATGCTTGGAGGAGATTATCTTCCCTTGGCTAAAGTGGGAAAACTCATCCATATTCACTACTTACAATTCTGACTGTATGTGGAAGAAGTGAGTAGCAGTGTACACACATTTCTCTCTGTCTTTTTCTTATGGATGTGTTATGTCTATATACTCCAAGCTTCTGCTGCCTCAGTTTCTCCTCCAGAAGAAATGATAATGTGGACTGAAGGCCAGAATAAACCCTTTCTTCCTTATTCTTTTCTGATTATTTTATCTTAACAACAGGAAAAAAACTAGGCCAATTTCCTGTGTCTAATGTCTGATTCCTGACCATTGTGATTTTTGAAAATTATTTTTATGATCATTGGTTTGCTGAATAAAATTTGAACTTACTAACTTTACCACTTAATATAGTGATAAATTCATGCTAGCTTCTATTATATATTTTTAACAAGAAGGGTCAGTAACATAAATTCAAAGGGATGGTAACCTATTTGCTTAAGAAGCATAGTTGCTATACATCTTAGTATTCACTATAGCATCCCACCAGATTTTGTGGAGTGCTTCCTATTCAATATGCTCAGTGTTCTGTGATAAAATGCAATACTTTGCCTAAGTAAATAAAATAATTGTTTTGTATTTTGTAAATATCAATAGTGATAAATAACTTCAAGTTTATTTGAAGAAATGACTTTTAAAAGGTGAGAACAATTTATAAATTACTCATTTTTTTTTGGTGTGTGATTTTGTGTGGGTACTTGCATGTTATGGCATGTATGTGAAGGCTAGTAGACAATTTCTTGGGACTAGTTCACGTTCTCAACCCTTTTTAAGGGTCTCAAGTATTGAACTAAGGTCACCAAGCTTACTTATCAAGCATTGAGCCATCTTACTCCCTTCTTTGAAAGCAGGCTTTGACTCTTCCTTCCAAAGTATGTATAATGTAGTTCTTGCTAGACTTCTCTATGCATAGCCACAGGTTTAATGGGAAGAAAATTTGGTATCTTGACTAAACCCTATGAACATTTAAAAAAATATGTTGCATTTATTTTTCCACTTTCTGTTTATGGCAGGAACATATTTCTTTATAGACTCCATGTTTTCAGGACATATTCATAATCACATGATTCTAGATTTTCAATATTGATTTAGGTATTTTTTCATATTTGATTTACTTCAATTAAAGGCAATTACTCTAGAAATCCATTCTTAAACCAGGTCTCTCTCTGCCTATTGTTCTTCAGACAAGAGGCTGTTTCATGGTGAATTTCAAGTATTTCAAGAATAACTCTTGTATTAATAACAATAAAATTTTAGCTGGGAGGATGGCTCAGCAGGGTAAAACCACTATTACACAAATGTAAGGCCTCAAGCTTAAATCAACAGAACCCATTGATAGGCAGGCTCAGTAGTAGCCTGCCTATGTCTGTAATCTCAGTGCCCCTACATGGAGATATGATATAGAAACAAATTTCAGGGCAACTAGTCTACTATTCACAGCAGCAAAGGAAAAACTACACATTGGTGAACAGAGATTTCATCTCAAGCAAGAAAAAAACAAAGATTGGCAATTGTGATGCTCTGACCGCCTCATAAGTGCAATGGCACATGTACACCTCTGCATTCACATGATTCTTCATGGGAAATATGAATGGCTGACATTTTTTTCAGAAGTTATCAGTAACTAGAGATGTTTGAGCCAGTTAGTTACTCTACAATACTGAAGCACAATATTTAGTGATGAGGGTGATTGTTTCCATAACAATGACTGTTATTTCTGAGTCCTCTCTGTAATCTTCTGAAGCAACCTTCAATTTCATTTGAGTTCCATCAAAACTGAAGTTCTTTGAAGACAAGGACCCTGTTGCTCAGGGAGACTTAGATAGTTAGTCCTTGGCCAGGAAGGAAGGGCTTCATACTAAGCCAGGCTACCTAACACTAATCCAAGCTTTTAGACATTATTTTACATTGCTTTCTTTGTTTGGTCCATCATGTGGAGCTGTCAAAATCATGGCCATTAGCACTACTGATGATGGCTTTTATGAGTGAAATGCAAAACAAAAATAATGCAGTGCATTTCCAATTAGTGACCTTTAGAGAGCTTTTTCATTTGATCTTACAGAAGAAATCTTACATTTAATGATTTACAAAGAAAAATAAGTTATGGAAAATTGGTACCACAGAGATGTGAGATTACAAATGAATATATGAAATGTAGACATATGTTATCCTGTATAAGGAAGCTGTATATTATTTACACAAATGAGCTAGGGAAACTCTTATTCCTGCCTAAACTTTGAATTTACCTAATTGATGATTCCAAGAATAATGACAAAGGTATGTGTTTATTCTTGAGAGATTCAAAAAGAAGCTATAGTTCGATCCTCTACTGGGTACTAAATATGCTTGGTACTTCATATGGCATTCACATGTGTATTTTATATGTACTTATAAATTATGTACTCACATTTATCTGTAACTAAAATAATTTATAGTTATCAAAATAGAGAACCACAAATAAACTCAATTAATTTCGGTCTCAAAACAAACCTAATGATGAGAAGTTTAAACTGAGTTACCCGAGTGCAATACATACTGCATACATCCTTCAATAAGTTCAGTTTTGGGCTTTCTTTTTCCAGGTGTTATATTTTGTGGTTGTTGCAGTTGCAAGTTTGTTGACAACATTTTATAGTGATGCTCTTTTCTGGGAAAATGGATATTTTTTTAATTTTCTTAAAATACTAGAAATCTAGCAACCCCAGGCTCACATGCATGTGTGAATTGATTGGCTAAAACAGATTCCTCTTTAAATGGGGATGTGCTTCTTAGCACCCTGTAGTCACTACCTGGCTCACTTCATGCATCCAAATCAGCATATACTAATAAAAATTAGCATATGCTAAAGTAGAGTTCCGTAGGATTATACTCAAATGCATTCAAGAAGGGTTCAGCAAAGCATGGCTCCCAGAGCCAGTGTGTTTGTAAATATGAACTAGGATGGCTTTGACATTTTCAGCGCATAAAATAAAAGAGGGACATGACAGAAATTTCTCTAAACAACACTATCAGGCCCACATGGACCACACATTTTGTTTATCTCTGCTTCTAAAGTCAGATCTAGGCAACACAAGATTGCCTGAACTGAATGTTCATTTCTAACTGTTTGAAGCTGACAAATGTGTTATAAATGCTAAGTGTGACTAAGCAATGTTATCTTAAGTCTGGGCTTCAGAGAGGTTCTTCAGCAGACCTGGCTCAGTTGAAGGAAGGGATAATCCAATGACTTACTGGGTAGTAGATGTTTTGGAATGCACCAGAAAGCAAGCTCAGGGCCTGGGGAGATAGTTTATTGTTCCTGGTAAGATGCTCAAGCAAAACATGAAGTCCCATTGTTTATGGGGTGAAATTGGACATGGACATAAGAAAACTCCAGAAGCTTGTGGGTTAACTAGTCTGGCATACAAGTCAGTGAGCCAGAAACCTAATTCCAAATATGGGAGAATATGAGGACACACATCAAAGTTGTCCTCTGACCTTCATACACACACTCAGACATGTACACACAAACACACACACACACACACAAATACACACATAAAATAAAGAATGAAAGCAAGTTCAGAAGTGTCCTGTTGATTATTGTGCATGTTACTCTGTGGGGTTGAAGATCTCCAAGAAGGCTAAATAGGTAACATAAATGAATAGAAGAAATCTAGAGAAAATTAAAAAATGCAAATATTACCCAAAGACACTTAAACACAGAGGAAGCAAAGTAAATGGGCTGTGTTCACCAATCAAACGGATCCTTGCTTCAGTTGAGCTGAGACTCAGAGGCTGTAATTTCTGGTTTAGAATCATGATCTGGATGAGTAGGGTAGAAGCTATGTGGAGGTGATTTAATCCATCTCCACTTCATAATCAACTGAAGAAATCAAAATAAAGTCCGAATTTAATTAGCTTGCCCTGAGATGTGCTCTTTAGCACCTAACTCTTTCAATGCAAATTTCGGGCTCTCTTTATTACATCCTCTGTGATTCCAAGGACATTTCTTCCCTGAAGAAACTAATAAAAATCAGTTGCCTGGGTGATTCTGAGTAGCATACTCAAAGGCAAAAGTCTAGCATGGGTAATCAGTTTAATGAACATTTATAAGTCTAATTGTAAATGCATTTTGACTCATGCAAATAGATGCCATATATCTGCCAATAATCTTTCAATGTCTTACAAGATGGATATTGCCTCAGGAAGACTCTGCAAGTACCTGTGGAATTAACAGTAATACTCAAAATAGACAATTGTGTGTGTGTGTATGTGTGTGTGTGGGGGGGAAGGGTAGGTCCGGGAGCAAGTGAAGGCTGTGGGAAGGCTATGGGAAGGTCAAGTTAACTAAGATTTTCCCTCCAGTGAGGTTAACTTTTGCTTATAATTTTAATCTTAGAAGAGTTTATTTGATTTTTTTAGGTCACCCTGTCACCATACTTAATTAAAATATTCATTGATTATTATACGATTTTTCAGCATATTGGTCGCCTGTGTATGTATGTGTTGCTTGGTTGAATCAAGTTGGACACTAAAAGAAAAACTCAATCAGTGACTGGATATTTAAACGTGTTCCCTTAAAGCTAGAGAGTTAAGGGGAAAGAAAGAGGACCAGAGGGGAGGCATAGAGAGGAAAGGAATATTTAACTGTGTAATGTTCAGTATTTGGGAGAGCTAGAGACCCTAACTGAGTTAGAGCTCTCTGATTTTTTTCATTAGAGAGATGTAGAGACATAATTTAAACTTTGAATTCAGGAAATGGTCTAGAAATAAACTACCATTCTTTGGCATATACCACAAAACATATGTACCAAAGAAACACACTATTAGACAGTATATGTAAAAGATTTTCAAGAAAACTAAATGAGCAAGGAGATTTTAATAAAGTATAAACATGTTGATTGGGATGCATTAGATAAGTACTTTTGAAAAGAGAGCAAAACTATGTTAAAAAATAGTGAAAAAAAAAAGCGAGCTGGAGAGTCTGTCTACCATGAACACACTCGAAGCTTTTAGGACACCCTGAAAAACCAAATACTGATGAGATCAGACTGAATGGGGAAAAATTAGGAGACACCAGCTTGGAACATCTATGAAAATGATTTCTAGTATATGCAGAGATCATCCTGAATATTTACATACCGGCACCAGTCCTGGAAGTTAGAAGCAAGGTCTGAGAGACAAAATGCATGCCATTGACAAACCACATCAATATTTTTGGATATCATGAAATCATTTAAGGTGATTATATGGAATTGTTTATCTTAATACAGGTTATGCATGCAATAAACATTAACTGAGCATTCGTCAGGTATCAGGCCCTATTACAGGGACCAAAAGCCAAGGATCCCAAGTAACACCTACATCCTTATGCAGATAGTCCAATGAATGGGACATTGATTGCATTGTTTTTGGTTTTTGTTGTTGTTTTTTGTTTTTTTTTTCCTGTTGCTGTGATAATACACTCTGACAAAAACTGGCTACAGGTGAAAAGGTTTAATTTGGCTCACTATTGCCAGGAATATTTCATTTTGTTCAGGGAGACAAAGCCATGAGAGCTTGAAGCTGCTATCATGTTACTTCCATATCAGGAAAGTAAGAGCTATGAAGGCATGCTCTTCTCTGTTCTCTTTCTCCTTTGAAGCAGTCTGGGATCTTAGTCAGGGACTAGCACCACTCAACGTGGGTGTGTGCATCTTCCCACTTCAATGAACACTATCAAGACACCAACACCACAAACACAAGTCTGTAGGCTTCTCTCCCAGGTGATTGTTTATTTTGTGATCTTAACAACCACACTGATGTTAATCATGTATACATGCAAACTAACACATTTACAGTTATAACTGTGAATTCCCTCTGAAAATAGATGTGTGGCTCTGTGAAAGAATATGTAAGCCAACCTTTTCTATCTGAGGATAACTAGAACTCTGAAAGATGACGATATTATGGGCTGACTCTATGAAACTGTTTATATTGCCTTGCAATTTGCTTGAGGCATAGGAGGCTCATATTTTTGAAGCTCTAATGTTTCAGAGTGTATGGTTGATTATCAACCTGAGCAAATAGAACAACTGTGAACACAGTCCTTGAACTCTCATATAGTACTGTGGCAAGCAATTTCATTCTCAGGTATAAAATGCTTAATAATTTAGAAATGACATTCTACTGAGTTCTATCTGTGATGGAGTTTATTAAAATGCTCATTTTGACTAATAACAGTTGTATCAAGTCAGTAGCTCCAGTAGCTGTTAGAAGAGCCACAATTTAATTAAATTATCTGGAAGGGGTAAATTGATTTCACAGCAAAATCACTTCTTTCAATTTACCTTTCTAGACCTCTGATTTTACTTGTTAATTGAGTTACCTTTGTATATTGAATTGTAGTAGTTAACACTCTTCACAGTGGATTTGATAAGACAAAACAAGAATCTCCAAACCAAGACACATAAGTTTTGACTACAGACATAAATATATGTTTCCTTTACATTTAAGGAGAAAGCACATTTAAATTGCCCTATTCCTAGGATGATCTTATTTGTTAGACAAAGTAACAGACATTAAGTATTTTCTTACTATGAATAGAGGACAAAGTGAAACTAATGTACCTAACATATAATTTTATATTTTTTCTTAGTGCCATTTATGAAGTATGCATTTTCCTTTTCTTCTCATTATAACTTATAAAATCCACACTGATTAAATTATGTAGATATGTCAGGTATTAGAAATTTAAAGTACTCTTTAAGTAGTGTATATACGTGAGTGTGTAGTGTTTGTGTGCACTTGAGCACAGGTGTCCACGGATGCCAGAACAAGATTTTGGATTCCCTGAAACTGGAGTTAAAGTTGGCTGTGAACTGTTTATCACAGATGCTGGGAATTTAGTTACGGTCCTCTGAAAGAACAGTACACAACTGTTGCACTATCTCTCCAGTCCTGAGGTATTACATATTTAATGACAAATTTAAAAAGCAGTGTGTGTTCATCTCAATGCAGATTAATGTATTTAGCAGTAAAATAGCCAATGTGAAGTTGGTTTCCTAAATGCATGGAATCATTTAGAAATATTTACATTGAAGTATAGGAAGAAGCTGAACACCCCAGCTGGAATACAGACAACTCATTTTACTTTTGTCCTATTGACAAATGTGATACTACCTATCATAACCACCCATTTTAGTGAACTATCATGAGTGTTTGTATACAGCACTGTAATGACTGCCACAGGTAATACGTGGGGCAGGTCCTAAAACCCCCGTGTCACTCTCTTGTTCTCTGCTTAATTCAAAGTTCTTATTAGACAGTGCTATCTTATTGTTCAAGTGGACTTTTACTTCTAGACTGTCATATAAGCAAATATGACACAATATTTTACTATTAGTGGTTGATATCTTTATTAGGGCGTATTCGTTGTTCCTCCATGGTGCAAGAACATCACTAACAGAGTTCTTTCTATCAGTGGATGCTATCTGCTGTAAAGTTAGATCATAGTTGATTTAGGTATTTTGTATTTTTATTTGTGGATAGTATTTCTGCTAAAAATATCCACACTCTGTTAACTTTATAATTTTTATTTTATTTTTTGTCAATATGCTCTTGTGCACATTAATAATATTTGATGTCATATCTCAACACTGCACACAGGCTACTTCAGGAGATTTATTCATGCCTCTTCATATCATGTTTCCATTATTGAAAATTTCAAGTTCTAATCATTTATAAAGTATAAAATTGGTTCAATTTCCCTTGTTTCCTTCCATTTTGAGAATATATTTGTATAGAAGTAAATATTCTAAGTTTTTTTGTTTTTTTTTAAACTTTTCTTTGTAAGATTTATTTTTATGTCTATGTGCACACACCTGAGTGCAGTAGCTTGTGGAGGTCAGAAGAAGGTGTTGGACTCCCTGCTCAATACAGATGTTATGAACTAAGAACTTGAATCATCTGCAAAAGACTGAGCCATCTTTTGAGGACTTTATTTTCTATAGGAATATTTTTTAATAAGTTCTTTAAAAAGAAGAAACATTCTTTATATTCCATATTATTTGTAATTATTTACATTTAATTTGATATTTTGTTTAATTAAAAAATCAAGAGAAAAGGATTCTATTAAAACACCATGATTGAGAAAGAATTGATTTACTTCAGTCTTCTGAGAAACTTTTGTTTTGGGAACCAAATTAATGAATAATTGGACGGCACACATGCATTCTAACTTTGATTAGAGCTTGCTGGAGAAAAGATAAGTATTTTTCTTCCTCCCCTAATTCTCCCTTAAGGATTTAAAAAGGCTGGCAAACATTATACAAAGACAGGGCACATTTCCTAAATTTTGCAGGTGTCTGTGTGGATGTAGCCTAAGCACCTGCTCTCAGAGGCTCACATACATTTCTTTGCTGTCTGCTCTACTGATGCTGTGACCATCCCTGAACAGAATCAAACTTTGCATATTAGTAATCAGAGTCTATTGCCTATCCTGGGCTGTGGACTCCTTCCATGCCTTCATGGAAGACAGTGTTAAAAGTGCTCTTTCTGATCTTGTAGATTTAGGTTAAACTTCTTGCTTCTAGTATAACAGAATGGCCTTGTGACTGTTTTCTTCTGGATGAAAAACGTCACAGAGTTCTGTGAACTTTGAATATAGTACACAAACTTTATGACTAGATTTGATAAGGTAGGCTTTGATAATTTAACAGGATGATTTCCAAATTTCCTATCAATTTCTTTTTTAATTTATTTAGTTTGTGGTGCTCTGACTATGCTGTGTGTGTCTCTCTCTCCCTCCCTCTGTTCCTCTCTCTCTCTCTCTCTCTCTCTCTCTCTCTCTCTCTCTCTCTCTC
>NW_021604653.1:4074936-4099936 GCF_004785775.1 Grammomys surdaster
CTCTCTCTCTCTCTCTCTCTCTCTCTCTCTCTCTCTCTCTCTCTCTCGCTGTGTGTGTGTGTGTGTGCGCGCGTGTGCATGTGAGTGTAGTGTTTCCATACATATATGAGTGTCCGGTGTATGTTTGTGTGTGTGTGAGATCAGAGGAGGACTTCAGATGTCATTCTCTCTCATGCTTCACCTTATTTCCTTGATAATGAACTTCAGTGGTCATGGAGCTAAGCTAGCAACAAGGCCCAAAGATGCTTCTGTCTCTGCCACACACAGCAATTGGGTTGTAGGCACATGGGTAAATATAGACGTTATTTGGTTTTTCCAGATTTATTTATCTTACAGTGTAACTGTTTTGCTTGCACAAATGCTTGCACACCATGTGTGTACCTGGTGCCCACAGATGGTATAAAAATAATGTTTCAGATTCCATAGAACAGGATGGTTGTAAGCCCCCATGTGGATGCTTGTGAGGGAACCTGGTCCTTTGCAAGAGCAACAAGTGCTCTCAAACTCTGAGCAGTCTCTTTAGTCTCCATGCCTGGACTTTCATAGGAATACTGGGGATTTGAACTCAGGTCCTCATGATTTCCCCCTTTCCACTGAAACCCTGCCTCCACTTTTAATTATTATTATGATGATGTTCTGATTGTCTGTTCTGGACATGCTTCTTTTCTCCTCTGAACATGGGGAAAGTTGTCATGTAGTCTCTGAGAAGAAAGACATTCTCTTGCTAGGGAGTATTCTGGGTATTTTACATTATGCTCTCACGAGGCAAAGAAGTTAATTTTACTCCTTTTCATAACCACCACAAAAGTCCTCTAAAATGCATATTGAATGAAGTGAATGCTCTCATTTTGAGCTCTAAATCTGTGTACATATTAATATTTCTCCATAATCATAACAGCAGCTGCTGTTGATCCAGTAGTTATTGTGTGCTGGCCTCAGTGCTGAGTCACCATTGGCTGCCTTCAATTTCAAACATCTCCTCAAGTTGAGAACTAGTTAGTTAACTCTAGCTGTCCCAATTCACCAAAGACAGGTTGAATTTCAGGATTGTGGCATCAGTTTATAGTTTTTGATATCTAGTAAAATTGCCCTGTCTGAGTTACCCTTATAATCTTAATCCTAGTTTTGTGTTACTTTCTTAGTATTTATTTTATTATTACTCATAGGTGTCAGTTTAGGACTTATATGCCACATTATACATATGAATGTCCAAGAAAATCTCTTAGGAGTTAATGCTCTCCTTCCACAGAGGTCAAATTCAGGTTGTCAGGCAAAAATAACAAATGCCTTGTGCTTTTACCTGCTGAGCTCTCTCTCCTCTCTCTCTCTCTCTCTCTCTCTCTCTCTCTCTCTCTCTCTCTCTCTCTCTCTCTCTCTCTCTGTCTCTCTCTCTCTCGTCTGTGTGTGTGTGTGTTCTTTCTTCCATACTGTCAGCTGAGGCTACATGAGTGTCACTATCATCTCTGATGATTGCTTTTGAGATTAGGAATCAAAGTCTGATTGTGTACCATTTCCAGTACTTATATTTATTTAAAGAGTATTAAGTTGTTTTGATGGTGTGATTTATGCTTCCTGTTTGTGTGCTTGCTTAAGATCTGGTTGTGGAGTGTGGTCTTGGGGTGTGCTGTTTCTTCTGGTTATAAACCACTCATTGTCCCAAGCTTCCCTCTGCTCGGTGTAGAGCTGTACAATGAAGAACCTGGAGAAAATGCCTTCTATTCCCACTTCTTTCCCTCCTTCTTGTCTCCATGTGTAACTCTCTATAAATGGGATGCAAGTCTTTATCCTATGGAGTATATTTTATACATGTTGTTGAAATTCTGGGTCTACCTTTTAGAATTTCTTGCAGGACAAATTCAATCACTGCCAAGAACAATCCATAGAGAGCCTGCTAGCGATGTAAACTTCCTATGTTGGCAAGCTCTGGTGGATATGAACTTGATGCTGCTCCTCAGAGGATCTGACTTCTGACTGTGTCTTGCCTACTCTTGGAATGATCACACACCTTGGCTATGTTCCACGTAGGAATGTAAATTCTTATATCCCAACTCCCACAGTTATACCATCTCTGCTCTTTTGTTTCTCCCCTCTTCCTTCTGCTAGGTGTGGTATCACATGGCTCTTAAGCTTTGAAGCCTCCAGAGAGCTATAAATCAGTGCTAACATCAGCAGAAGGAAATGGGAGAGGTCTTCTTATATCAACTCAATCTTGACAAAAGAGACTGATTTTCCTAAGTGACAAGATGGTGTGTGTGGGGGGGAGGGTGGTGGCTGCTTTATCTCACATTCACTTACCATCACTCTTAGTATACTGGGCAGCATTTATTGTATTTTTTGGTTGTTACATTAAGAAACATTCAATAACATAATTTTTATCTCTCTGCATTCACATGCACGCATGTACACACACACACACACACACACACACACACACAGAGACACATACACATTAGGGCTGTGTCCCTGTGGTGTGTGTGTGTGTGTGCATATGCTTTTTAAATAAATAGCACATGAACTGGAAATACTGCTCAGTGATTAAGAGCACTAACTTCTCTTCCAGAGGTCCTGAGTTCAATTCCCAGCAACCACATGCCAGTTCACAGCCATCTGTAATGAGAACCGATGCCCTCTTCTGGTGTGGGTGAAGACAGCTTAAGTGTACTCATACATAAAGTAAACAAATCTTTAGAAAAAAACAACAAAAATGAATAACATACATTTTTAAACTGTATGTTCTTCCTATTGTCTGTCCTATGAATGTTTAAGTCATTTCCTTCACAACCTACTACACTAATCATATTGTCTGACATAGGTCATATCTCACAGTATGTAGAACAGCACTGCAGCAGAAAAAGGAATAAGCATGTGTGGTGGTCGTTCTCCTCGTTCTGTCTTGATACTTTAGAGAATGGCCATTGGAAACCATTGTTGAGCTTGAGTTTATCATTGAGGAAGTTGAAATGTCTAAGGTTACTGAGCATATGGCAAGCAGATGTCAAAGGACAAGTAGCCAGTTAGCACATAGAGAGAGTAGACACAGCAAATCATTGTCAAATTGCAAGGATAAACTTTTCAAGATATAAAAAAATATATTTTAGTGTATGTGTATTTCTCTCTCTATATATGGGTACCTGTAGAGGTCAGCAAAGGACATTGAATCCCCCAAAACTGGAGTTACATACTTCTGCATGCCTCCTGCCATTGATGCTTGGAAGAAAACTAATTCTTTGCAAAAGCAGTAAAGCACTAAGTGCTCTTAACCACTAGACCATCTCCCCAGTTCCTGAGTTTGACTGTCTTTATTTATCTGAATTGTGTGTGTGTGTGTTCATGAGCATGGGTATTACAGTATTCATCAGAGATAACTATGATAACCTGACTAATAGGGCACAGAAAGGTACCAAGTGTAGCATTATGAACTGGAGGTTTATAAACATCCACCAGAAATCTGCTGGGAACGCTGAGAGAGTCAGCTGGAGCTTCTAGTTGAGCTTTCCCTACAAGGATGGACTTCCCACTTCTATTTGTATTTGTGGAGTTTCTTATTCTATGGGATAAACAATGGCATGTGCTGGAAATGTTTTCTTCTCTTGATGGTCTCAGAGACAAAGTATTTTTCAGTATCCAGATCTACTTGCTTCTCACACCCCTTAGAGAGCCAGGGGCAACATGACCTAGAAAAGGGGATTTGGAAGGAAACTACAGAACATGTTTGTGCTCTCAGAGTAAACATTTTATAAGCTTAAAAGGCACATCAGAGTTTAGCAACATCATTTAAATTGTACTCCCCAGTACTGTTAATTACCAGGTCATTAGCAAGACTTTCCTAAAAGTGGTCCTAAAATTTTCAATATCATAATTATCAAAATGAGTTGACTCTACTCTAATGCTTGAAACGCCAGGGACATTTGGAGGCAAGAGAAATAAGCATTGTTGAGCCAGACCACTCTCTCCCTCTTTGTGATTTAATTAGGAAGCTCTCTGTCTCTGTCTCTCTGTCTCTCTGTCTCTCTCTCTGTCTCTCTCTCTGTCTCTGTCTCTCTCTGTCTCTGTCTCTCTCTGTCTCTGTCTCTCTCTGTCTCTCTGTCTCTCTCTCTCTCTGTGTGTGTGTATTTGTTACTGAACAATTTTATGGTTTTCCATGAGTATGAAAGTCATCCAATATCGTCTCTTAAAACCACTTTGGGTGTTAGGAACATGGATCAATGTTTTTAACTCAATGGATCCAATCCTTAGCACCACATAAAAACTGTGGGCTGTGATGGTACACACACTTAATTCCCAGTGCTGAAGAAGCAAAGACAGACTGGGTACTGTATTTTGGTGCCATCCTATCCTCCAGTAGGCCATGGAGATACCCTCAAAAGGAGATAGAAACACTTCCTATCTGTCACTTTCTGTGAGTGGCATATGAGACTAAAAAGTCCTTCTGAACTCCACATATACATGCACACACACACACACACACACACACACACACACACAGATGGCTGCACACGCATACACACAAACACGCACACTCACAGGCACATATACAGATAATCGTTCTCATTTTAAAAACCCTTGGTTCTGTGAAGGATCAAGGCCCCAGTGTAGGAGAATGTGAGGGCAGGGAGACAGGGGTGAGTGGGTGAGTGGGGGAACACCCTCATAGAAGCAGAGCGAGGAGGAATGGGAAAGGAGGTTTCTGAGAGGGAAACCGGGAAAGGTATAACAATTGAAATATGAATAAAAAATATCCCATAAAACAACTACAGAATATATAGATTTAATTATTTCCTGTATTTTTTCACTATGCAAATTAGCCATTATTTCCAGTACTTGGGCCACTTTTATACATGTTTAAGTTTTAGTATTCATCTCATCCCAGGATGGCCTTATCTTTTTCAAAAGATGATCATGATAGAACATGAAGAAAGAACTTGACATGGAAGAGAGTCCTTGCTCTCAAGTTGTAGCTGGTGCCCTTTTGTGGCCTCAGGGGGCAAATGTGTGCTCTCACCAGGGTGAGAACTTGATCTTCAGACTCAATTAGCTTTTCCCCAGCTTCCTTCTAATGCTAAGGTTTTCCTTGTTTTATTTTTATTTTTTAGCCTTTATTGTACACTTCTAATTTTATTCTCAGTGTGACCTCTTAGACATCTACAGAGAAAGGCAAATTGCTGTAGAAACTTCAGTGCAAGAATGTGCAGAGGAATAAGATTCTCTTGGCAGGAACAGTGGGGCAGATATGCTTACTGAGAGCAGACTGTTTCCTGTGCCTCAAGAACAGGAGTAGAATGACATGGTGGCACAGGCTATAATAAGGATGTGATCTCCCTTTTTTAGGTTCTATAATTTTCAGTAGTTACTGGTGTTTCATACGTCTTTGTTCTCTAAATACATGAGTGGATGATAGAAGGAAGAGTCTATTTGTGTCATACCTGCCATCCAAATGCTTGAGAGGAAGAAGCTGAAGGATCGCCTTCAGCTGCATGACAAGAAATAAGGCTACAGAATATATGTAGTAGTACAGCTTATTGACTCTCTCATAACAGGCTTAAACCCCAAATGAAATAGAAGGCATGTCATTATTGTCGTGAGATTTGTGTTACATCAGTCAGCTAAGTTTTCACCATAACTTTTCACTGGAAACACAATGAAACCAGTACTGTTTCTGGGACGCCTAAGACTGACTTTTGCCAATCTGATGCTTAAGTATTCCAATCAATACTAATGTCTTTATTACACATAGTAGTGACTGACTCTCTATGCTTTCCTTCTCCCCCTTCTCCTTCCTTTTTTCCTTCCTCCTCTCCTCCCCCTCTCTTCCTACCTCCCTCCCTCTCCCCAATCTCTCTGAAAGATACAAACACACACACACACACACACACACACACACACACTACTTGATGTCCTGCATTCTCAGATTCATGTTCTGACAAATTAATGGTGTAAGACAATATAAAGTTATTCATGACCTTGGTGCATGTAGATTTTGTGGCTTGCAATAACCAGTAACAAAGCATCCATTGCTCTCTTCTCCCCACTCGCTTTGGTTTTGTCTCCGGCAGGAATTATTGTCTGGGTTATCTTCTGCTTACAAACCTTTGGCATTTCACTACATGTATTTGCCTTTGTACAATATAAACCACTTCATACTTTGATATGCAATTGTGTTGATTTTAAATTATTTTTTTGTTAATTTGTGAAACTTGGCCAAATCTCCCAATCTGTCTTTGTTTCAGAAACTTGTCTGGAGAATGGTAGTAAATCTATGTCTTGGAATTGTGGTAGAGATGTTAACATTCTTAAAATAATTCTATTGGATGGTAAGAGTGTGGCATGAAAGTATTGGGGAGCCCATCCTTCTCAAGGCTCCAGAAGAATCAGGAACTACAGAGGACAAACTAACCTACAGCAGGCTGCAAGATGCTGCTGCTAGATTACGTTGGTGGTGTTGAACCAATGACCTCTTTTGCTTCCTTATTCTGAATACAATTATTAATATGGGAAACAGAGAGATATTAAATTCCCAGTTTAAAACTTCTATTATCCCATCATAACTTTGACTCCATGGCAAATGCTGGGAAATTTCTTTTATATTGACTTTGTTAGGAGGTTATTTTTTGTCTTGTTTGTTTTTCATAAAAACTGATTTCCTCATGTTATTGTGATCCTGGGATTTCTTACTTTCAATTTATTGTGTTAAAATTAAAATATTTATTTCAATATAATAAATGCCATTGTGAAAAACTCAGGATTGGATATCAGCTGAGTGGGAAGGAAGCTTGCCCAGCATGCAGGATGCTCTGGGTTTGATACCCAGCACTACATTAACTAGGCAGGGTATGCACACCTGTGATGCAAAAACAGCTAGCAAGGATGTGGGTACAGGAGCATCTTTTCTCATTGCTGGTAAGAACATAATCTAGTGCAGCAACTGCAAACACAAAGTAGACCTACCGTATGACCCAATGCTCTACTGTTCCTAGCTATGTGCATTGAGAAGTCACATAAGGATAAAATAGAGTAGTACATCCATCACAACAGAAGGAACATTTAAAAAATGTTTCTACGTATGGTCTCTACCATATCCAGAGGTTAGGCACAGCCCCTGGTTGAGGGATGGGCCAACCCACTCATCTCAAAGATATTAACCCAGAATTGGTCCTGTAATACAGGAATCAAGAGTGGAGCCAAGATTGAAGGAAAGGCCATCCAGAGACTGCCCTACTTGGGGATCCATCTCATATGCAGATTTCAAACCCAAACCATATTGCTGATGCCAAGAAGTGCTTACTGACAGGAGCCTGATATAGCTGTCTCCTGAGAGGGTTTGCCAGAGCCTAACCAATACAAATGGTGATGCTTGCAGCCAACCATCAGACTGGGCATGGGGACCCCAATGGAGGTGTTAGGGAAAGGACTGACAGAGCTGAAGGGGTTTGCAATCCCATAGAAAGAACACAATATCAACCAACCTGACACTTCACCCCAAGAGCTCCCAAGGATTATACCACCAACAAAGGGTACACATGGAGGGACCCATGAATTCAGCTGCATATGTAGCAGAGGATTGCCTTATCTGGCATCCACGGGAGGAGGAGGTCCTGGATCCTATGACGGATGGATGCCCTAAGGTAGAGGAATGCTGGGTGGTGAGGCAGTGGGTGGGTAGGGGAGCACCCTCACAGAATGAAGGGGGAGGGGGGATGAGACTGAGGGTTTGCAGAGGGGAAACCATGAAGGAGGATAACATTTGAAATGTAAATAGATAAAATAACCAATTCAAAAAATTAAGAAAAGAAAAAAATTACAAATGAATCAAATTTAAAAAATAAATTTCTGCTTCTATAAATGTGACAAAGATGTTAGAATTAAAAATGAGCACCGATAGCTTTATGGTGTTCAAAATAAAAGGGGAGGAGGGCGTTGGGACAAAATGGGTCTGGTGTAACGTTTTGAATGGGAATTGACCCCTCCAGCTCATAAATTTGAGTACTCAGTCCTCAGTAGGTGAAACTGTTTGGTAAGGATTAGAAGACTTGGCCTTATTGAAGGAGGTGTGTTACTGGGGGCTGGGGTTTGAGGTTTCAACAGGCCTATGCACTTTTTAGTGTCTCTTTCCCTGGTTCATGTGTTTGAAGGTGCAAGCTCTCCTTTACTGCCTAATCCTTACCTGCTAGCCTTCCTGACTGTCTGCTGCCATGCTCCTCACCACATTGGTCAGGGAATCACCCTCTGAATTTGTAAACTCCCAATAAACCCTCCCTTCCTTAAGTTTCTTTGTTTGGGGTGTCTTTGAGTAAATAAACTCTTTTTTAAAAAAAAAATTTTTTTAAAATTTTATTTATTTGATAGGTTTGAGTATTTTGCCTGCCTGCAGATTAATATACCATAGGTATATCTGATGTCAGTGGAGGTCAGAAACTAGCTTTTGATTCCCTGAAACTGGAGTTATGAATAGTTACCCTGTGGGTACTAGAAGCTAAACCTTGATCCTCTGAAAGAACAGCAAGTGCTCTTAACAAAGTTAGCTACCTCTTCATCCCTGTTCCTTAATTCATAAAGGTAACAATACGCAAATCTTTCAAACAGCGAGACTCAGTGAGAATTCATTATGCTTAAATAAAAGCTGAAGAAATAAATAGACAATGTGCTTTCTGCATTTCATTTCTTGTAATTTTGTTTTCCCCCTAATGAGCATGGAAAAACACAAAAGCAGGTAGCCAAGGCATGGGTTAAAACTACAATATTTTTCCAAAGCACCTGTTTCTTCACTGTTGTCTATAGATGGTCGTCAGCACACTCTGTGATACAGCAGAAACATGTGGCTTTTATGGCTGACCTTTGTATGATGGGTTTTAGTCTTATAAAAACAACAAATATTGATTCCTCTGCCCTTATTATGAATATCCCAAAGGGACAAACATTAAAATATGTCATTAAATAAGCTTATGACTGAACTGTGTAAATTATTCCAGAATAGTATGCTTTTAATATTGACCTTTATGAATTTATCTTTTCACATATGTATACTGAATTAACATCATTTCTCACATCCCCTACCTTCATCCTGCCCTGCCATGTTACACACACACACACACACACACACACACACACACACTCTTATATGAATTAAATCTGTTTATTTAGTTTAGTGTTAATTATATGTATATGCTTTTAGACTTTACATTTGGTTTTGGATTCTTCTCTCAGCAGTTGTTATTTGCTTGTAGCTAATAACACCTAAGGGTACTGCCCAGTGAGCTTTCCCCATCAACACTGGCATGTCAACTGGTATTGTCATTATTGAGATCCTAGTTAGGATCAATTTGCTGAAAGTTCATGGGTTCAATTTCCCTGTCCTAGGCAGAAGACTCTGGAAGCAGATGTCCTGGTCCTCCAGCTCTTACAGTCTTTCTGTTCTCTCTCCTATGATATTCCCTGAGACTTAGGTACAAATGTTGTGTTGTAGATTCATCAATGGGGGCTGGACAGCCCACTTCTCCTTTGTTCTCTATACTTTGATCAGAAGCTTGTTGATTTGGGATGAGACCTACACTCATCTCTGGGTATAACTGTATGCATTTAGACTGGATTTAGAGATTATACTGGTCCATGAAAGGAACAGTAGTAGGTTCTTCTCCAGCTCTGAGTAGTTGATTATTTTTATTTTCTATTTAGTTTTTCATTCATTAATTATTTTATTTATTTATATTCCAAAAATTGTCTGCCTTTCCAGTCCCCCTTCCCTGAATTCATCCTCCCAACTCCCCTACCATTTGCCTCTGAGAGGGTACCTCCCTAAGGAATCCCTCAACCCTGGGGGATCAAGTCTTTACAGGATTAGGTGCTTCCCCTCCAGCTGAAGCCAGAAAAAGTAGCCCTCTGCTACTTATGTTCCCCTGGCTTCTGACCAGCCCAGGTATATGCTCTTAGATTGGTTCCTTAGTCTCTGGGAGTTCCCAAGAGTCTAGGTTAATTGACACTATTAGTCTTCCTATGGAATTGGCATCCCTTTCAATTCCTTCAGTGTCTCCTCTAATTCTTCCATAGGAGTCCCTGATCTAGGTCTTATGCTTGGCTGAGAGAATCTGCATCTGTCTCAATTAGCTGCTAGTATTAGTAGGGCCTCTCAGAGGACAGCTATGGTAGGATACTGTCTATAAGCACATCCTAACATCAGCAACAATTTCAGACCTTGGTGCACCCTACACTACCCATGAGATGAATCCCAAGATGCACTGGTCACTGGACTACCTTTCCTTCAATCTTTCCCCTATTTTTTGTCCCTAAAGTTCTTTTAGACAAGAACAATTCTTGATCCTCTCCATTCTGATTGGTGTGAGTTGGAATCTCGTGGTAATTTTGATTTTCATTTCCCTGGTGACTAAGGATGTTGAACATTTCTTTACATGCTTCTCAGTCACTCAAGATTTTTCTACTTAGAATTCTCTATTTAGGTCAGTACTCCATTTTTAAGTTGGATTATTTAGTTTACTGGAGATTAACTTTTTGAGTTCTTTATATATTTTGTTTATTATTACTCTATCATATGTATGGTTAGTGAAGATTTTTTTCCTGATCTGTAGGTTGTCTTATTTGTCCTATTGACAGTGTCCTTTGTTTTAGAGAATCTTTTCAGTTTCATGAAGTCCCATTTATCAATTTTTGATCTTAGAACTTGAGCAATTAGTGTTCTTTCAGGAAATTTCTCCCTGTGCCAATGAGTTTATAGCTCTAGCTAAATGTCTCTTCTCTTAGATTCAGTGTACCTGATTTTACATTGAGGTCTTTGATCCTCTTGGAGTTGAACTTTGTACAAGGTAATAAATATGCATCTATTTTCATTCTTCTACACGCAGACCACCAGTTAGAACAGCACCATTTACTGAAGATACTTTATTTTATAAACTGTATGGCTTTGGCTGCTTTGTCAAAGATCAATTGTCCATAAGAGTGTGGGGTTATTTCTGGTTCTGCAATTCTATTCCATTGATCAACTTGTCTATGTACCAGTATCATGCGGTCTTTATCACTATTGCTCTGTAATATAGCTTGAGGTCTGAGATGGTGATTCCCCCAAGAGATCTGTTATTACTGAAAATTGTTTTGGCTATCCAGGGATTTTTGTTTTTCCACATGAAATTGAGAATTGCTCTTTCCATGTCTGAAGAATTGCGTTGGAATTTTGATGAGGAATGCATTGAATCTGTAGACTGTTTTTGGAAGTACTATTGATTTGTGAGCATGAGGGATGATTCCATTTTCTGAGGTCTTTTTTGATTTCTTTCTTCAGGAAATTCTTGGCTTATAGATCTTTCACTTGCTTGGTTAGAATTACACCAAAATACTTTATATTACTCGTGGCTTTTGTGGCAAATATTGTTTCTATAATTTCTTTCTCAGCCTATTTATCAGTTGTATAAAGGAGGCTACTGATTCTTTTAGTTAATTTTATATTGCTCTTTGATGAAGTTGTTCATCAGCTTTAGTGAATCTCAGGTAGAATTTCAAGGGGTCACTTATGCATCTATCTTATTATCTGCAAATGGTTATACCTTGCCTTCTTCCTTTCCAATTTGTATTCTCTTGTGTCCCTTGTAATTTGTATCTCCTTTTGTTGTCTTACTGCTCTAGCTAGAACTTCAAGTACTATGTTAAATAGATTGGGAGGGAGTGGGTAGCCTTGCCTTATCACTAATATCAGTTGGATTACTTCAAGTTTCCCTCCATTTCGTTTGATGTTGACTATTGGTCTGCTATATATTGCTTTTAAAATATTTAGGTATGTGCCATGAATTCCTGATGTCTCCAAGACTTGTTACATGAACGAGTGTTGAATTTGTCAAAGGCTTTTTCCATTGTCTAATGAGATGACCATATGACTTTTTTCCTTGAGTTTGTTTATATAGTGTATTACATTGGTGTTGATGAATTTTCATTTGTTGAACCCCTGCATCCCTAGGATGAAGCCTACCTGATCATGGTGAATGATGGTTTTGATATGCTCTTGTATTTGGTTTTCAAGAATTTTATTGAGTATTTTTACATCGATATTCATAAGGGAAATTGGCTAAAGTTCTCTTTGTTGGGTCTTTGTGTGGTTTAGGTATCAGAGTAACTGTGGCTTCATAAAATGAATTACATAGTGCCCCTTCTGTTTCTATCTTGTGAAATAGCCTGAGGAGTATTGGTATTAGCTCTTGATTAAAGGTCTGGTAGAATTCTGCACGAAACATATCTGGCCCTGGATCTTTTTTCGGTTGGGAGGTTTTTAAATGACTGCTTCTATTTCCTTAGGGGTTATTTATGGAACTGTTTAGTTTATATGATTTTGATTTACTTTGGTATATGGTATCTGTCTAGAAAATCATCCATTGTTTTCTTGATGTTCCAGTTTTATCAAGTATAGGCTTTTGTAGTAAGACCTGATGAATTTTTTAATTTCCTCAATTTCTGTTGTTACATCTCCCTTATCATTTCTGATTTTCTTAATTTGAATACTTTTTCTGTGCCTCTTAATTAGTTGGGCTAAGTGTTTGTCTATCTTGTTGATTTTCTCGAACAACCAGCTCTTGGTTTTGTTGATTCCTTGTATTAGCTTCTTTGTTTCTACAAGATTATTTTCAGCTTCTACTGCTTCTACTCCCCTGGGGTATATTTGCTTCCTTTTGTTCTGGAGCTTTCAGCACACCTTCTTTATCAAGGCACTTTGTGCAGTCAATTTTTCTCTTACCACTGATTTCATTGTGCCCCATAAGTTTGAGTATGTTGTGCCTTCGCTTTCATTGAATAATAGAAACCTTTAATTTCTTTATTTCTTTCAGAACCAAGTTATCATTGAGTAGAGAGCTGTTCAACTTCCATGAGTATATGTGCTTTTTGTTGTTTCTGTTGTTGTTGGTTGTTGTTGTTAGTTTGTGGTGATCCGATAGAATGCAAGTGCTTATTTCAAACTTCTTGTTTCTGTTGAAGCTTGTGTTGTGTCTGTTTTTATGGTCAGTTTTGACGAATGTTCTGTGAAGTCCTGAGAAGGTATATTCTTTTATGTGGAGGTGAAAGGTTCTATATATATCTGTTGAATTCATTAGATTCATAACTTCTGTTAGTTTCATTGTGTCTTTGATGTTGAGAGATATTAATGACACAGGACTATTAGTTTCTGTTATTTTGTTGTTGGAGGAGGAAGTGTGTGACTATGTATGTGTACGCTTACACGCACACGCTTGTGTGTTGTATGTGATTCTCTGCTTTTGTTTTTTTTGTGAGATAATTAATTTCTTACGTTTTTCTTAGCTGTAGTTATCCTTCTTGTGCTGGAGTTTCCCTTCTAGTATCCACTGTAGGGCTGGATAAGTAGAAAAATATTCTTGAAAGTTTTTTTTCATGTAATATATTAGTTTCTCCATTTATGGTGATTAAGAGGTTTACTGATTAGTAGTCTGGGTTGGCATCTGTGGTCTCTTAGGGTCTATAAGACATCTGTCTAAGATCTTCTGGCTCTTAGTGTCTCTGTTAAGATATCATTTGTAATTCTGATAGGTCTGCCTTTATAAGTTACTTGGCCTTTTTCCTTACACCTGTTAATATTCATTCTTTGTTCTGAACATATAGTATTTTGATTATTATGTGGCAGGAGAATTGTTTCTGGTCCAATCTATTTAGAGTTCTGTAGGCTTCTTGTACATTTATGCCCATCTCTTTCTTTAGGCTAGGGAAATTTTCTTCTGTGATTTTGTTGAAGATAATTTCTGGCCATTTAAACCAGTAATCTTCACCCCCCCTTCTATTCCTATTACTTTTAGGTTTGGTCTTTTCATTGTGTCCCAAATTTCCTGGATGTTTTGGGTTAGGAACATTTTACACTTGATGTTTTCTTTGACTGATATATCAGTCAAAGTATCTTCTATTGTTTGTTCTATGCTTGAAATTTTCTCTTCCATATCTTGTATTCTGTTGATTATATTTGCTTCTGTAGTTCCTGTTCTATTTCCTAGGTTTTTCCATCTCCAGGGTTGCCTCAATATGTGATTATTTTATTGTTTTATTTTGTTTTATAGGTCTTAGACTGTTTTATTCATTTCTTTCACCTGTTTTATTGTATGTTCCTTTATTTCTTTTATAGATTTACTTGTTTCCTCTTTAATGGCTTCTACCAGTTTGACTGAATTTTCCTCTATTTTTAAAGGGAATTGTGTACATCGTCTTAAAAGGATTTAATCATCTTTATGAGATGAGATTTAATGTCAGAGTCTTGCTCTTGAAGTGTGTTAGAGTAGCGAGGGTTTGCTGTAGTAGGACAGCTGAGTTCTGCTGGTGGCAAATTGCATTGGCTACTGTTGATTATGTCCTTGAGCTTGACCTTCTCCATCTGGTTGTCTCTGGTGTTAACTAGTATCTGTGTCTCAGATTAGAGCAGGCCTCCATAGAGGCAGGTAGAACTTTGTGTCCTAGTTTAGAGCAGGTCTTCTGGAAGGCAGGCAATGCTGTTTCTCTGGTTAGAACAGTATTCCTGTGTTCCTAGCCAACCAAGCCTCCTGGTAGACATGGAGAGTTGTGGGGTGGGTGAGAATGCCAATCTTCCTAGAGTACCAGTAGAAATGTGGACTGGGAGGGAGATGGTACTCCAGCAGAGTGGGAGAGATCCTACTTTTGCTTGGCTCTGTGGAGTCTCAGATGTAGTGTGTATTGGGGTTGGGGTCTCACCTTCATGCCTGGTTAGAGCTGTCCTCCTGTGAGACAGGCATGGGTGTGAGGTTGGGTAGGGGGAATGTCTATCTGCCACCGGTGCAGATTATTTAAGTTTACAGTACTAGGCCTAGGCTTGAGAGATGGCCTCAGCATTTAAGAACACTAGGTGCTTTTCCAGAGGTCTTGAGTTCAATTCCTTGCAATCACAGGTTGGCCTATAACCACCTATAAATGGTTTTGATACAGTCTGCTAGCAGTCACGTGTACATCAAGACAGATAGATAAATAAATAAATAGATAAATAAATAAATAAATAAATACATGATAGTGACTGCCCTTATGCCTAATTAAACTGCTGCTGCCCATCACAAAATATAAGGATGAGTATTGTATTTTGATGCTTGCTGTTTTATATATTATACTATATTATTTTGTGTGTGGGGAGTGGAGTTGACTAAAAAATTGTAGCTCTATGGGCAGGACATCCAGACATGTTACATTTACACTCTAAAACAAAATCAGACAATACCTCAGCTCTCTTTTCACTTCTCTTTATTTTTTTAACTTTCTTTCATTAACTGGCATAAATTATTACCAGCCATCAACAATTTCAGTAAAGCCGGTGAAGATATACATGTCTCCTCTCATGTCCACTCCTATTTGACTCTAAGAAAGATAAAGTTATATATTTGCCCTTATTTTATCAATTCATTGATTTTTGAAAATAATTATTTGTATTTACATATACAAGGGCAAGTGCATAAATATGTGTGTATGTAGGTGAAATTTTACATGTGTCAGTTTTCTCCTACAATGTGAATATAGGAATTTAACTCATCAGAATTGTCAGCAATTGCTGTTGCTTACTGAGACACCTACCTGGCCCTTAACCAATGTTACTTACTCATGAATTATCAGTTATTCATGAATAATAAAGTTGCTTAGTATAACTAATATAAGTCTTAGCAACTGTAGGTTCTATTTCTCATCTTATGTCCACTGATACCCTGGGCTATTATTTTCTCCCTCACCAATCATAATGTACCTGAAAAGGGTAGGCTCTTGGAAAGCAGATCATTCAAGTTTTGCTGTGTATTATACACTGAACACCCTTTGTTTGTGTCCTCTACTTTATAATTTCCTCTTCTTCACCTATGTCACATGCTTGCTTTTTTTCTTCTTTATGTTTCACCTAGACTATTGTCTTGGTATGACAGATGCTGTAACAGGTGTCCATCTTTACTTTCATGGCTAAGCCATTTTAGGGCACAGATTTGATCACACTGAGCATTAGATTTGGTGATCTTGGGAAAGACTCTGCTGGAATATCCCATTAACTATTTTAAGGCTAGAGCTAAAGATCCTGGATAATCCTGACAGTTTTCCCATGTATTATGGAGTCTTCTGTCAACTCCTTGGTAACTCCATTATTTATTGTTATTGAGCAAATGTTCTACATCCCCAGTGTTATTTTCAGTGAGGTGCAATATCTCTATGTTGCTTGTGCAACACATAGTACTCTAGAACTACACTAGTTCTGTGAGTAGCTGGGGACAGTAGAACACACAGTCACTCCTGAAAGTCACTCATCAAGAAGGAGATTTTGAAGATCATTAAATATAAAAATTGAATCTCTCTATTCTAAAATTAGTTAGTATTTAAGTGAGCATATTTCAGGCTTTCTATTCAATATACATCTGTTTCTCATATGCTAGCTTACCTCTTGGAGCTAGTTGATTATGGTCTCTTAATTAAATCTGATGAGATTATGAAATGGCTCTGTGGGTAGAGGCGATTGCAAACAAGCTTGACAAACTGATTTTATTCAGTCCCCTCCAACCACATGATAAGAGGAGGGGAAAAATCTCACAAGCTGTCCTCTGCTACATACATACACATACATCCTTGCAGAAAGAAGGAGACATACATATCTTCAGCAGCTGTATTGAAATTGCTGATGGCTGCTAATGATTTATGCAAGCTAATGAAAGGAGTTAAAAATCAAGAGATGTGAAAAGAGAGCTTAGGTATTGTGTGAATTTTAGAGTGTAAATGTAAGATATCTGGCTGTCTTGCCCATAGAACTACAATGTTTATAGTCACACACACACACACACACACACACACACACACACACACTATATGTGCATACATGAGGTGCATACATGAGATATGATTCTCAGGAAATTGTGCCGATGTGTCTCTATGACTTAAAAATTAAACAGTGAATGAAAAAAAGGCTTATATGGTGTGTGTTAAGTTCTTGAGCAGTATCTATGTGAGGGAATCCTATGACCCCAAACTGAATAAATTAAGGCTTACTGGAAGTAGAGAATATAATGGAAGGCAATGACAAGAAGAGCTGCAGGATGGGGTCATGATGTGATCCTTTCTGGGTGAAGAAAAGAGGTTGCTAACCTTGCCCTACTTGTTCTGTAAGTATTTGTCTTTAAGTTCTTGAAACAAGGGGGAGCTATGGTGAAATCCCTACACAGGAAAAATGATTGTAATAAACAGGGAGTGGGACATACAATTGGTTTTTAAGGAGAATAGTGTTGAAGGCTAGGAGGAACATATTAACTACCTGCAAAGAACACTGAGTCTGTGTGAAATTTACATGTGAAAATGAGGCAAAGGGGCAGCATAGTTCTGTATATTCCCATGGTCCTATGTCTACTGACTAGTGAAGGTTAAGTAGCCTTCTTATAACTTCATTCTTGGATCGAGTTGTACCCAGACTTATCTTATTAAGTCACTTTGGGTACATTTCTTGGTTTCATGACAAAATATTTGACAAAAGCATTTAGAGGCAATTGAGAATTTTTTTCCTCACAGTTTAAGGGCATAATCTAACATGGTGCTGAAAGAGTGGCTTCAAGAGCATAAGGCAGTGGACCTCACTGCACTTTAGTTAGGAACCAGAGAAAAATGCTGGGTTCAGCTCACTTTCTCATTTTTTCTTTTTATTCAGACTGGGTCCCATTAGTGGGGTTGTCCCCTTTCAGTATATGTCTCCTCCCCTCAAACCTCTCTGGAAACATTCTTCCCAGACACAACCGTGGATGTGTCTTTTAGATGATTCCAAACCTAGCAAGTTGGAAATCTAGATGGACTTCGAAGGATACCTTGGCCCTTTTGCTATCAGCGGGTGGCAGTGATTTTGCTTTCTCATTGCAACATAGTTATCTGAGGAACTAATGTACTTCACTCTTTATGTACCTCTCTTGAGGTGCTGATGCTGTCGTCCAAGGAGGTCATAGTCACTCTCTAGTCCTTGTAAAGCATTGCCCTGTGCGTTCTGGGTCTTTTTAGATATTTCTGTAAAGCAGCTCATAGCTTTTTATTCTCTTTTATGCTTTGGTGCAATTTTCTGTCTTTGGGACTCAGTTATGTGTCCCGCAGGGGAAAGGCTGGCAGATGTGTTAAGTGCTTGGCTGTGAGCCACAGCCCACCTTTCTTTCATTCAGAAATGACTCCAGGTTTGAGCTTCACTTGTCTACTCTGGCTTTCTTTTTTTCTTATAGGACATTTCTTATTAGGGACTTCTTGTGACTATAAATACAGACTTCCCTGTTGAATGTCAGTTCCACTTGTGAATCAAAGCCACAGAAGTTAAAGTTTAGTCTAAAAAGTGCCCACCACACATACATACATGAGGACATGAGTTAAAATCCCTAGCACCTATGTAAAAGCCATGTTAGAGTTCAGGTTTGGTAAAAGAGTGTCTCAGAAAATAAGATAGAAGTGTAAATGAGAAAAACAAGAGATCAAACTCTGGCCTCTGAGTGCATATATGCATAATACCCATGTGTATAAACATGACATACACACACATATACACATACATAGAAACATAAACACACATACACACAAACACACACACATATATATATATAATATTAGCATATACATGCATATATGCTATCAAAGATAGCAGTACCATGATTTATTATACAATGGATGGTGAATTATTGTGCTGACCCAGTTCAAATCTTGTTGGCATTGAATTAAGTAGAGGTGGCATAAAAGAGAAAGAAAGGCCTGCTGACTAATGGAATGAGGCTAGATGATACTTCCATGATATCTAGTAAAGAACTTCATTCACGAAACACTATGCCAAAAGAAATGTGTAAAACTATGAGGAGTACCAATACTGGAAGACAGAGATGCTTTCATCCCTCTGCTGGAAGTGCACCATGAAACAATGGATTTCTAGCCTTGATTAAATCTAATAGAAATCATGGAGGAAATCACAACATGGAGGAGAGATGGTGGACTGGTAAAACATGTGTGTAAAGAAAATGTAAGTGATTTTTGAATACCACAACAAAAAGGAAAGAATTTGAATGTGGACAACTTCTTCCAAATCATATTGATGTTTTAGTAAAGTGCTTCATTGGGAATCAAAGAGTAGGTTTTGGTAATTCCATCCCGATCAAGAACAAAAATCTTATTTGTTCTCAGACTCATTTTCTGAGAAGATGGATTAATCTTAAATATGCAATATATGAAAAAAATAATGCTGTAGGGATACACAGAAGAATATTATGAAGTATCCCTTATATTTAATTAGTGTATTTATACTAATAGCTATAATGTTTACTATTAGAAAAAATAGCTAGTGAAGGAATTCAGAGATTATGGCCACATCTAGTAAAATTTACATCTTATTGATATTTGAGTTGGGATTATTTGAGGCATTTAGACATGTAAAAGGGGCATGGAGATGTGTTTAGGCTTGTAGCTTGCCTTACTAGCATGTATGAAGCCTGGGTTTCACACGTAGCATTATGTAAGCTATGCTGGTGGTGTACTCTTCAATCATATGCTGAGAAAGTCAAAGCAGAAGAATCAGGAACACAGAGTTATCCATAGCTATATAAGGAATTCCAGGCAAGCCTGGGCTACATGAGACTGTCTCAAATAATTGAAGCAGATAAAAATATGGAGCATTACAAGCAAAGGAAACTTCACAGTCCAAAGGCAAGAAGCAGTGAGCCATGAGTATACGGTATATGGTTTATTTGTATTGTATCAGGGTTAATGAAAGAAGTTAAGTGAGATTAAAAACATAAATATATGTACAAAAGGCAAGTCATTAACAACTGTGCTAAGGGGACTAGATTTTATCTGAGGTGATTTTGTTGGGCAATGTTAAATCATGTTGTTAAAGCATCTAACCTAAGGCTTTCCAAAGACTGAATTGCAGATACCAAAACCCTAGAGTTACATTTTCTTCCCTTTAAAACAACATCTACAGAAGCATTGCAATTCTAAAGACTAATGACCAAAGTAAAGAGAACTTTGATTTTCCTTATTTAAAGTGATACTCAGTGGAGGTTAAGGAAAAAAGGAAGAGAGAGATAAAAAAGAGAGAGAGAAACACTGACATGTTCAAACTGGCTGAATGGTGCATTTAACACAGTTGTTTATTACTGTAAATGTCCTGTTTTCATTAATTTTAGGCAATAGTTGAGTTTCCAGTTCAACTCTTTAGAGATGTTTATCCAGTAAACTGCTCAAACACTAGAGTGACAACAGCCATGGGCCATGTTTGGCTTGTGTACTCACCATTTGAGCAATCCCTAGAGACATATGGTGTATTTACTCCTTTTCTTCTTTCTTCTGCTCACCATGGTCTCACTACTTGACAGAAGCAGGTTTTCTTGGTTGTTTCAGGAGCATCAACTCATTTTATGGGTCCCTTATCTAACCACAGTGATCTCACAGTACCCGTAAAGCTTTGCCTCCAAGGTTTCCTGAGGTTACCAAAATCTCTCCTTGAACAAGTCCTTTATCTAAAATGGTATCAGGTGTAGGGTAAAGCACTTGCCATGCAAAAGTATGAACCTGAGTTCAGATCCCAGGACTCTATTTTAAGCTAGATATGATAGTGAGGCATTTTGTATATCTATCCTCTGTCATCAATAAAGGGGAGCTGGGGCAATGACATGCTTACACTTGAACACACATCATACATGTGCAGGTATATATATATATTTAAGGAAACAAAATGGAATTGTATTTTCATATCTTCATATAACTAACGATTAATATAAGTCATTTCTAGATTATTTATAATACTTGATATTGGGTAAATGTCTGTAAGTCATTCCTGTGATGATAGTTTAGAGAATCTTAGGAAAAATTATACATAAATAAACACAAACATTTTTCTGAATATTTCTTCTCCAAATGTGATTGACTGTATACATAGATAAGGAACACAGATGTGGACAGCTTACTCTATTTTGTAAAGCAGTTATTTACAGAGATCCCGAGCATGCTTGGTTTCTTACCTCTGATCAATAAGCTTCTTAATAACACCTGGTGAGATATATTTTATAATTTAAATATGATCTGAAACAGATCTTAACTTGGTGGTATATATCAAGATTAAAAGGATTTTTTTTTTTTTTGCTAAAAGAAGTAACAAGGAACATGTCAAGCCATATACAAACACAAGTAAACAGAAATACTTGGTGATTATCTTTGTTTCCTGTGATGAAAAAGCCACAGTTCAGTTCATAGTTCCATCACTGAGGAATGTCAAGGCAAGGACCTGTATCAACTCATTATATCTGCAGAAAGTCAAAGAAAGGAAATGGGTGCATGCCACACTCAGCTCAGTTTTTCTTTCATACAGTCTAGTACTCAAAGTCAGGTAAAGGCACTGCCAACTTTTCAGCCATGTCTTCCCATCCCAAGTAATGTCATAAATTAATCTCCCCCAGGTACTGGCACTGGTCAGACTGGCCAAGAGAATCCCACTCAGCCCAGGTGTGGTGCCTCTAGATTGTGTCAAGATGATGACTAAAAATATCCCACAGTGTTCCTTGTAGGAAATAAGGGCTCAAAGCACAGTTGGGTCAATTTTGAGGCCATGTATTATGCCAATGGTCTCAGCTCCCAGGACCTTTATATTGGTTTTTGTTCTTGGATAAGTTTACACAAAAAAATATTGATTCATGTGTCATCCTCCTTTACAACTTACACTCTAACTTTTTAATTTTGGCAGTATGTATTAGCAATATAAATAGTGACTTCAAACCCCTTACTCTCTATTGAGATCACATATTTTCCTAGTCAAGTCAATTCTCATAACTCCTAGAATTATCTAGTGGACAAAAATGATGGAGGTGGCTTTTATGATGAATTGTGAACTGAATTTTAATCAAGGATCAAAAGCATATATATATCTATGATAAAATTGATCACTGGATATTGTCCCAGAAGGTGAGCTTTCAGCCCTCCAAGATTAGCAAAATAGTGAAAGAAACAGGGAGCTGAGTAACTTCTGTAAACTTATGTCATGTCTTCTTCCCAATGGCATTGGAAATAATAGACTTTGCAGTTGGTGATGGAAGGACCACTGGGAATAATAGGAGCTGGAGACTGGAGAGATAACACTGGAGTTAAGAACATTTGCTGCTCTTTTAGGATTCCGGAGTTCAATTCCCAATATCCATGTCAGGTCACTCACAACATCTCTAACTCCAAATCCAGGGAATCTCCTACTCTTTTCTGTCTTCCAAGGATACCTGCTCGTGTTGTACATACTTACAGAGACATTCATAGAGACAAACAATATTTAATTATAAAATTAAAATCTAAAAATAAATCATAGAAATGAGGCTGCAGATCTATCTCAGTGATAGAGTGTATGTGGAGCATGTGTAAGATCCTGAGTTCAATTCCCAGTACCATGATGATAATGATGATGATGATGGTGACGATGATGGTGATGATGATGATGATGGTGGTGGTGGTAACAATGATGACAATTACAATGAACAGGAGGAGTCAGCAAATTCCTATACACACTCACAATCTTGAACAACTTGTTTCCACTCTTTTTTTTTTTATCTCCATTGTAACCCACAACTGTTTGAAACACTTCTCCCCTGTCTCTCATTTCCAACAACTTAACTAAGAAACCCTCCAAGCATTCCCTAAGAAAACATAAAGAGGAGATGTGCCAGACCTGAGTTATCAATGAGAGTTTTAAACTTCGCTGAGTTTGGAGAGTCAGGCTGTCATCATGAGCTGAAATAGCACCCTTCCCCTAACACCCTCATCCATACTGGAGATATGTTTCTCCTTCCACCTTCTTAGCTATCTGCAGGTTCTCTGTTGATCTCTATATTCAGCCACAGGGGAAGAATGAGATTAATATAATCTTCTTATTTCAAGCTCTTTCTTGAACCCCAAATCCCCCAAATCTTAGCTCTAAGTCTCTTCAATCTGTATCAGTGGGGGCTAATTGAAGTGTATGGTGGAGAAAATGAAACACAAGTAATAAGAATGACAGAAGAACACTGTATAGTAAGAGATGGTATTAGAGAGTGAAAAGATAGCCTGTCGAGATCTCTATGCTTAGCACGGGGTTTTCCCAGGGTCATTAATTAGCAAAACGAGACAGGATGAAGAAACCTGTAACAGACTATAAGAGATAAGGAAGACGATGCGAAGGGTTCCCACCTTCAGGATGGTGCTAAGACAATGGTCACTCATGTTTGAAAATATGCCAGGGTATTCCCCCTCTCTCTTTTTAATTAAAAAATTAGTGTGTGTGTGTGTGTGTGTGTGTGTGTGTGTGTGTGCACATACCAGTGAAGGCCAGAATATGTCAGATCCTCTGGAGCTGTAATTACAGACAATTCTGAGCCACCATGCATAGCTTTTAGGAACCGAGTTCCAGCCTTTTGAAAGAAGAGCAGATGCTGATAGCTGTCAAGCCAGCTCCCCTGTCAGTCCCATTCCAAGCAACTTCAAGTTGTCAGAGTAAGACATGTGGCTATCCCTGCCTAAATATATCAAGTGTTAGCACTGGGCAGTCTTACATTCTGACTATTACTGAGACAACTAACATTGAAAATTGTTAGAACATAAGCCCTTTGTGTGTATTTATATGTATATATCCCTCTTGCCCTGCTTATATACCATTCATTAAATAGAATGCACAAATAATGTGTGAAGAGGTCTTAAATAGATCCCCCACAAAACAGAGTGCATATGTCATAAATTTAAGGGTTAATGCTATCTAATAAGATACCTTTCTATTTTATTCAGAAATGCTTCCTTATTCCAAATGATATACATAGGCCAACATTTAATCGTTACTAAGATCTAAGCTTTACCAGAAGTCCTAATTTAATGTTCAATAAGTTGTTGATTAAGATTTATGACATTTGGCCATGACAGGTGAGAGTATGTCTAAGGAATGACTATTACTTTAATGGTTTGGATAATTGCACCTTTCTAACCTGATTTCCATAGGCTGTTGACCTATAGCCTTGTGGATTTGATTACAGCAGAAATCACTGCTTATGGTTTAGTTGAGTTTGAGCTGCATTGTTTCAGTGCCCTGATCATCAGAGTATCATTGAGGTTGTTAGCTTACTCTCTCCCTAGAGAGATTGGTTCTGGTTTGTAGGATGTGGCCTTCTTCCTGTTTGTTTCTCTCTACTGAACTTTCTGAAGGATAAATCTGATGGAGTTCATGTTCTGGCCTTAAATAAGGAACCATTTTAATTTAACTTTGGATTTCACTATACAAATTATCATATTCTGTTTTACCTATAGAAATGAATTTTGTCTAAATCCTAAGGTTAATTGATTTTTCTAATGCCATAGTTTTTAATGCTGTACTTTTTCTCCTTATTGCATTTACAAAGATATACCTATATCTACACACACACACACACACACACACAAACACACACACACACATGTATACATATACATTAAGGCATTTATTAAAGCCAAAGCTGTTAAACAAAATGTATTTCTAGTATATAGCTCCGATTTCTTTAGATTTTAAGAAAATACACAGAAGTTTTATGTCTCAGTATATATGCGATTTTTTTTTTATCAGATACAAGTGAAAGCTTAAAGAGAAACTGTCATGATTTAGGTGGATGCTGAGTTTTTGTGAAGGTTACAGACTATGACATAATAAATTCTTTTATATATTATGCCCAAGTCACAGGGACCCCAAAGACCATCAAGGAGCTAATTTTGATGCAAACACATAAGGGTCTTTATTACAATCAAGGAGACTCACAGTCAACATCGCAGCAGGTCAGACGTGAAAGCCTCAAGTCTAATGGTACAGGGTATTCATTGTGTTTACAGCAAGCTTGGGGAATTTCCATATGGGTCAGTAAGTTAATATTTTAAAAACTACATTTCTGGTGTAACTGCAGGACCTAAACACAGAGGCAAAACCACCTGATAAGCAGAATGGTTGGGTTATTTATTTTCTGCAGAATGTCTTAGGTTATCTACATGTACCTTGACCCTGCTGTTAGAGTCTGAC
>NW_021604653.1:4102436-4115583 GCF_004785775.1 Grammomys surdaster
GGAATTGGGGCCTGCCATGGAATTATTCTCAAAGCTAACCAGGAAAGCAAAATGGTGTCAAAGTCATAATTAGTATTTGCCCTTGAAGTAGCCTTGCTAATGGAAGTAGAACAGAAGAAAATGTTGCGTAGAAATCCTATCTAAAAACTATATTCAAAGCCAACAAATCCAAGCTATCTTACCGCAATGTAATTAAGAGGAAGGCCTGAAGGCTCTGGTTTCAAAAAGAAAGGTTTTAATTATAGTATAAGTGCTTATTTGTGTGTGGGTATGTGCATGTGAATCAAGGTTCCTATGGTGACCAGAAAAGGGTATTGGATTCTCTGGAGCTGGAGGTACAGGTGCTTGTGAGCCCCACAATATGTGTGCTGCTACATAACAATAAGAAAGCAGACTGAGAAAGCCATGAGAAGCATAGCAATAATCAGCATTACTCCATGGCTTCAGCTTCAATTTTTCCTCCAAGTTACTGCCTTGGATTTTTGCTGTGACTTGCCCCCAGAATGACCTGAGAAGAGTAAGATGAAATAAATCCTTTCCTCCGTAAGTTGCTTTTGGTTATGGTGTTTTATCATAGCAATAGAAATCCTAACTAAGACATCACAATTGAGCATGGGTGACTACTTGTTAAATCTGCAAGCATGGAGCTCTGCACAGCTTTCAGGGACTCCAGTCTTAGACCGCCTATTGACCAAGGTTCTGATGGTCAGTATTCACTCCCTAGCAGTTGTTCACTCCATCTATAAAGATGGAGAAGGGCACTCCTAAACACTGCTATTTCTTCTTGTCACACGGGATATTCTGTTTGCCTTCTGTGTCTTGTGTGTCTGCTCTTCCTTCACATAGGGATATGTTTAAATTAGAGGAAACTGCTATAGAGCGCAGAAGTTGTGAATTGATGGTCTAAAAGAAAAAGCCTCATATCTCACATGCTTCAGGTCTGGATGTTAGGTTTTGTGGCCAGGAGCTATTGGGTTGAGAATAAATCAATTTCATAACAAACAATTGGGAAAGAAAATGGCTAAGTTAATAACGTGCTTGCCTTGCAAGCATAAGGCCCTGAGTTCTATCTTCAGAACCCATGGGAAGAAAAAGATATAATGATGCATTTTTAAAATCCCAGAAAAGTTATGATCAGAGGCAGAGGAAAATTAGGCAGACCCCGAGGTATAATTGACCAACTAATCTAGTCTACTTGATGAAATCCCAAGCCTTTGAGAGATTCTGTTAATTAAATTAAAGTTGAAAGACACCTGACAAAGACAACCAAGGTTCTTTTCTCACATCACATTCATGTGCAACTCACACACACACACACACACACACACACACACACACACAGAGAGAGAGAGAGAGAGAGAGAGAGAGAGAGAGAGAGAGAGAGAGAGAAAGAGAGAGAGAACATCCCCAAAAGGAGGACAAGTTTTAGCCTGCGCGTGAAAAGTAGGGAATGACTATTTAACTGAGAAATTATGTGGAGCTTCTTTGACTGATGAGGAAGTAACATTAAAAATATGATACTCATATTTGTAGATCTCAGTCTTTGATATTATTATTTCCCACCGACATTTGATCTCCCAATGATTGTCCAAGAAACCACCGACTCTCATTCATTTAGTTTGGGTATTCTGTTGAATGTATTCTTTTTTGGTTTCTGCCTTTTTCTTTTTTAATATTTGTATGATGTGTAATATACATGCGAGTGCAGTGTCCATGGATGCCAGCAGGGGATGCTGTGTCACCTTGTGCTGGAGTTGAGGTGGCTTTGAGCTGCCCAATATGAGTGCTGGGAACTAAATTCAGATCCTTTGCAAGGGCACCAAGTACTGTTAACTACTGCATCATCTTTCCAGCCCCTGTGTTTGTTCTTTATATTATTAAACACAGTATATGTTTATCAAGAATCTGTAAATTATGCCTTTTTTATTCTACTTCGGAGTAACAACAATTCACTATAAAATGTCAGGAGAAGTGATGTGGGTGTGTCCATCACTTTCGAACTCAGTTCTCCACACATCAGAAGGACTTGTGATGTTTGCTTGGTCAGATAAACTTTGTAGTAGGTAAAGGTTAATGTAGATTGTTGTCCTAAGTGCTTTTCATAACAGACTATGAGCTGAGCTCTAGATAAAACCATGCCCTAGTGCTAAGAAAATATTCTACAGTAGGAGAAGACAGAAAATAAAATATTCTACTAGCCCAAGGATGAGGAGGACTCCTATTGTGTGGGTGACTTCTGGACATGATAGGACTATTGCATTCATGAACTCACAGTAGCTGAGTTACTTACACAACCTGAAACCAGCTTAAAAATCCCATCCATTAGAAGGGAGGAGCTCCCAGACTCTACCCTTTCTCAGGAGCTATTGCTGCTGGGGAAGGGAGACTCAGTTTTCTTTAGGAGTGTGGCCACTGCCATGCCACATGGATGACCATACATCTTGTACTTATAGGCAGCAATAATTTGACTCAGTGGGTTAAATAAATAAATAAATAAATAAACAAATAAATGTAAGAGAAGGGCATGAAGTTTAGAGTGAAATGAGATGGTGAGTGGTAGAGAGTTAGAGAAAAGAAGTAGACCAGCATTATGACCAAGATACATTATATATGTGAATGAAATATCAGATAACAATGAAAGAATTCAAAGTGTTTGAGTTTTATCACACTATTGCAGCAGCTCAAGTAGGGTTTGCATTAAGTATAGGTACAATACCAAAAATCCTAACACTATTAGCACAGCTAATATGATATTTTTCTTAGAGGAAAGAGAATCTAAATTGATTGATTTGCTTTGGACAATATTAAAAGATTTGCTAATTATGTCCTGTTTTTTAGACATGCTATCACAAACATTAGAAGATACCTGGCATTTTACTATGTGGTAAGGTTTGAAATCAGGGAAGTCTGACAGAACTTTGAAGAGCCTTCTTGATCTTTTCAAACTGTGAAAACTATACCCCTTCCGAGGAGTGAACTTTAGTGTCACACACAGGATGCTGCCAGATATTGCCTTCTAGAGTCTCAGCTCTGCAGGATGTTGCACTTCCTGTCTTTGTACTTGAACACTCTCTCATCATGCCTTTTTTTTCTTCCTGATTTCAGAACCATGATGGCAAGCTTTGAACTCAGAAAGAATAACTCATAGAGATCCCAGAGAGTGTGGAAGAGTTATGATGTCTCTTGAAAATATTTATTTAGCTGCAGTTGGGCTTCAAAATCTATCAGAACATGAGAATTTAACTTGGAAAACAAGGTTTAATTAAATCATAAGTGGCAAAGATTGGAGTGGGAAAATCGAGCAGAAATATTTGAGTAATAATTCAATGGATTCAATAGAAACAGTCATTGTGTTGATGTCTTTATTTAATTTAACATATTTTAACAAAGACTATAAAGTGGGAAGCAGACATAATATATTTTTAAAAATATATGTTTTATTTAGCCATGTGTTGTGGGAAATACCACAGCCATGTCCCTTATGCATATCTGTGGGCACTCATGCCACAGTCCACATGAGGCAGCCAGAGGACAACTGTAGAAGTCAGTTCTCCCCCTCTATCATGTGGACCTTGGAAATTGAACTCAGGTCATCAGGATTGGTGCCAAGTATCCTTACCTACTAATCCGCCTCATCAGGCTAGACACAGAAATATTCATAGTGATAGAAGAAACTGGTAATGTTCTATATTATTCTAACTAGTTCTTTTGTCTTGACAATAATCTCAGTTAAAAAGCCATGCCTACTTACAAAATTTTACCTTGATCATCATTTGTCTTAAGGGAAACATCTCTTAATGGATGAAATGCATGTGGACACATTTAAATAATTCTCTTTGACTTTTAATGAAGATGCCATAAATCAAGATGTATAGAGAAGGCAGAGGCAGTAATGTTGGACTTATCTTTTTATTTCACTTAGAACCAAGATCCAAAACACTTCAGAGCTAAGTATCTCTTAGTTTAGAGGTTTTGTAAGCGATGATAGAAAAAAGAGGTACCTGTTGGATTGGCACCAAGGAATTGGAGTATGGTCTTAGGGCTTGTCTCTAGCTATTATTTGTCATCATTGTTTGGTAAGAATGAACCAACATATCCCTCAGGAAAATCAGCTTTTTGATCTGTATATGATATCGTTTTGAAAAATAGGTGTCTGAAACAGAGACAGACAGACAGACAGACAGACAGACAATCTGTATAAATTTGGGCTTTATTGGGCTTGAGTCTTTGGAGATGGTCACATTTTGTTTTCAACCATGAGTTGTTTGGATGCCTAAATGTGTAGTCCATTTCTTTTGTAAACGACAGAAAATTTTCCACCACTTTATTCTTTGATGCATTTACTCTGCTTATGCACTCAGGATGTACTCTTAGCAGTATCTCAAATGGCCAAAATTATACACAGCAAGATTTTTTTTGTTGTTTATTTTTCAGTTACTTCAGACCACTTCTCTTAAAGAGCACTCATCACTAGCTAACATTTATAACCGCATCTTGTTTTTTATTTATTTTTTAAGATGTGATGTTTCAGAAGATGTTCCTGTATACAATAGGACACAGTACAGAAACTGCCACATGGCTGCACCATTAGGAGGATGACTTTTATTGTGGGTAAGAGTGAGAGAAAAAAAGCCAGTCTCAGATGAAAGCGTCATGCATAGAGAAGAGAGAAATAAATGACACATGGCCAAGGAAATTTTTATTTAGAGAGAGAGAGACAGACAGACAGACAGAGACAGAGAGAGAGACAGAGAAAGAGACAGAGAGAGAGACGGAGAGATAGAGAGACAGAGACAGAAACAGAGAGAGACAGTGAGAGACAGAGACAGAGAGAGAGAGAAATCATAAGCATTCTAAGGAGGAGGAGTTGCTTGTAGGGGAAATGTCTGTGGACAAAAAAATCTGTTTCATAAATACGCAGCAAAGTCTGTCTTTTATTTAATCACCAGAAATCTTTCTAAAGCACAGCTTGAGTTTATTTCTAGATACATATGCTCCCTGAGACCTAACTATTCCTCACAATTTGTGATGATGATTTTAAAAACCCTAAAGATGGATCCTTTCTATATTTTAATAGAAAGGATTATTTTGAAGATTGCATTTAGACCAGGAGGCTTCTGTAATACTGTCTAAATTGTTTTGAGTGAAACACTGATGTCTGTTTTAAAATAGGATGCCATGCCCAAGACTTGAAATCATAGAGTTAAAACATTCATAACGTGACTGGGAAATTACTTGGTAAGTCAGAGTGCTTGCTGTGGAAGAAGAAGGACTTGAATTTAAATGCCTACTACCCCTTTAAAAAGTCCAGGTATAGTCACATTCTTCTATAACTTCTTTGCTGTAGGGGGCAGAGGCAGGAAAAAATCTAAGACTTACTATCAGCCTAGTTCCAGTCCTGGTCTCAAGGGAAAATTATAAGAAAGAACACTTAGACACACACACACACACATACACACAAACCTTTTAGTTTTCCGATGTTCAGAATGGGCTTTTGAACATTCACTACACTGAGCTACTGAGCTGCCCAGGAATATTGCAGTATGCTCAGTGAATGAATGATCAAGGAATCCACCTCATTCCACAGGACATTCCAACAATCTAAAAATCCAACAATCCTAGGAAATCTCTGATCAAAAGTTAATTGTTAAATCATCTTTGTGTGTGAATTCAATTTCCCTTCCATTAATGACATAACTATCCTTGAAAACAGAACATATTTCATTTTTTTTCTAGTTTTTTTACTATTATCTCTCTGTATATTGGGTGCAGGTGCATGTGAGTCTATGTATGAGAAGTCCAGGTGACACCTTTGGGTATTTTTCCCCAGGAGACATCCAACATTTTTGACTTAAAGTTTCTCATTGGTCTGCAAGGTTCTAAGTAGGCTAGGCTTGTCAGTAGTGAGCTCTAGAGAAGGATTTACTGCAACCTCCTGAATGCTGGGATTACAAGGGTCTGCCACCACACCTAGCTGCTTCTGTTTCTGCTTGCTTGCTGCTTCTTCCTCTTCCTCTTCCTCCTTCTTCTCCTCCTCTTCTTTGCCCTCCTTTCTCCTCTTCCTCTTCTTCCTCTTATTCGCATTGTTTCTGATGACCTAATTCAAATCCTTATGCTTTCGGGCAATCCCTTTATTGACAGGACTATCTCTTACGCCCCTGGTTCCATCTTAAAGGTAAATATGGAAACTCATAGTTAAGGACCCATTCATTTCATCTGAAAATAAACTCCAAACCCTGAGACTAAGCCAACTCTGATTTTTCAGATACTGTATTGCTACCACGCCCATCTTCCCTGTTAAGTGTTAAGTGAACTTTGAGCTCTGATTTTCTATTTAACTTATGGTCTGACCAATATGCTCCCTCCTCCTTATTTCCATTTTTGTGTAATGATAGAGTTCTTCAGAGGCCCAATGGGCAGCATGGTACAGCACACACACTGCCCAAGGAGCTAATAAAAAATTTACACACTGGAGCTTCAGTCATATGAATTATTCAATGACAACTATCCATCAGGGAATTAGAAGTTTATGGCAACAGGAGCTGAGGAAAATAGAGAAATCACCCATTGCCAACTTTTTAAATGAAGCATTGGAAACTCAGAATTTGGAATTAACCCTTTCATGCAGGAAGGCATTATATGAAACACTGGGGGAGATTACAAGTGGTTTAACTCGATACTAGATAAACATATAAGTGGGTGCTAAGTGGCAGGCATAACACTCTTCTTATTGCCTTCCCAGTCATTAAGCATACCAGCAATCATAGCCCAAGCAATGTTTTCTTGCTGACATTAGTGTCCTTCTGTAACATTATTTAGGTACAGCACCTCAGCCAGACTTCTTGTCCTAGAATAGAAATCCGTTTTGTTTTTTTCTTTATTAGAAACAGGCCATTGCATCGTGAAAAGGTGTTTTGACAGAGAGGAGAGGTCAACCATTTAAACCAGCTTAGTAAATGCAACATATAGAAGTTGTTTCCTGGCTTTCTGAAAAGACTTTTAACTGCCACCCACAGTTGAAAGTACTTCATACAGGAGCCACCATGCAGAGTACTTCTCAAATCAGATGTTCAGAAATGTAGGTTGACCTGTTCTGAAGGAGTGTTGCTTTTTATTTTTCATAAATATCCTGCGAGAAAAACAAACATACCACCAACTGATTGATCACTGCTTAAATAGCATCCCTTCTCTCCATTTGCATAAAGATGCACCTGCTCAAATATATTTTCACATAAACAATACGATGAAAAAGATTGATGAAATAACCCCTGTACAAGCGCGAGGATCTGACTTTAAGACTAAGAATCCTTGTGAAAAGCCAGAAATGTTAGCATGAGTCTTAAATCCCCAGAGCAGAAAAGGCAGTGAATGAAAGACCCCTGGAGATGGCTTAACCAGTTTAATCAAGTCAATGAGAAATCCTGTCTTAAAATGTAAAGGCAAAGTCTACGGATGTTGCACAGTTGGTTAAAAGCTTGCCCATCATGTTTAAAGCTCTGAATTAATCTCCTGCACCAATAAGCAGAACAAGGTCATGTGTACCTGTAATCTTAGAACTTCAGACAGGGAAGGATCAGAAGTTTAAAATCATCTCTGGCTTTTTAGGGATTTCAATACAAGTCTTGCCTAGATACCCTTTCAGAATAAAACAAAAATGGAAAGATAAAAGAAAAATTAACTACCAAGGAGATTGAAGAAGTTGCCTTGGGATTGGAGAGATGGCTCAGCAGTCAAGAACACATACTACTTTTGCGGAAGAGTTCATTTGGCTGCTAACACCCACGAGGTGATCCAGACCTGTCTGTTATTCAGACACTCCATGAATATGGTGCACATATACCATTCAGGCAAAACACCCATATACAAAAATACAAATGAAGAATTTTTTTAAAATACAGAAGACATCTGACATCATCTTTTGACCTCCACACACATGTGTGGATGTCCATGAACACATGTACACCAAGAGACACAGCCAAACTATTCACACTCAAAGTAGTGCTGTGTGCTCTGCAATCACATTTAGGACACATGATTTCCCATAGACTCAAATATTTGTCACATACAGATCTACTAATGTGTAGTTGCTATTTTAACACACTTAGAATATATAAGCTTATATATGATTTGAAGAATCTAACAATAAACATAATGTAAGAATTATTTCATGGGCAATAAAACTGCCATTCAAAGAGGTTAGGTTTTTTTTTTTAAGTTCTCATTCTGAGACATTAAAAAACTATATGTATAATATTTCCAGAAAAACTCATCCCTTTTCATTTTTTGCCTATCATGTAAAAAATATAAGCATATGCATGTTTAAATTTAAAAAAAGTGTCACTGGGACCACTTCTCATTTTCTATTATGGTCTAGTGTATTTGGGGCAGAAGCGTGTTTCAGAGATTTTATTTTACTATCTCGTGTGTGTGTGTGTGTGTGTGTGTGTGTATGTGTGTGTGTGTGTGTATATACATCTGTGTGTACATGATAATGTGGGTGTGGGTGTGTATGTGTGTGCATGTAGTGTATATAAGCATTTGTGCCCCAGCATGTATATAGAGGTCAGAGAAGAGCTTTCACGAAATGGTTCTTTTCTCTCTTTCCACCTTGTGGGTTCTAGGGACCAAATATAGGTATCCAGGTTTGCATGACAAGTGCTTTACCCACAGAGCCATCTCCTTGCTCCTGCCCATGACTTATAAGTGGCTATATAGAAATGAGAGTTATAGTTGTATTATCCCTTACCTTTCAGTATAATGACTGATCAGAAGAAAATACTCAAATCACGTATAACTATTTGGAGTGGAGGGGATAAAGATTTGACAACCTGTCTTAACCATGATTTCACTTACCATTACTATGATCAACTATGGTCCAAAAATATTTAATGAAAAATTATAGAAACCAACACTTTCCATTTCTAAAATTCCATACCATTTCAGTAGCATAATGATACCCAATATTTCAGCTGACATAGATATGACACAAAATGAACTTGCTCACTGTATTCATACACCGTATGATACCTGACCGTAGTCATTTAGTTCTTTGCTGGTCATTTGAGCAATTACCATGGTATTACACTGCCTATGTTAACATACTCCATATCTTTCTTTATGATGCTCCCATTACCTGAGATTAGTGATGCTGCCATTTCACACACACAAAGAAATCACAATTTTTTTTTTTAATTTTTTCGAAACAGGATTTCTCTGTGTAGCCCTGGCTGTCCTGGAACTCACTGTGTAGACGAGGCTAGCCTCGAACTCTCGAACTCAGAAATCCGCCTGCCTCCCAAGTGCTGGGATTAAAGGCGTGTGCCACCACCACCTGGCTAATAATTTTTACATTAATATTGAGCATTGTTGTTTTAATAAACAAAGGAGAAATGGATACCAAGTTTAGATATTAAGATCCATAATATGATATTCTGAGAGTCAGCATTTATGCAATTTGCTTTGCAGTCTATTTTTATGATTATGGTATCTTTTGTTGTATGTAGGCTCATGAATGTGTGAGTGTGTGTATGTGTGTGTGTGTGTGTGTGTTTGTGTTTTAGACAGAGTCTCTATGGGTAGAGTAGTCTTGGCTGTCCTGGAGATTCCTATGTAGACTGTGCTGACAAGCTCTCAGACATCCTCCTGCCTCTGCTCTAGAATTAAACTCGTGCATCACTACACCTGTCTTAATATTGAATTTTATTACTAGTGAGGCTTGTTACTTCCTTACTGTGTATAATTTATAAATGAAGTCTTGTCATATATATGAAAATATGTAATATGAAAGACTGGGTATGACTCTACTTTCAAGTATACACTGGGGCTTCTGAAATGTGTCTCTGTAGATAAGAGTTCTCCTGTGGATATGAATTGAATAATCTAAAATTTGGACAACCAAAGTTTAATCATAATTTAAAATAATGTACTATTTATATTAGTAAAATATGTTCCATTTTTCAAAATATAGAAGAGGAAAATATTTCCTGATATCAGCCAAAGAGAAATTCCATCAACATTTTAATATTGTGCAAAATATTTTAATATGCTTGTTTCATAATTGTATTTATTTTTATTTTTATATGTTTTTCTATTTTATTTTTAATTTCACTTTAAATAAATGTATGTATATGTTTATTTATTTGTAATTTTTCATGATAGTACAATGTATGGTGATTATTTTAACTCTAGGTTTCTGCCTTCAAAATCTTTAGCATCATTCTGTCTATATAAGCCTCACTAATCATGACTTATTTCTCTTTTTTCATAATAACCTATTAAATTTTCCATTGTAAATATTCATTATATATGAGATTTAGTCACATTCTGATATTCCAAACAGTCATATATTGGACATTGACTGCACAACAAATAACCAATATTTAGAAAATTTAAAGTTGTCTAAATTTGCTAATGGATCCTCTCTCATCACTCAAGATAATAATTTATATTAACCTATCTTGTCACTTTTAATTTTCAAAAGGATGCTCTTACAATTCTTTGAGCAGTGCCTTCCCTTTACTAAGTGCATGTTACTGCTTTTGCACTAAATCCATTCATGCTAGAGAGAGAACGACATTAAGTCATGTGGCCAAGTGTCCAAGGGGACACTATCACAAAAACTGGGGCATTAATGAGAAAGGAGACATTACTTCAAAATAAATTAATGATACCATTTACTTCTTGTTCCTCAGAGGGACAACCCCCATTAAGATGGATTATGTTGAGGGTTCTGTAAGATAGCCAAGGAGATAAAATCCCCTTTATTGGTGTCACTGTAAACTGAAACTGGGGAGATTTGGCAAGATCGACTTTTTACTCCAGAGATGCACTTATTCCCTGCTCCCATCTTTATTAGGCAGGTGTTAATAGCCTTTCTCTTCAGTGTGGCTCTGCTCCAGGATCGCATGGAAGCATGAGATGGTCTTCATAATGCTCACTCCTGTGAAATCTGATCCTGACCCTTGCTCCTCTCTGCCTGTTCGTCTAGAAAATATCTCCAAATAAACCACATGCCAAAACCCTTTTATCACTTAAAAATTTAAGATCTGCATTTCTTCCTCATTTTCTCTTAAAGTATCATAAGTTGAATGTCTTGAGCCAGCTCAGTAGGAATGACAAAACTACTATACTTTAAATATTCATAGTTTACACACACACACACACACACACACACACACACACCAATATTATATGTATTTTTATATGTATATATTATGTAGATATTTTAAAAAGAAACAAATTTCTTAAATGTATATTAGTTTATCAATAAACTTGTGAGAGTGGGTTGTGTTTCATGGTGTGCATTTAGAAGCAAGAGAAAAATTAGGAGAGAGTTTCTCATTCTACTATGTGGGTTGGGGAATATCCTTAGTCTGTCAAGCTTGTAATGCTGATCCACTGAAGCATCCCATTAGTGGAGAAGAAAATTATTTATTAATAAAAAAAGAATTAGGTGGAAGAAGGATTGGAAGATCCAGAGAGGTCCATGACAGCACAAGAGAATCTGCAGAATTGATTAACCTGGGCCTATAGAAGCTCATAGAGACTGAACCACTCATCAGACAGCATGCATTGGATTCAACTAGGCCCTCTACTCATATGTAACAGATGTGTAGCTTGGTCTTCATGTGGGACCTCTAACATCAGGAACAGGGGCTGTCTCTGACTTTGCTGTCTGCCTTTGGATCCATTTCCCATAACTGGGCTGCCTTGTTCTTTCCTCAACTTGATATGCCAAGTGGGTTGACATCCATGGGAGGCTGCCACTTCTTTGAGGAGAAATGAAGAGGGGAGGGGAAGGGAGAGGGGGTGTGAGAGGGAGAGATTAGGAGACTAGGAAGGGGGAACTGCATTTGGGATCTAAAGTAAACAAATAAATTAATTAAAAGTGTAAAAACTAGAATTTCAAATTATGTATATGTGTGGTAGGAATGACCATGTGTTTGTAGGGGCATGCAGTTCTGTTGCAGTCCAGAAAAGAGCATCAGATCCCCTGGTACTGGTGTTACAGGTAACCACCTGTTCTGCATGGGGTCTGAGAACTAATGTCTTCTATAGCAGTAAGAGCTCTATATTAGACTTTGGACCTCGAAGCAAATCTTTATGGTTTTCTGTTCACTTCCTACCTCAAAGCTGAAAAGTATAAAATGCTAACAGGATGCTGCAGTAATTGACCTCCTGCACCACAGAGGCCAGAGTGCCTGTGAATGGACAGAGCTTCTGCGCCTGGTAACATCCTAGAACTTACTGTCCTGAAGTTCTGTCATGAAGGCAACGCTATCTTTTAGCTCAGCATACTTTTTGAGTTTAGTCAAGAGCTGAAAAAAGATATGTATTTTTTCTTAAATAGAGTGAGATTATTTTTTCTATTTTGGTATGGTCTATATGAATTTTCTTATACTCCACACATGATATTATGTTATAGAGAAAAGTACTTCGTTAACTGTTTATGAGCCATTTGAGTTCTTTAATCAATACCGCCCCCCGATTTTAGAAAGGAATAAATCCTTTTAAAATAAAAATTAATCTACCAGACTATATTATTTTGGGCTTGCTTCATTGTTTTTTAATCTAGTAAGTTGAGTTTTAGTGAAAACACAGGATACAGAGATAGCAATTTGTAATGACATTTCTTTCCAGAGAAGTTAAACTTTTGTTATAAACTATACCACACAGAGTGCTTGAGTAATATGTGAGGCTCTTTTGAGACACAAACTTTTAAACCTTTCTGGAGTTTTTATACTTGATATTTTAACATTCCTGTCAAATCTGTGTTATTAATCATATCAAAGAAATAAATTAAGGACTGTAAAGGTTTGGGGCAACATTAACTTCTGTCAGAATATTTTTTAGGTATGTATACACAGCACAGAATGGCTAAGTTACATTTTTAGCTATTTCCAGAATTGTTGGAAATTCTGTTCTAATCTCAAGCATCCATCTATCTATCTGTCTATCTATCTATCTATCTATCTATCATCTATCTATGTATCTATCTATGTATCTATCTATCTATGTATCTATCTATGTATCTATCTATCTATGTATCTATCTATCTATGTATCTATGTATCTATGTATCTATCTATCTATCTATCTATGTATCTATCTATGTATCTATCTATTCATCTCTCTCTCTCTCTCTCTCT
>NW_021604653.1:4115983-4123293 GCF_004785775.1 Grammomys surdaster
CACTAATTCTGTAAGAGTAGCAAATTATAAATGTAGAATAAAACATTGTGGTGTATTGCCTACTTTGACTCAGAGCCAACATGCTACAGTCATTGTCCATCTGTGTGAGGTATGTGTAAAGTCATGGATGAATGCAGTGAGGTCACATGGCACAACATGGCTTAGCACAGCCAGAAATATCTTGGATTCATTATGAGTTTGGTTTTGAATTAGTCTTGGTTTTTCATACATTCAGGAACACCTCTCTCTGTTTGTCTCTGTCTGTCTGTCTGTCTGTCTGTCTGTCTGTCTCTGTCTCTCATTGCTAATTATTTGTAACAATAGCCTATATGAGTCCATGTGAGTCATGGTCCACAGTTCAAGAAACTATTGTTTGGGAGCTGGAGAGGAGATAGCTCAGCTATTAAAAACATAGGCTGCTCTGCCAGAGGACCTTTGTCAGATTCTCAGAACCACCTAGGCCAATTATTTGTAACTCTAGTTTCAGATTATACAATATTGTATTCTGGCTTCTGTGGGCACCAGGTGCATAAATAACACACAAATGTGCATACAGGCAAAACACTCATGAACAAAATAAAATGATGATTGAAATGTTGAAAGGAAGGAAAAGAAGCTGTGAGTCAGACTAGCTAGATTCCAAATGTACGGCAATTTAAACTGATGTATGGCAGACTGGTCACTTGTCTCCTCTCAGCAAAGGGGGCTCTCCCTGAGGAGATTATGGTTGAGGTTGCCATTGACTAGTAAGACATTTTCAATGAAAAAAGCATTATCTAGATTTATATTATACAGTCAAATGATTGCAAACCAACATTTTAGTAGGTTTTTTCCTCAATTATTGTTTTTGCTACTCACTCTATTTCTTATCTCTAATGCCCAATGGGGCAGGTGGCTTGCCCCAGTAGAGCTCAGAGAATATTGTTTGAATTTGTTATGAATTTGAAATAGGTTTCTTCCCAGGAGAAATATTATGGTGAAAGACATTTATATATTATTAACAGGTTTGTATAGAAATTGGCATTTATAAGTTTAGATGTACTAAAATTTGACAAAACTTTATTATGCTTTTAATATATTAGGGGTAAAACTTGAAAATTTGTGTCGTAGGCTTTCAGACATGCAAGTATAAAGGCTGCTACCAATTCAAACAACCACTTAAAAGTATTATTACTATTTGAAGTTTTTTTTAATGATGTTTATGCATGTCTGTTTTTTTGCATGTGAGTGCACTTTCTCATAGGAGGGGGCATCAGACCTCTTGGAAATGGAGCTGTTCAACTTGCATCCTGAGAACCAAACTCAGTTCCTTTGGAAGAGTACCAAGTGCTCTTAACCCCTGAGTCATTGCTTGCTCCATCCCCCAAATTATTTTTTAAACAGCTTACAAAGTAGATGGTTTCTTTTTGGCATTTTCATATATATATAGTGATTACCTTGGTTGCCATTTCCTCCCTGGCTCCTCCTCTCATCCATCTTCCTGGCCTCCCTATTGTCCCATGTACTTTTAGCCCTCTGTATTCTCTCTGCCATTTTCCCACCATTGTTATACTTCCCATGCCTCTCCATTATGCCCACTTCATTCCCCTTCCCTGGACCTTTTCTAGGTTGCTCATCTCTACACATCCCTACTTCCACATAAGTACACATACATAAGAATAAGAAGTTTGGTCTGTGTGAGAAAAGTATTTTTAAAAAATCTATTCAGGATTTTTCCTATGGAAGCTTTGAATCTCCAGGAATTTAAACTTTTTTCGGAGGGATCATGAATTATTTTGTCATCTATCTGTCTATCTATCTATCTATCTATCTATCTATCTATCTATCTATCTACCTACCTCTATCATCATCATTGTCATCTGTCTGTCAGTCTGTCGAACAAACACACATATTTGTTTGTATATGCAAGTTTGCATACCCATGCATATTCATGTGCTCATGTGTTCTGGTATCGCTGAAAACCAGAGTGGGGGTTAGATTCTTCTGTGGCTAGATTTTATGGGCTTATGTGAACTATAAGACCTGGTTATTGGGAAGAAAATTCATGGTTTCTATAATAGCAGAGAGTGCTTCTAAATGCAGAGTCTCCTCTTAATTCAGAATCATATTTTTTGAAGGCTAAAGGTATATTCTGGAATTACAAAGGCTAGGAATATGTTCTAGAAACCATAAGCAGACGTCAGCCTCATGGTCCAGTGGCACTTTGTATAACTCCTCAAATGTGAATGATACTGGGATAATTTAGTGTCATCCAATAGCTGGCTTTGGGAAGATGATCTACAAAACAAATGCCATATGTGTTGTTAAATTCCAATGCATGTTGAAATTTATGTTTTGAATATTTCCTTACCTGAATTTGGGATATTTACCTTTATTATGGGGTTCGAATCATTTAAATTTCTCCATCTTGTGTGATTTATTACACCTATTGTAGTCCTGGAGTTTTGACAACAAACAATATCTAAATGTTGTGATAAAATACCCTGGTGAAAGCAACTCATGGGAGAAAGACTTTATTCTGACTTTCACAGCTCAAGGTATAGTTAAACACGGTCAGGAGGTCAAAGCAACATGAGCTTGAAACAACTGGTCACATCTATCCACAGTCAAGAAATGAAGAACAATCCATGCTTCCTAATGCTCAGCACTCTCTTCATTTTATAGATCCGCTCCAAAGGGAACAATTGTGCTCACAATTGACATGAGTCTTTCCAAGTCAATTAGCAAACTCAATCTCCCACAGGCATACCAGATAATAATATCCTGGGTGATTCCAGACTTTGTTAAGTTCGCACCTACCACAACCATCCCAAATGGTGGCAGCTTTTCTTAAATATTAGTTACCTAGGATAAATCATATAAAACATTCCATAATTACTCTAAAACCATCTGGGTGGCTAACTTTATGTCCTCTGCTTTTCTGACTCTTTATGTTTTTCAAAGATGAGGATTCTTTTAAAACTGTTCATCAATTTTAATCATTTATATAATACATCTTAGTAATTTTCTTTCTCACTCCTGCCTTCATCTCCCTCTCTCATTCCCCCTCCCTCCCATTGGAGCCCTTCTTCTCAAGAAGTCACTGCTACTGCTCTATCTTTTCTCTGTGTGTGGCTCACTGAGTTTAATTAGTGTTGCTTTCCAGATCAGGGGTGGGAAGTTATTCAGTGGAGCAAGGAGAACATTTCTGTAGATATACCACTGAAGAAAATGACAACAAGCATTAATCAGTTCAGTATCTATGGAGCCTCATGGATCTTTCCTGCATCATTGATGAAATGTTGATTGGCCAAAGATTATGCAAGTTTTGGGCATATGGGCATGGCTGCAGTTGAGCTTCTATAAAAAATTATCTGAGAACCCTATCCAATTTACTCCAAAACATAGGGGTTAGGGGTGGGGAAGATGGCTCAGTAATTGTAGAGGACCTAAGCTCAGTTTCCAGAATACATGTTGCAGGACTAATAACCATTGTAAGGCCAACACCATAAAATCTCATGCCCTCTTTTGGCCTTTACAGGAACTCTGTGCACATGCAAGTAGCTACATAAAGACACAGTGGTGAGTGTGTGTGTGTGTGTGTGTCTATGTATGTGTGTCTGTGTGTGTGCGCACATGTGTGTGTGTATATTTGAATCTATAGATAATGATAACATCTATATCCTTAAAGTATCGAGGTTAGTGTACCAAGAAGACTCTGGAATGTGATGTTCACAACAGATCCTGTGGAATCTGTGCATCTTTGGGTTACTTCTTCTGGTCAGCTGTACTGTGAATAAGATAATTGTTTACATTTGTCTAGTTAGTTCCCCAAGCTTCACTTTCCCTTTTACGATTTCTTCTTTGAAAATAGGGGCAGATTTTGTTTTGTTTCAATCGAAGAAAGAAAGATAGGAGTTCTTTTAACGAAGTAACTCTTCAGCCCATATGACAACGGTGCAAAACTTTCTTTTTCTTCTGAAGCAGAGAGCTGGTATGTCTTCTGTAGATCCCCAACCCCTCACAGTGCCAACTAGTTAGAAGTGAGGCAGAAATCCCACTGAGTAATTGTGTCTAAGACACCACAGACATCAAAGCTGGCAGAAGCGGATGCCTCTTCCTCAGAGGGGCTCATTTGGTGATGTTGCAGGATGGATGCAGCTGTGAAGTGAAATTCCCATTGCAGCTGTGACTATGAAATCATGTGACCTCAGAAACAGGATATACCCATAGAAGGAAACATAGATTCTCACTTTGGCAAACTGTCTGCAACGGTAAATTTATTTTTCTTGAGACAAGACCTCATGTAACACTGGCTGACCTTGAATTTGTATAGCTGAGGATAACACTGAATGAATGTCCCATCCTTCTGCCTCCACCTGGGATGACAGAGTGGTAAAACCACACCCAGTTTATGTGGTGCTGGGGTTGAACCCAGGGCTTCATCATGCTAGGCAAGCACTCCACCAACTATGAAGCATCCGGGCTTGTCTATCTTATAACTTTTGCCATTTCAATTGTGCTTCATATTATTAATGGTGATACTTGTTGCTATCAAAACTGAACAACTAAAGGTATTTGACAAATACTAGTTGGGTGGATGAATATATTAAAATAGTTCATTTACATTAATATAATCAAGATATAAACATATGCTATCAATATTTACCATAAAATACTAGAGATCTTAAAATACTACAAAAGTCTGAAAAACTATTTTTTTCTAAATTCAAAACATGGAATTTTCATAATATAATATTTAAAAATGGCATGAGATTTATAAATTAAGGCAAAATTCTTTGAAGCAGATTTCTTACTTGGTAATAAACTTATACATTTTTAATTTTTTAAGCAAATACTCTATGACTTAGCAGAATTAATTTAATAATTCTAGTATACTTTCTCTATATCCAACAGAGTAAGCATTCATATCATCTACAAATAAAGGTTGATTTAAAATCATTTGTGTTCTAACAGCTGACAAGCAGAAATTAATGTATAATTTCAACTATTGTTCATATTAAATTATATTTTTTAAAAATCATTACAGTTTATTTATTTATTTAGGAGGGCTGTGTATACAAGTAAGAAGATAATCCATGGGAGTCTGTTGTTTTCTTCTACCACGTGGATCTCCAAGACTAAACTTAGTCGATTGGGCTGAGCCTTATCTCGTGTTCTATATTTACAGTTTTACAAAAGTAGAAATGGATGAGAACAGGATTTTTCAAAGGAGTATTTACTTTCATGTGGTGCACTTGTTATCTTTTTGTTGCTATAATAAAATACAGTGACAGGAAGCAACTTAAGGAAGAGGTGTATTTTGGCTTCCAGTTCCAGAGGGAACGTCCATAACACATAAAAGTATGAGAAGCTTAACAGCCACTGGCTAAAACAAAACTTTAAGCTATTTCATCTCAAATGTATATACAGTAAGCAGAAAGACAGAGACAGAGAGAGAGAGAGTAAGACACACACACACACACACACACACAGAGAGAGAGAGAGAGAGAGAGAGAGAGAGAGAGATTGAGAGAGAGCCATACAAAGTTATAACTCTCAAAGCTCCCTCAGTTTAGTACTTCCTCCAGTAAGCCTCTACATTCTGGTTCATAACTTACCCAAACAGCTATACCAACTGGGGACTAATGTCCAAATGCTCCAATATGGGAGGCCACAGAGGATATTCCTCATCACACCACTTCATGTATTCATTGCTATGGAGTTCTTAGAAGAGAGCAACCTTGAACCTGACTCTTCTCTGCAAATGGATGCTCTCATACCTTCAGGCTCTTTTTATGTTGCCTGAAGTGTCCCAGATCCTTCTGAACTAGCAAATGCTCTGTATTCTTTGGTTGGGAGAGAAGATAAAATCTACTTTGAAGCCATTGCTTTTAAGCAAAGTGTTTGCAAATTTTTAGCTTCTTTGCTCATTTGTCTCATTGGTAGTATGCATTTTCAAGTTTGTACCTTGTTTTCCAGCTTGAGCAGCAAAGTGTTAACTGGGTATGGAAATACTGAGGCTCTCCTAGTTCATACTAGGCTTTAATGAAAACAAACTGTACAGTCCACAGTAAGCTTCTCAGAGAACTTATAGTCTCACTTACCATTTATTGCTTTGTTAGTACTGAGTCCTCTTCATGTGCTTTTTTATTCTTTGTTTCTTTACATTTGTCTAGCTGTGTCTATGTGTGCATGTACTTTTGGGTGTTTGGTCATTTATCAGACTGCTGATACAAAGGACAGAAAACATCACGAAAGAGTAAATTCTCCCCTTCCACCATGTGGGACTGAGGAATCAAACTCAGGGGTTCAGACTTGGTGGCAAGTGCCTCTACCCACTGTGCCATCTTGCCAGCCTATCTTCTTTTCTATCTAGATATTAGAATCTGACCATAGTTTCTCCCTTAAATCTGTCCCTATCTCTGTTTATTCTATTCAAATCTTATTTCTGACCCTGCCTTATCCCCAAGAGCAAATACAATGAAGCTACCATTTCTGGGGCTGCCCAGAGCTTATTCATGTCAATCAGTGCCAGGATTCCAGGTGGTATTTCTAAAGCATACAAGGGAAAGCATCACTATCTAAATAGTATTAATTTATCTCATACTTGTACCAAAATTTATCAATGGAAAGCTTTACAAAATATACCATTCAATTTCTCAGTAAACAATCTAGTTGAATTTTAAGCAGTTTGCAAGTGAGGTCAGCAGAAAAGAATTCCATGAGATATTCTCCCCATGCTAGATTGTTCATTCTCTAGTACATATTGCTTTCTAATAGTTGGATGTTGTTGTAATGCAAAAATAATAAGTATTCATTCTTAATAACTATTTCTGGTTTATAGGTCATGAATATTGGAGATTATATTTCATTAAATATTTATACTTAGGTTTATGTCTTTCTGGAAGCTGTGGTTATCATATAAGGAAGGAAAAACTGGGCTGATATTATTTTTCAAGATTAAAAAGTATGTGTGTTGAATGTATGCATGCCTTTGTGTCTGTCTGTCTTTCCATTTGTATGTATGTGTGTATGTGTGTATGTGTGTATGTGTGTATGTATGTATGTATGTATGTATGTACATCAGAGGACCTCTTGGGGTTATTTGTTCTCTTCTTCAGTCAAGTCCCTGTGTTCATTGAGCTTTCTTGTAGACTTTAACTAAACTAGTTCTAATCAATGTGGTATTCCTTTTAACTGTGGATTTCAGGGCATGAGAAAACATACGTGTGCACACACAAACACACACACAGACACATACCTTCAGAAAGAGAGAGAGAAAGAGAGAGAGAGAGAGAGAGAGAGAGAGAGAGAGAGAGAGAGAGAGA
>NW_021604653.1:4123303-4154245 GCF_004785775.1 Grammomys surdaster
AGAGAGAGAGAGAGAGAGAGAGAGAGAGAGAGAGAGAGAGAGAGAGAACATTTGGTTGTGGTCATTTGATTATTTCTCAATTACAAGCAAATGAACTGTCAGTTTTCTTTACCATCTCAAATTCTTATATGATTCCAAAGGAAAACACTACAAAAAGAAGAAAGTGTCTATTTCCATGCAATTTCCTCTTAGATTCTATGTATTCTGGGCCATTCGTACATTTAGGGTGATTAAATTGAAGTTACTTTCATAATGCAAACCTCTCTGAAGCATTCTGATTTCTGTAAACTAGTCATGTTTCTGTTAGCTGAGTCATAGCACATTATCTCTCAAACCCCATATCAATATTTTGTCTATAATCGTTGAATGGTCTTACTAAGCCCTAGCACCTCATTTTCTGCCCTATTAGAGCTTTAAGCATTAAGCATGTTTTTTCCAAACTTTTAATTAACATCTCATGATGTTATGAGGAAAATATGTTAATCAGTTGCTTTGGTTTCTTTTGCTGGTGCTATAAAAAATACTCTGATAAATACAACTTAAGGAAAAAAAAATCATCTGTTTTAGCTTTATAGTTCAAGGTTACAGTCCATCATCACAAGAGAGTAGAAACAGGATGAGGTTGAGGCAGATGGTCACATGACAGAGAGTCACATGACAGTGACTGTGAGCAGATACCAATGATGAATTTGAGTATTCCGCTCTCTTTTCCACTTAGCTCAGGATTCCAGCCAGGGAATGATGCTACCTACAGTAGGTGAAATTAAGAAAATCCTCCACAGGCATGACCAAGTGATTATAGATTTTATCAAGTTGACATTTAGCATTGACCCCTGTAGGGCAAGTGGACCATGCCACAAGGTGGACATGAGACTGGTGAAGTTGAGCATGCTCTAATCCTGGCATTTCCTATGCTCTCTTCCTGCTTTCATGCCACCTCTGGAACCATGACTTTCAACCAAGGTGACCATGGACAGTCAGTCATATTGCACAGCACCTGGAATATGCTCTCCATTTCAATGAGGTATCTCAATAGCCTTAGCCTAAAACCAATGACCTATCTTCCTGGGTATTCTCATGCCACTACCCCAAACTACATAATCCCTGGTTTACCCCAAATAAAGTATATGTATCTAAAGCCACATCCAATAAAGAAATATGAACAAGATAAGATCGTCTCAGAGAGCTGCTTCATTAAAGATTGCCTTGGGAAGGCCTTTGCCTAAAGGAGCCATAAGGCTAAGATTCCCAAAGAAGTCTTTCTCTCTTCTCCATCCCCTCTGGCACTTAGCACTTGCTCCAATTGGACCTAGATCCTTCTGGTCCCAAGCACTATTCTCCCCTTCCATCCTGTTAGACAGCAGCATCCCAACACCCCTAAGGGAGCTTCAGACTGTAGACCCCCATCCTGGACATTTTTGTCCTGTTGTCCCTGAGCCAGTGTGTCTGTGGCATCCTGACACTGCCAGAGGAGAGGCAGAACATGGGACCAGAGACAGCTACACCATTTATGATAAAATAAAACAAAATCAGTTTACAGCTCTTTTACTGAAGAGAAAAAACAACACATTTTGAGTGAATGTGTGCCTGTGTTTGTCCTGTCTATGTGTTCCTGTGTATGTGGAAGAGGTAGACGGAGGCAGAGCAAGGGAGAAAGTCTGTGTATTGTCCGTTTGTGTCTATATATGGAAGAGTGTTCAAATGAAGCATCAGAAAGTGATGCTCAGACATGGGTGCAAGAAGAAAGAAAAGGCTTAAATCCTATGTCTTATAAACATGCCTCTAAGGTACCATAGAGAGAAAGAGGCATTGGAAGGATCAATGGGTGATCAATGAGCTACAGGAATTGGTTTTAAATCTTTGTCAGATTAATTTCTCATTTATTCTCTGGACCATTTACCTTTATTCCTTTTCCCCTTAGTGCGTATCATGCTCTAAAATTGAAGCCATTCCTCACCATTTTATCAAACCCTCAGCATCTCATGGCATTTCTTACTCATTGTAGATTTTATAATTAATTAAATTTACTATTTGACAAGTTCAGATGTGTATATGATTTATTCTGATTAATCTCATCCTTCACTGTCTCTCCCTCTCACACCAACTTTCCTTCTCCCTGTGTCTCTTTCTCATAGTTAGGTCACTTTGGTTTGTTTTGTGAGCCCCATCCTGGATTAATCAGGACCATGTAGCAGAAAATAAGTACTCCCCCCACCCCCTTCATCATCCCTTAATACCCCCTTAATTCCTCAGGAAGGAGGAAGGCTTCAGGAGCTTAAAGGGCCAGGCTTAAGCAGGCCCAGTGGAGACTGCCTCAGGTACTCTGAGTTCAGTGTTGCAATGGCAGTGGCCTACCCAGGAGATAAGAATTTCACAGCCATTTTCCATATCATTTTTGGTTCTTATCTGACTTCTGCTCCTTCTTTTGCCATATTCCCTGAGCTTTTGAAGGGGTGGCACTAAGTGTTCTGTTTAGGGCCAATCATATATTCTTAGCACCTTGAGCAGCAAGTGGCTCTGCAGCCATGGCTCATGGTGTTTTGACAGCTGAAGTGTGGGCTTATAACTAGGTTTCACCAAGTTAGCTTTATTTTTTTCTTTAATTCAATGAATTGATTCCTGTATTTTCTGTGTGAGAGTATGCATGGTGTATATTCGTGTGTACGTGCATGTGAGCAGGTCCAAAGCCAGAGAAGGGAAGGATGCCCTACATTATTACACTAATCTTTAGTCTGTTGAGGCAATATCACTCCTAGAAACTAGAGCTAGATTGGTCTCTGCCACCCTGAACTCTGGAGTTACATGCACAGGTGACCATAAGTGAGTTTTTTTTATGTGGGTGCTGAGAATTCGAACACTGGCCCTTCTGCCTGCATAGCAAGCACTGAGTCATCTTTCCAGACTTTATATTAGTTAGCCTTCTACAATATCCATCTGTAATAACTATATGTTTTAAGGACCTTAGTCTCATTATATTATTCACTCGACACTATACAGTCTTAAGAACTCTACATAAGGAAGCTAATACTTTGGGAATTTAGTCACCAATTTAGGATAAGTGGCAGGATAGACCCAATAAGTCTTTCGACAGTGATATTCATACCCCCACTTGGTACTGGCTCTCACATTATCCAGGAAGTCCCTACTGTGCTAATTGTTTGTGAAAGGAACCTCAACACCTGCTGTTCTGAGGATGAAAGCTACAGCTCCTATTGTGTTGGAATGTGTTGTTGCTCAGCGTATGTATGAATAAAAAAAATATAGAATATGCAACCCAGAAGAACAAAAGACAGAGAGTATATTGGGAAGGGTCTTTATCTCTGTGTTGATTTTTTCTAAAAAAAAAAAAAAACCCTTTATGTGTGTATTAATGTCCTGTGATATTTGCAAGTTATATGATGACCTTTCTGCACAGAATTCCAATGGCAAGGCATCCATCCCATTGTAGGAGAAAAGGCTTTTCATTTCCTTGCCTGCAAGCTGTACCACGCTCAGCAGATTAAAGATCGATTGCTCTCAGCAAGCAAAGAGCAATGTTAAGTTTCTCAGCCTCCCTGGCTATCCTTCCTATTCTGCTCTTTGTTGTCTTGCATACTAGGATGTAAGAATGAAACGGTAGAAATAAAATCCAAGAACAATTAAGCCGTTGTTCCCAAGTGTAATTATATTATGGTTGCTTCTCCTTCCTTTATAACCATATGTACGATTTATGATTCAAGCATTAGTGGGAATAAACTAATGACATGTCACAGTTAATGAAGCGCCTTCTCCTTTTTTGTTTCCTTTGTGCTTCTAGTTTGCTTTGTTCAAGAGAATAAGATGTTTATGTTAATTTTTATGCATGCTGTAGTTAGGCTTCTATATATTATTTAGGGAAACTTCTACATTAGCACTAATAAATAAACCGTTGGGTTTTAAATCATGGTCTGTACACTACCTAGTTTATTTATATTTATTCCTTTTTCATTACTGCAGGAGGAAACAGAAGCCGTGCTTTATTTTTATAATAAAACTCTCTGAGCAGAGTTATTATGGACCCTAACGCTTGTATGCAAACATCATTAAAGTTTACACAGCAAAAGTTTTTTAATAATATTTGGAAATATTTCAGCTGATGGTGGTTTTTATATTAATATTTCTACATCCGGATACTATAGCTGAATTTTATCCTTACTAGGAACCTGGGAAACACTCGTGTTATTTGTAGATGGAGACTTGGCAGTGTTTTGCCAAGGTTTCTGTTTGAGGTATGCATAGCAAGATACAACTTTTTCACATTGGAATTTGAAAGTATGGTTTATCTTTCCATGTCAGGAAGCTGGTGGAGTTTAAAGTGGAAAGAGGGCTGAAAGTTGAACCAGCATTGAATCTTTCTAAGTGGAGACTGAGACAGAGTTTTGGAATGAAAATGTGGTGGCTGTGGAGGTCAGAGGGGAAGCTGGGGGTTAAGTGTGGTAGGAAAAAGATGACTGAAAAGAAAGAAAACGTGTATATCATTAAGTTCTTTCTCATTAGAAGTGTTCATGGAGTTGCGGAAACACCCATTAGTAAAACATATGGTCCACAAGCATGAACATCACCAGTACCCATGGACAAAACTCAGGCATTGTGGTTTGCACCTTCAATCCCAGTGTCAGCATATGAGAGACATTGGATCCTTGGGTTTGCTGACCAGCCAATTTGCCCTCCTTCAGTGAGGGAACTGTTTCAAAACACATGGGAAGACCAAGCAGGACATTCAACTTTGACTCCTGGCCTCCAATTAGATGCACACTGAAATTTATCAAAAGCACACACATTACATGCATACATAAACATACACACACATATATGCACACGCTCAGACACACGCACACACACACACACACTCTCTTGCTCCCTCTCTACTCTTTAATCCACTCATTCATTAACTTTAGATGCTGCTAACATTTGATACTTTCAATATCTGTACACCTCATTCTTAAATGCTTCAACATGTATAAAAATGCTGATAATAATTTTATTAGGTATAAAACTTTTGTTGCAAAATTTGTATAAATTCTGATGTGTGTATCTCGTACATTAGTCTATTTTAAATTTCAGTACATGACACCTCAGCTATCCCTTGCCCAATTTTAGACACAATGGGATAGACACCTCCATTGTTCTCTGTAGCCATATACAAAATAATTTCCCAAATATTGATTCTATAATCCTATGTTTTCTATTTCTCCAGAGAGGAGAAAGCCAATTATTAAACTCTCAGCAATTTTCAAGTTTTAAAGATAAATAATTCACTTTTACTACATATTTTGACTCATTAAAATTTTAGTACTACTTACAACTACAATTTTAAAATGTTTTACATGATTGTGTGTGTGTGTGTGTGTGTGTGTGTAGATAAGATAATGTGATAAAACCACTATTAAAGAAAAGAAGAATTCATTGTAAAACCTAGGAAATGGCATTGTTCACATTATCCAACTTTGTTTTATGTATGAAAACTTTCATAATATAAAGTAATAGACTGAAGATGCCAACAAAATGCTTAAAAACATCTATAAGGTTATGAAGACAAGGCTAGCTGAGAATTAAGTTATTCAGAAAAGCATTTTGGTGAAATCATATGTCTATAAACAATATTCACTTGTATTAAGTCAGCAGTATTTTGACCTTGTCGGGATCCTGGACTGGAGACAATATTTATTTGATGAAGGCTGTCCAATTTTGGGTCAGGGTGTGATGTGATATTCTCTGCTAAGACAGCTGGCAAGATTCTATGAGACAAGATTTTAATCCTTAGAATGGTTAGACCAGACAAGGAGAGAGAGAGAGAGAGAGAGAGAGAGAGAGAGAGAGAGAGAGAGAGAGAGAGAGAGAAGAGAGGTGACAGAGAGAGACAGAGAGAGAGACAGAGAGAGAAAGTGAGAGAGAGAGAGAGAGAAAGTGAGAGAGAGAGAGAGACAGACAGACAGACAGAGAGAGAGACAGTGAGGGAGGGGGAAGAGAACAATAATACTTATTTTATATATTATTTTAATATAAAAGTATCATTACTTTTTCTATAGATGTGATAAATATTTTTTAAAAAAATATTTGAAAAAGGAAGCGTTTTCTTTTGGCTCACAATACTTTAGGATTGAGGCCATCATGACAGATAGCCTTGGCAGCAGGGGCAGGTAGATGGCTGGTTACACTGCATCCTCCAACAGGAAGCAGAGAGTCAACAGAAAGTGTCTCCAGGCTTTCAGAACTTCACGGTATGCCCCTAAGAACCCACTCCCTTCAGCAAGACTTCGTCTTCTAAAGGATTCACAAGTTGTTTCAAACAGTGTGAACAGCTCTGGAACTCATGTTTGAATAGTCTATGGGGACATTTCAAATTCAAATCATAACAGAAAATGTTCCTGATCTTTAACTGTTTAATAGAAAATTACCTTAGGTCCCATGGTACTGATCTATTGCAGATCAGATGTGCAGTAGCACATTTCCATTTGAAGTTGCTGTTTCTGGGCAGAGATTCTATGAGATGATTGGCTGCCATTTTGGTAAGTTATTTGAGTCTACAAAGCTAAATATATATTTGGAATGCATTCTAAAACAAGGACGAGAACCAAGTTGCAAATAGCCTCTAAGTAGAAGAGATTGTCTCAGCCCTAAAATACCAGTGAGGCTGCAATTTAAGAGTCTCTTTATGGTGATACATATTTAGGAGAAAGACATTTCTTTTTCTCTCTAAATCATGCTTTGTTAATAGTAATGAATATGTAGTGGCATATTAGTCATTTTCTGAATACCCCAGTGCTACCTGAGAAGAAGATTGTTTATTGGGCTAGGGGTATTGCTCTCTATTCTTTTTTTTCATATTCTTTTTTTTATTGGATATTTTATTTACATTTCATATGTTGTCCCCTTACCCCATCCCCCACCCACCCAGGAACCCCCTATCCCCTTACCCCTCCTCCTTCTTCTCTGTGGATGTAACCCCTACCTACCCCCCACTCCCACTTTCCCACCCTCAAAATTCCCACCCCCTGGGGCGTCCAGGCTTCATGAGGTCAAGGATCTCATCTTCCACCTATGCCCAGCAGGGCCCTCCACTCTTACATATTCAGCCGAAGCCCTGAATCCCTCCCTAAGTGCTCCCAGGCTGGTGGTTTAGACCCTGGGAGCTGTGGTTGGTTGGTATTGTTGCTCTGCTCATGGTGCCACAAACCCTTTCAGCTCCTTCAGTCCTCACTCTAACTCCTCCATTGAGAACCCCATGATCAGTTCAATGGCTAGTTGTGAGCATCTGCCTCTGAATATGTCAGACTCTTGAAGGCCTCTGAGGAGACATCCATATCAGGCTCTTATCAGCATGCACTTCCTGGCTTCCACATCAGCATCTACCTTTGGTGACTGCACATGGGATGGATACTCAGGTGGAAAGGTCTTCAAATGGCCCCTCCTTCAGTTTCTGTCCCTCACTTTGTCTCCATATTTGCTCCCTTGAGTATTTTGTTGCTCCTTCTAAGAAGAACTGAATCACCCCCACTTGGTCTTCCTTTTTTATGAGCTTCATGTGGCCTGTGAGTTGCATCTTGGGCATTTCAAGGTTCTGGGCTAATATCTGATAATCAGTGAGTGAATACCAAGTGTGTTCTTTTGTGATTGGCTTACTTCACTCAGGATGATGATTTCTAGTTCCATCCATTTACCTAGGAACCTCTCAAATTCATTGTTTTTAATAGCTGAGTAATACTCCATTGTGTAAATATACCACATTTTTTGAATCCATTCCTCAGTTGAAGGACATCTGGGTTCTTTCCAGCTCCTGGCTATTATAAATAAGGCTGCTATGAACATAGTTGAGTATATGTCCTTGTTATATGTTCGAGCATCTTCTGGGTATATGCCTAGGAGTGGTATAGCTGGATTGCTCTCTCTTCTTAAAGGAAATGGAAATCCTGCCCATCAAATCAGCACTACCTGAGGCAGGTGTTTCTGGATTAACCTCTACATTTATTCATCAATCTACTCTAATCTACATCAAAAGACTAGAACATGTCCCAGGGCCAGAGATGGACACATGCGTGTCTTTTTCTGGGTTATAATTTCTTCCACCTTCCTGTACTAGGTACTCAAGGTCATTAATTGAATGATATTAAATCTGAACATAAAATTCTTAACTGGAGACTTTCTTAACAAGCATAACATGGAATTTTTCTGGTCACAAATGTTCAGTGGCTGGTGAATTAACGGTTTGTTTTGATTTGCATCTTAAAGTAGAAGTACGGCCCAGATATAAACCAATGTCATGATACTCTCATCATCATGAGTAATTTATATGGCTGGTGTGTGTCTAGGTTTTATTTATTCTTAGATTTTCCTACCTCCATTTTTACTTAAATGATGGATGTGGTGAGGCTAAGCCCATTCATCAATAAGAATAACTAGTATGGGGGAAGTTTTGTGAGTTTTATAGCCGTGAGAAGTTCAGAACCAGCCTTTTGTGACCATGGAACAGTTGCCGAGCAGATCGTCATTGTGTACTCATTATGTTCCAACACATTTATCAATACAAAGGCCTTGAGGGTGACTGGACTTTACTGGTCTGTGACAACATGCCACTATGCAGGTTCGAAAAACCCACCAAGTAGTATAGACTGTGCTTTTCCAAGCTGAAGACTGGGGAATTAACTGCCTTTCCAATGAGTTTATATAATCAGGAAAATCTAGAATTGGGGAAGTTTTAGGCAGTCATTCAGGTTAAACATGTACTTGTTTAAAACATCCTTTTTAAATTTTTAAAACATCCTTCATAGGAGGCTGGGGAGAAAGGCAGCTCAGCCTTTAAGAGTAATTACTGCTCTTATAGAAGACTCAAGTTCATTTCCCAGAACCTGCTTCAAATTGTTCACAACAACCAGTGACCTCAGCTCCAGGAGATCTGACCTCTTCCTCTGACCTCCTTAGATATCTGCACACATGTGCTGTGAACTCATAGACAAATATACACATAAATATAAATAAAATAAATCAAATATCCAAGATATACAGTGTCATGTCATGTTGTCAAATATTTCTGGATTGAATTTTAACTCAATTTAAATAATGCTACATGTATGCCTAATTCTTTCTTATGCCCTGTGACTAGTTATCTAGTGTGAGTCTGTGTGTGTTTGTGTATTATATATGTATGTGCTATATGTGTGTGTACCCTTATGTGCATATGGAGGCAAGAGTACAACATCCTGATGGATGTCATTATACCGTTACAGACTCTCTGTGTGAATATAAGCGAAATAAAATTAATTATATTTTTACTTAATCATTTTTACTAAAAGTGTATAGCCTGAACTATTAAAATTTCATTTTAAAATAGGATTCTTCTGTTTTCCTCACTAAATAGTACCAGGAAGCCACAAATAAATGAAGACTAGATCTTGAAATGTCGAAACCTCAAGATCTGAATGTCTTTAAGACATAAAAAGTGAGAGTATTTTGCTCATTCCTCCACATGGAACACAGGCTTTTAGTTTAAAACATTGTCATTTAAGTTGCTAGAATAATTCCAAACACCAAATATCTAGGTAAAATGGATTGTCCTTACCAATATGTTTACTATGAATCCAAGCTACTGTGATTATATCTGTCAATCATACCTTCTGTGGGTTACTACTATACTAATAAAGTCATAAGTTGCCCAACAATGGGATGTGGTCTTTGAAAGGTTTCATCAGGAAGCTCCATTACTGAGTAAGCATCACAGAGTATGTATGCCTGGATTGTCTCCTATATACGAATTGTATAACCTTTCCCAGAGCCATGAGGTTAAAATCAATCTCAAGAGATTGTGATGCAGTGGAGAGATATGGTAAAGAGTGCTATTTGAGGCTGCTGCACTAAGGCAGCATGTTGTTCTGTAGGGAAAAAAATTAAATGAAGAACTGTATTCTAATTTTAAAAAATGTAATATAATATATAAATCAGTAATGCAGCTGTTTACTATGCATCAGGTATTGTATACTATATATAGTTTCATACAGTATGTACCTTTGCAGTATCACCATGCCTAAAAATGTAGTTTCATGAGAATCCTATTTTTTTAATTTCAGGTATACATGTGTCTTTGGGTTCATACACATAGAGGGCAGAAGTCAACATCAGCCTCAGCCTTGATTAGTCACCACTATGGTTGTTGAAACAGTGACTTTCACATAACTTGATGCTCACTGATTAGCTAGACTGGATGAACAGGATGACACAGGGATACTATTATCTGTGCCTTCTCAATGCTGGGATTAGATGCATATGTCATCATGCCTGGCTCTTAGAAGTGGTTTCTGGACACTTGAACTCAGGTTCACAAGCTTCCAAAATTAGCCCTTTGACAGCTGAGAAATCTCTTTAGTCCTGACTTCATAATCATCTTATGGGTCACTATCACAGATGCTGACTTAAATGTTGATGCTGTTTTAGAAATGATTTCTTGTAGTTGTGACACATGTGCTTACCACATGGACACACTTGCTTTGGATCTTATCTCGATCCAGGGATCTGCTAAGAATTGCCAGCTCTGAGTTTTTTACTGAAGATGCTAACTGAAATCTTGGTATTTATCTACTGTGTCAGCTCTAAGGCAGGTGAATTCAAAGGTTAAGCCATCACTCAGTCAAGTCAGATGGATGAACACCAACATTTCTCAAAATGTCCTGTTCATTTTGATGGATTCATCTAGGTAGGAGGTCTGGCATTCTGCTTTGGGGTCCAAGAAATGTGATGCTACACACATGTTTAATGGATTCATCTCTAGGGGAAAGGTTCCGACTTAGAAAAGGCACACTGAGTATACCTATATAAAGTTGATTTTGTAGACTATAGTCTATGGGTGAGTCCAGTCAGAGATTCCCCTGCTTATTGTCAGGCTTTTTAGGGAAGCCAGGACAGCAATTTCAAATAATTCAGTGAACATTAAAGCAGTATAGGACTGTGTCATTCTATATCTGTATATGCCATGGTTATGAACCTAATACTTTCTTAGACATGTTATTTTTGAATAGGCACATAAATGGTTGGGGAATCACAGTGTAGGGAGGGTCCTGCTTTCAGTTCCCTTTTCAGTTTCCATAGCTTTTCTAGATATTTTGAAGAACATTGTAGTATCCTAGCCTGTTCCTTTCTTTTTATATTGGAAGCATTTTGTAACAGCTTGCTTATTTCTGTGTGTGTCTTGTTTGTGTGAAGTTTGAGTATGTACATGTGTGCAGAGTCCAGAGGTCAATGTTGGCATTTTTTCCCTTTACTGGATCTTTTCTTTATTTACATTTTAAATGTTTCCAGGTCTCCCCTCCAGAAACCTCCATCCCATCCCTCCACCACCTGACTCTATGAGGGTAATCTACCATCAACCCACTCACTCCTGCATTCCAGCTCTGGCATTCCCCTACAATGGGGCATTGAACTACCACAGGACCAAGAGCTGCTACTCCTATAAGGTCATCCTTTGCCCTATACAAGGCAGAGGTCATGGATCTCTCCATGTGTACCCTATGGTTGGTGGTCCAGTCCCAGGGAGCTCCATGGGGGGGTTGTCTGGATATTTTTTAACACTTTATTATTTATTTTTTTTGAGAGAACCTCTCTCACTGAACCTACATCTTATTGTTTAACTAAGCTGACTGGTTAGTGAGCCTCAGAGCTCCTCTTATTCCTTCCTCTTCAGTACTGTATGTGGCTTTTGTATGGGTATCAGGGATTTAATTCAGGACCTTATGTTTTCAAGGCCAGCATTTTACTGACTGGGCTATCTGTAGGCCCTTATTTTACTCTTCTATCTCATTGTTACATAACCATGTAATTTAGATAGGCTTTTGGTAAAAAGTGAATAGAGCAGATTTGTACACTCACAAATGAGAGACTTTAGGAACAGGGATGGTGGCAAAGAAATATATGCAATAATCAGAAATACAAGCAGAATATGTACTTGATAGTAATCAAAACATTTGTGAGAAAGAGATGTGGGGTCTGCAGCTATTTCTATCCAGTGCTCAACCAGAAACCAGGCTATCTTTTCACTGTTCTACAATTTCCCCCTTTTTTGTTTTTTAAAGGAGAGGTGTCACTGGAGTGACTATGTTATTTGTAGTGAAAATTTTGGGTGAGGTGGAAGTTGCAAAAGAAAACACTACACAGGCTGTAGGGGTAGCACAATTAAGCCAGAGGGTGAAGAGAGTTGAGGGTGGGGGTTGGAAAGACAAGGAATCATTGAACCAATTAATCGTTCTAAGCGTTGTACAGTTTGGGGGTAATAACATCTGATTAATCTAGGTAGACACTATATTTTCCTTACTAGCATGTAACTTTCCCCAAGTTCTGTAGCCATTTGACTTTGGCAAGGGAGCTCATCTGTATCTGGAAGGTGAGTAGCTGAGTCTGTCTTCTGTAGGACTCAGTGCATTTCTCTAGATCTCAGTGTGTGTCTCCAGAGTCTTCAGTCAGATGTGGTGTCTGGAGGAAGGCAACTTGTTGTCCCAGACAGCTTCCAGGAGATGGCATTTGGATTTATGGGAGCAGCACTATCCTTTTCCTTTATGTGGGTAAGTTGTAGGGTAATCACAATATCGGAGCAGAACTCCAGCAGAGGGATGTCCATACGGTGGATAGCCAGCCTTAAGCTACTTGGGAACACATCATAGTCTGCTGTTCTGATCTTAGAAAAGCAAGGGTGTTTGAGGAAATTTAGTCCTAGTAGGTACCTTTGAGTCTGCTTTGGATGGATGAGGTAGAAAAACATCATGTTAATTACATATTTGAGATAGGAAGCAACAGTTTGTCTGTGAAAGGAAACTGTTTGTTAATTAAGGTTTGAATAGTGGTGATCAGCATAGTTGATTTGACCCGTGGAAGTAGATTAGATGATTTTTGAACCTTAAAGAAATCTCAAACAAGTTGAAAAATGAGGGCATATATCACAAATGTTAGGGAGAAAAAGAAACATTGAAATAAAGAAGCAAAAAAAATTTTGGGTTGAAAAGCATGAACATTGTTTCATGTATTCCTGTTAGGAAGAACAAGCATTTAAAACTTGGATTAAGGGTCTCAGGTATGTTTCTCTATCGTCTTTGGAAGGCTTAGATGTGGTGGGGGAGGGGCCTGTTCTGTTATGTGGTGGCTGCATGCTCTAGCAGAGAGGTCTCCTATATTCCTTCTTTGTTTTTTTATAGCTAGTAAATCCTAAATGTAGAGCAGGAAAAGAAAGGCCAACCTTGAAGAAAAGCTCAAAGGAAGAAGCATAGAGGCGTGGTAGGACAGTCAGAGCCAGAAGGAGTGAGATGTGCCAAGAGAGACTTGACTCATGGGTGAGACACGTTGGGACTGAGGACTAGCACTTGAGAGAGCAGTTTGTCTAAGCCCGGCCTGGGGTTCTCAGCCATGAGAAAGAAACTGTCTCAAAAGGAAAGAGGAACATCTCACCCAAGGGAAGGCATCCTAGAAACAGGGTCAGAGTAGGCACTGCCATTGGAAAGGAAACTATTAGCTGAGTAGGAGACCTCCCTGTGGGGTTGGGAAAGGGGCAGAGAGTGGAGGCTAGTCACCACCAAAGTAGAGCAAGTTAAGACCAAAATGAGATTTGGAGACTGTAGCTAAGAGTGAAAAGGAAGAAACTGGCCAGGAAAACATGGAGAGAGAAAGAGAAAGAGGAAGGAAGGCCTAGTCTTTTGAACCAGGTCAGTAGTTACTCACTGTCCTTGAGTTCAGAGGAGTGGGTCTTTGCAGGTGTCTGGTAAGGATATCCTTGAAGATAGTTTTGCCTGAATCCTCCACCAGTTGTTGGGATGTAGTGTGCGTGGGTCCATTGTTGGGTTGAATTATGGATTCCATGTCTGTCCCCCCAAGGGGCTAGGGCTAAGGCTCACAGCCATGTTGGCACCTAGCGGACATTGGGCTGTGTGAAGCTGCAGGACTCAGTTCAGGGTGAAAGGACACAGTCTGAGGTCCCACAGGGAGCCAGAGATCTTAGGGGGAGGGAGGAACTACGGCTGTGTCCCACAGAGATGAGAGTTCTGGTCACAGCTACTCGCTTGACTGGTTCATGGCTGGCTCAGGGTTGCTGGGCCTCTGTGACTAAGAAGTAGAGAGATCGTCTTGGGTAGATTAAAAGGCAGTTCCCCACAGCAGGTCCAAAAGAAGAGAAATAGGCTATGGTCTTAAAAGATTTATTGTCATGGTGGAAAAGGGATGAAACTTTACCCCAGTCATTTCAGGGCGAGCCTGAGGTTAAATATATTTTGCAAGGAGGAGGGTCTGGTAAGGAATGTTTAATTGGCTACACCCTCTGGCCTATAGGTACCTCATTAAGATGGAGATCTATCTTGAGGCTCTATGGCCTGTAGTCACACCCTTTTCCTGTGGAGGGGCTAGTGGGCATTGTCCTACATGACTGAAAGGTGGATTTATGGAGGTCTTTGGCCTTCATTCAGGAACCTAGAATATGGGAGCATGGTGAAATGCCTGCTTTCCCTTGCAGGGAACGCTGTGGGTTCTCTGATGATTTCTAGCAGGTGCTCAACTAGACGCCAAGCTGTCATTTCATGGTCCTACAGATGGGTTATACTCTGCTCTCATTTCCTATAAAGGATTATGCATGATCATTGCTTGAGTTTGGTTGTAGTTGATTCCCATCAATATAAAAGATGATATCAACATTGAGAAGCATTGGGAAATTTAAGAAGCATGAATGCTTTTCTAACTGTGATAAGTCTGTTTCCCTGGATACCTGTATTCTTCCTCACGATCTCAGGTCCCCATCTTGCTCTTTTTCTCCATTTCTATCTTAAGTTGGGCCAACCTGAAGTACTCAGGTCTTAGAAGCCAAGAAGATGCAGTTGCTCTTCCATTCCTTCAGCACTTTTAACTAAATAATGTTTTCATACAGTACTCAGCTTTGGCTATTTAGAGCATCATAAAGCCAAATAAAACAAGCATTTACCTCAGAGTCTGCTCATCAGCAGTAAACCTGTTCTCTCCTTTCTCCTCACTTCTCATTCTCCCTTCTTCCCCTTCCCTTCCTCATCCTCTGCTTCTCCCCTCTACTCATACCTATCCTTCTCCAGGATCACATTTACACAACCTTGCCATCAAAGTTACTGCCATTTAATGGTGATTATCTTGCTTCCACCTCCCCAGTGCTTGGGTTACAGTTCTGCATCACCACTCCAGGTTTATCCTCTCAGTTTTTAAAGAACCTGGCAAGGTGGTAGAAATAAAGCTTGATCCCAAGTCCATTGATTTCCTCTGACAGCCAAATCAAAGAAAGAGATAAATAAAAATAATTCTGACATGAAAAATAGAAAAACAGAGACTGGAGAAAAGGCTCAGTTAGGTAAGAGCACTTGCCGCTCATACAGAGGCCTGGGTTCACTTGCCAGCATGCAAGTCAGATGGGTCACAAATTCCAATAACTCTGGCTTCAAGGAATCCCTTTTCTGGCATCCTTAGCTACTTAAACACATATACACATATTTTACATAAATTTAAAAGAAAATTAAAAAATAGCGAAAGTAATATACTCTTGAAGGTTGAAGTACCCAATCTCCCTATGACTCTGTATGTCAGGCACTGCTACCCTGCTCAACTCATTTGATGAAAGATAGATTGTAGTGGAAGAAAGGCAGGAAGCTAGATCTACAGGACTGGTTTGACAAGCGATTTCATAAGTATCACCAAGGAATGTTGAGTATACTTGAAGGGGAGAACTCAGCCAGCCTGGGGGGGGGGGGTCAGCATTGTACCAGTCAGTGGAAGTGGTTTTCACACCCAGGGATTTGAAAATATTTGTGGATGATGTTGATGATGATGATGATGACAGGATAGACACACATTAAAGAGATAGTTTTGTATCTGATTTTAGAGATGAACCACTTTTGTGTGTGTGTATGAGTATGTGATTACACTTGCGTTACTCATTAAGCATTACTAGCACCTTGAATACAGTAAAGCAAGGAGAAAGGAGCTAGCGTGGAGGTCATGTTCTAGTTGTTAAGTTAGCTGCTCCGTGTTTGTACCTGGAATGATTCTTACTTTGGATCTCCCTTACACGTTGCTCTTTGTTTTTGTTTTATAAAGAGTACTTCAAAATTGTTTTTTATAGTTTAGTTCCTTGAGTTATAGTTCCAACCTTTATCTTTAAAAAAAAATGTCATGTAGGGCTGGGGAGAGTGGGATGGCTCACTGAGAAAGGCTCTTGCTGTTCCAAGGACCTGAGTTCTGACCACCAGCCTCATTTTAGGTTCTGTGGGAGCCCATGCCTCAAAACAACAAGGTGGAGAGTGGTAAAATAGGACACCTGATGTCCTCTTTTGTCCTGGGAATGGACACACACTTACACATACAACACACACACACACACACACACACACACACACACACACACAAGCATGTCTTGTAAAAGTCACAACTGAGAACAGAAAAAAGTGAACAAGTCTACAATGAGATGTTTATGCATTTTAGTGGTTCACTTGGAAGTTTTATGCTTATGCGTTTATGATAGAGAAGGTTGTAACAGAATCAGCTATTAAACACGACCTTCTGTGAATGCTACCGTTATGCTAATAAACATCAACACAAAATGAGTCATTTCTCCTGTGACCAAGCAGTGCTTGCTTTACAGCAGGGACAGACTAGAGTTTGTTATCTTTTCTTAGCAGATGGGTCCTCACTCCCTAGTGCCTCCTCCCCCAGGCAGACATTAGACAGGATTTGTTCTCTCTTGGAATATAAAATTTAAAAAAAATGAAAAAAATAAAAGACTACAATTAAATTAAACAACCCATGGTCTTATAATTCCCACAAAAGGATTCTTTGGAGCAGTTTTCCTCAAAAGATATATGGGGGGCAATCGATTTTTAAATTGTAGTGTTGAGGGGACATTCTAGGGACTGTTGAGAATTCTGGCTACTCTATTCACAGAGAATGGGGAAAAAGAAGGCTCTTTTCAATCCATGAATGGAAACATTGACTGGCTTTGAGGCTACTCCTTGCCTGACTTCACCATACAAAACATTTTAGCTAGAGGGAGACTCCTCTAAGCAGAGCATACACGATGTGTGCTGCATACTTACAAGAGAAAGTGAAACTCACCTTGCATTTATTTAATTTTTCCTGGTCCATGGAATTTCTGAAAAATAGACAGAGAACTATTTTATTCTAGATTTAAATAAAGGCCTCTGTAATGTTCTTTGTTCTTAATTGTACAATGAGTGCACTTATGTGTTATTTATGTGTTAGAGTTGAAGGTGATCAGAGTTGGAGGCAAGTGAACATAAAATATAAAACTTTAACCTAAAGGATCATGGGATGCTGATCTGTAGAGGAGAAGTGTAATTTGAAATTTTCTTCCTTTTTAAATACCTGCACGGAACTGATTAACATTTTAATAGCAAAAGCAATAAAAATAATTAAAAGCACATTTAGTATCTGTTCTGTGCCATTTCATTAATTTCTGCTTCTGTCCCCTCCCCGCTTGGAGGAAAAGATATAAAATTTGTACCTTATCTTTAGCTCCCTCCTCAGGGTACATAATTTCTTTACCCATTCTACATCAGTCCTAAGGTCTCACATATATCCTAAGTGTAATTTCTCCTTTCTAAAAGGCAGCATTGAAATTTTGTCTTTGGGTGGAATATTTAGCTTTAAAGTATACTATGTCTGATTTGTTCCAGAGTTAAACTCGTTGATGTTTCATAGGTAAATGTATGTGGAAACAATTTTTGAGTTATAAAATAAGCTCTCCCTTTTAATTTTTTCTGACTCCCAAGAAAGCTACAAACTCTTTTGTAGACCTGGTTGCATCTGACTGGTCCCTCTGCATAGGAGCAAATGCCAAGTTCTTAAGGTCAGATGCAACCCGGAAGGTCTTGGCTTGCAAACTGTGATGGTAGAGAAGAAGCACAGTTAGTTAAGTTGAGATCAGGTTCACTTCCAACTCCTGTCCCCAGATTCTCAGCACCATCTAAAGGTCAGTTCTCTTATGAAGAGCAAATTAATAATGCCAGCCTTGAACTCAGCTTGGAGCTTCAGGGATCCTTGGCCATCTTGAGCAGTCTTGTCTTGCTTAAACTTTGTTTGGGATTTTAATTTTACTCCTGGGCAATTACAACCTTTAACTTACTAGCAGAAAAGGAAACACATTGAACATTACCTTAGAAAGACAACACAAGGTGGGGATGCTCCAGCTGGGGTGACATTAAACTACTTCTCACACTCCCCCTCTTCCCTTCCTTTTACTAAGGGAGGATGAGAACAGATGTGATCTTTACCACACTTCACACTGAACTCCACTAGGGACCTCGCTTCTCCGAATTCCTTTCATACTTAATATCATACTCCATAGAGTTGAGTATTTAAAATGTATTTCCATCTTTTCATGTTTTTTTAATTAATTTATTTATTTACATCCCAAAAGCTGCCCAAGCTCCTGGTCCCTCCCTCTCAGTGTCCCTCACCCAACCCTCTCCCCTTTGACTCTGAGAGATTCCCACCCTCTGTATTCCCCCTACCCCTATCCCTGAGAACCAAATCTCTGCAAGATAAGGTGCATCCTCTCTCACTGATACAGAAGGATGCAGCCTTCTGCTACATATGTCCCAGGGGTGGGGCCTCAGTTCAGCAGGTGTATGCTCTTTAGTTGGTGACTCGATTTCTCAGCTCTTGGGGTCTGAGGCTAGTTGACACCATTCCTCTTCCTTCTCATCCCCTTCAGGGCCTTTGAAGGCTCCTTTCAGGTTTAAAGAACTGTTACTATTCCTCTAGAGTGCATGTTATATAATGACAACAAGCTCCTCGGTAGCCCCTACCTCCATGTCCCCTGTGTTTTCTCCCTCCCTCCTCCCCTTTCCCTATTCCTTCTTTTCCATCTAGACTTATTTCTTACATTCTTCATTAAGGAGAGTGTAAAGAAGCCTACCAGTAGCCTGAGTCAAACTCAGACTTCAAAAACCAATGTTTACTTTGGATTGAAAAATGTATTAAATTCTCCATTTCAAAGGATCTACTTTCCCTGCCTTGATGAAAATTAATCTTTAAGTACAATTCAATGCAGCCGCTATTTCTTTCTTTTTTAAAAAATTTTTTTCATTAATCATTCCATTTGTTTACATCTCAAGTGATATCCTGGTTACTCCCTTCACCAACACCCCATTCTATGATATCCCACTTCCCAGTTACCCTTCTGCCTCTCCTTCAACCCACATCTGCCCTCTCCCCTCCCTTTTGACTGTATGAGAGTGCTCCCCCACCCACTCACACTCTCCTGCCCCACTGCTCCAGCATCCCCCTACTCTGGGGCAAAAAACCTCCCTGAGACCAACGGCCTACCCTCCCACTGCTGTCAGGCAAGGCCATTCTCTGCTACATACGTGTCTGGAGCCAATTCCCCTTTAAGTTCACTCTTGGTTGGTAGTGTAGTCTCTGGGAGAACTGGGTGGTCAGGCTAGCCTACCTTGGTCTTCCAATAGGGTTGTAGTCCCCCTCCATTCCTCCAGTCCTTCTGCCAGCGCCCCCACCTGGTTCTCTGAGTTCAACCTGATGGTTAGCTCCAAGCATCCACCTCTGCTTTGGTCAGTTGTTGGTTGGACCTCCCCAGGACCACTATTTCTTTCTTTAAAATGGACAGATATGACTACAGAACTTAAACTGACAGACTAAAGAGCTTCACAAACCCTTTCACTACATCATTTTGTGAAAAGCTAGAAGAAATTATACACAATACAAACTATTTTGCATGTGAACAACATGTACTACATGTAGGAGTTTTAAGCAAGAAGTGTGATCCATCCCATATACAGTTCTCAAAACCAGACACTATTGGGGATGCCAAGAAGTGCTTGTTGACAGGATCCTTCAGCCAGAGCCTGACAAATACAGAAGCAGATGCTCACAGCCAACCATTGGACTGAGCATTGGTCCCCAATAGAAGAGTTAGAGAAAGGACTGAAGGGGTTTACAGCCCCATAGGAAGAACAACAATATCAACCAACCAGAACCCCCAGAGCTCCCAGGGACTATATCATCAACCAAATAGTACACATGGAGCAACCTGTGGCTCCAGCCACTTATCTAGCAGAGGATGGCCTTGTCAGCCATCAGTGGGAGGAAAGGGCCTTGGTCCTGTGAAGGCTCAATTCCCCAGTGTATGGGAATGCCAGGACAGGGAAGGAGTGGGTGAGTGGTTGGGGGAACACCCTCATAAATGCAGGGGGAGGGGGAAGGCATAGGGAGTTTTCAGAAGGGAAACCAGGAAAGGGGATAACAGTTGAAATGTAAATAAAGAAAATATCTAATAAAAAATAAAAAAAGATAAGCAAGAAAGAAAAAAGTGTGGACTCTGTGACATATTGGCTACATCACATAATATCCAATGACATAAATTGGCCCCATGCTGATATACTCGTTTGATGCTTAAAAATAAGTAAAAGACATATTTTAATTCATACAAGTAATGATTAGTGGACTGACTGGTAGGGAGGCCAGGCACTGGGGTTTCTGTGTTCTCTCATAACAAATATTCCATATTAAATGTGGATAATCTGAACTCAGGTGAGCTTGCTTGCTCACTTTTTAAAGAAGTTTTTAAAAAGAATTTGGAAATAAATTCTGAAAGTAACTTGAAAGTAACTATGAAATACAAAATAAGCTTCTTGTGGTTTGTTTAATAGATATTAGTAGGCACAAGGGATACCCCATATTGGGCTGTGCTTTGAAGAAAAAAACGAAGGCAGCTTCACTCTAGAATTTTTAGAAAGCATGGTAGAAGATTATTTTTATACTCTGTTCACATTCAAAAGTAAAATGTATAGACTGGAGAAATGGCATAACATTTAAAGGGCATGTCATGCAGTAGACTTGACATCTGCACCCATATCAGATGCCTGACAACTACCTGTACCTCCAGTTCCAGGGGATTCAACACTCTCCTCAGGCCTCTATGCTTGCCTGCATGCATGCACTCCGATAGACACTTATATATAAAACACATACATACATACTTTTAAAGAGTAAATTAATTAAATTAAACTGTCTAATGCATTAGCCATGTATGCTGGATAACTAAACCAGAAATATAGGGATAATGTCCTAGTCTGTAAATAGGTCATGCTTCTAGTCTTCTTATTCCTTCTTCTCTTCTTCTTCCTTTTTCTTTTGGAGACAAGATCATGTTGAGCTCAGGATGTCCTCTATCTGGCTATATAATTGAGAATGAGTTCTTGCACCTGATCCTCATGTCTCCACCTCCTAAATTTGGGGACTACAGGTCTGTGCTACTATGCCCTGTTTATGCAATGCTACAGATGAATCTTAGGGCTTCCCATAAAGCAAACAAGGGCTCTACCCACTTAGCCATGTACTCAGTTCTCCTCCAGCATTCTGTATACTGCACAGAGATGCTCCTGAGATGAACTGTCTGTCAGCTGGAGATCCATCTCCATCTGTGCAACTGTCTCTGTGTAATTTTTTTTCTTTAAAATTTAGTTTTCACCCTAAATCTCTTTTACTTTTTTTTTTGGATTGGCCATCCACTATCTGGCTTTGGCTATCTGTGCGCTTACAAAGGCCTAAAGCAGTCTGTTAACTGCTACTGGTTTCTAATTGTTCTATCTTTGAAGAAAATAGGGTATTTAACCTTTTTATTTTTTTAACCGTTTTTAATGAAAAAATATTTTTAATACAATGTATTTTCACACATAATATTATCATCAAAAGAATTCACTCACAAATTATAAAACTTTGTTATAAAAATTGCAAAAATGTCATATTTTAGGTTTTTGGCATTGTATTGTATTTTATTTCTTTATTCTTACGCTACAGGTTGAAAACACGTAGCCAATTCTCTTAGTTGGCTTCATTCCCACTTTTAGATTTGATTGTTTTTATCTTTCTGTTACACAGACTTATTTTTCACTTGTTTTTCAGTGTGTGTATGTGTGTTTCTGTGTGTGTGTTTATGTGTCTATATGGGTGTGCATGCATGCGTGCACACATGAGGATTAACGCACACGTGTCACAGTGCACATATGTAAGTCAGAATAGTGCCCAGGAATGGGTTCTCTGCTCCCATCCTTTAGGTCATAGGGATTGAACTAACAAAGCAGATCTGACAATAACTGCCTTTACTCACTGAGCCATCACACTGGCCCTTGGAACTTCTAGCTGTGAGTTCAATTTCTCTTACCACACCCAAGAAGTTTCAGTATTCTAGAAATATTTAAAAGAATGCCAAAATTAGTAGATACAATCTATAATCCAAGGAGGGTAATAATTTTCTGTGGGAAAAGGAGCTTGCTGCTAAGTTTTGTTGCCAGGACACCTAAGGGCTAAGAGGAGAACTGACTTCTGTAGGATGTTTTCTGCCCTTCACGGCATCATGGCGTCTGTGTCCCCCCACACATACATATAGGGTGAAAGAAGAAAACCAAGTCCAAAGTTGTCCTCTGACCTTTACACTTGAGCTATTGTGAATATACACATACACACACACACACACACACACGTACGCACACACACAGAGACACACACAAACATACACACAAATAAATGTTTTTAAGAAACATTAAGTCTTTATTTTGATATTTCTTTGAGCACTATTTTAATTTCTGTTTAGTTATTGGTCTAGACTAACAAAATTATGTCAATCATTTTCTTTCAAAGGAACAACATAAACCATTGGAATTTCTAAACATACAAATATTTTTTTTATAGATTCCATTTAAAAGGAACTTCTCTGACTTAGACCTCTGGATATGTATTGGCTTCAAATCCTGCACTACCCCATAGCTTTCACCACCCTGTTTCCATATATGTTGACTATGCAAAATGGTTACCTCATACAAATTTGAAGAAATTAGGGACATTCCTCATTTCCTACAGCAGAGTGTGTAGTTTCACATGTATCCTAGTATTGTATTGGCAGTTGGCAAACTGTTGAATATGTGCTATGCTGATTGGACATCTGTCATAATTTAATGTCTTCTCCAGTGCACCTTGTGTGATGCACTCAAACTCTGAACCCTACAACCACTTCAGACATTTTGTGAAATGCTACAGAATATTCTTTTTGGAAATTTGGCTAGCTGTCAGAGTCTTGTCTTTGAAGTTTATCAAGCTAGATCTAGGTAAACATATTCTAACTATCCCTTATAAATACTCTCAATGAATTGAGCTTTATGGTAGTTACTATGTTGTCTCTACGATATGAAACTATATAGAAAATATAAAATGTATAAGTAAATTGTATTTACTTATATATTGTTTTCATTACAATATGTGTGTGTGCATGCACATGCTTGCATGTGTTTGTATGTGCATTGTTTTTGTCTGATCATCTGTCTGTCCATGTTCCATGGTATGTATTTGCGGGTCAGAAGACAACTTAACTTACAGGAGTTAATTATTTTAGATTCTTTTAATGATGTTTTCAGATTGTTCAGTAAAGCAATACATTATTATGAAAATAGCTCTTTAATTTTAAGAGACTGGGGATATTTTCTGGACCTCCTAGCCACAGTTAATATACCTTGAGATTACATGAGACTTCAGACTACTGTATACTCAGATAGTTTATTAAACCTACTTTTAAGAGAACAGTGGAAAAACCATCTTTGATATATTGGATTCTATGTAATCAACTGTTACAAACTATGCAAATTCATTGCTGTAATTCTAAGATGTGTACTCTGCTATGCCCCATGATGCAGAGAGCAATGCATGTGTATTTGTAAGTGTGTTAGGTTTGGTTGAAAACATAAAATACAGGTTGAAAACATCTTATAAAATGAACAGATGTTGCTTGATACACAGTGATGTTTGTAATTCTGTTTGTTGCCTGGGTTAGTTGGAGTCAGCTGTAGTCAGCTGTAGTCAGCTGTAGTCAGTAACTTAATTCCTTGCATTTCTGTTAATGATAGCCATAAAGTATTTCATTTCTTCCCTGTGTGATACTTTCTGTGCTGCTCAATAAAGACAGATTGAAGCCCTTTGGTAGGGGCATACACAGAGACACAGAGACAGATTCAGAAGAAAGCCTTCAGATAGGCACAGATTCAGACTCGTAAAACAGACAGGCAGGGACAATGGAAGACACTGGGAAAGTAAAATAAAGAATTCAAATCTCAGCTGTTTTTAGTTAAACAGCACCAGGGAGGGTTTGAATTTCTTTCTTTAATGTGAAGCCAAACATTATTATTGATTCTGAGTTTATCATTAATATATTCAAACCAACTACATTTTGGTGCTCCATGTGAGGAATCACAAATGTGTTAAATCTATGTAACTCAGTATACTTATCCTTGGACTACTTGTGACCAATCATCCTTGAAACTATTTGCAGTTGAAAATATGAACAGCATGAATATAATAGAAACAACTCAAATCAGAATAATTCAAAATATTCAGCTACCCAAGAGGGAATGAGTTGGGACAATCTGTTGCCCCATTTGAAATGATTTGGAGTTTTATTGGGTTAGTTTGTAGGAAATGCCATGTTTGTATTTGCAGAATTAAGCATGTAGGAAGGTTAATGGAGCACTAATGTAAATACAGGGAAGAGATAAAAGGCAAGGAGTTTTGTTTGGGGACAGCTGGTGACTGTTCAGAAGCAGGCTGAAGAGTCAGTGGGATAAATGTTCAGTCTTTAAGCCCCAAGTAGTAGCATATCTGTTTAAACAAGAATAATGTCTTTAAAAAGAACTCTATTTTCTCAGACATGTGGTTAAAGAAAATGCTTTTTAAAGATCTCTCTCTCTCTCTGTCTCTCTGTCTCTCTCTCTGTCTCTCTCTCTGTCTCTCTCTGTGTCTCTGTCTGTCTGTCTGTCTCTCTCTTTGCGCGCACGTTTGTGTGTGTGTGTATGTGCCCATTGATATGTGATTAGGTGCATTTTATGTGGGTACACATGTATGCACAGACAGAGGAAAACATCTATTATATCTATTGTCATTCATAAAGATAAAGTTCACCTTGTTTCATTATGACAGAATCTCTTGCTGGCCTATGACTCAATGATTTAGCAAAAGCAGCTGGCAAGCAAGCTCCAGGATCAACCTGTCTCCCAATTTCCAAAACTAAAATTTTAAGAGGATACCTCTCTTCCTAGCTTCTCATATTATATGAATACTCTGGATCAAATGCAGATTTTCTATCTTCTTGCTTCAAGAGAAGTACTTTATCGACTGAACCATCCATCCAACCTTATCCGCTGGTCTTTGAGATGCACATTTGTCAACTCTGAGGGTATTTGCTGTTTTGATTCATACCAGTGACCACTCCTGTCACTGGCTTTTGTGGAGCATGAAGGCATTATCAGAGAGTTACCTATCATCACTATAACTTTTTCAGTAGGTTAGTGATTCCTAACCTTCCTAATGCTGAGAACCTTTAATATACTTCCTCATGTTGTGGTGACCTCCCAACTATAAAATTATTTCTTTGCTACTTCGTAACTATAATTTTGCCAGTGTTATGGAACTGTAATATAAGTATCTGATATGCAAGATATCTGATATGTAACCCAAAAGGGATCATGTTCCACAAGTTAAGAACCGCTGCAGTAGATGACCTCTAAAAAGTCTCTGTGAATACTCCATTCCAGGGAAGAGTTTGTCATCTGTCTTCATCTTTAGTTTGTGTCAGATACTCTAAAATGAATGCTGTATAAACGGCTCACTTGATATAAGTAAAACAATGAATAAAAATTCTCATATGCCTAGTAGAAAGACAGAAGTTAGAGAATGAGTATAGATTAAGGATAGGGAGATCACTATGAACAGAGGACACCTAGCATGGGATCCTGAGTCAGATTCACAGCCCCAGATAAATAGCAGAGTATGTGCATATGTGACTTAACGTATGTGACTTGGGAGACAGAGACAAGAGGATGACTGGAGCTTTTAGCCACCAGCTTAGAAAAAAAAGGAAAGAAAAGAATAAGAAAAAGAAAAGAAAAGGAAAAGAAAAGAGAAGAAAAAAGAAAGAATTTGCCAATACCAGGCTCAGTGAGAAACCCTGTCTAAAAGCAATGAGAAGAGAGTAACAGACTGAGACACATCTAATGACTTACTTTGGCCTCCACATTTAGATGTTGGAGGCATGTGAATCATCCATCCACACACATGCATTGCAGGTACATGTACAACATTCAAACACACACACAAATAAAACAAGCATAATTTGAAGAGGTATATGGAAAGTCACTGTAATTTTCCATCAGAATGAAACACAAAGTGACTATTGTTAGGGTGGTTGCCATGAAAAGGAGAACAACTAACCGTACGTCACTTTCTGTGAGTTTATTTCTCTTGGTCTCAGCTGTTAACACTGAGTGTGTTTATGACTGAATTCAAGACTGTAATCACAGTAATCACTGAGAATCAGTGTCTATAGGATATTTTTAAAGATTTGTGTGTGTGTATGTGTGTGCATGCGCATGTAAGAATGAGAGAGAAGAAGAAAGAGAGGGAGGGAGGGAGGGAAGGAAAGAGAGAGAGAGAGAGAGAGAGAGAGAGAGAGAGAGAGAGAGAGAGAATGTCCATGGGAGTATGTGTATATAGTACAGGTGACAGCAGAATCCAGAATCCAGAAGGAGCAATGGAGCTCCTGGAACTGGAGTTACAGGTGGTTGCAGACTGCCTAAGTAGGTGCTGGGAATCGAACTGGGGTCATTTACAAGAGCATTATCTACTCTTAAACCCTGAGCTATCTCTCCAGTTCCAGGTTCCATGCCATATAAAATTATTTCAATGAAAAGCTGAGATTCATTTCAAACCTTTGTATTGCAGACTTTCAAAGTGAAGCTTGTACATTTCCAGTCAGCAAGGTGAAACATAGGTCTGTTGAAAACTGAGTAGCTCAAGCATTTGCAATGTGAGAGGGGTTCAGCTGTGCCTTAGCCTGTCAATCTTACCTCCCTGCCAACATCTGCGCACTGCCCAGTGAGAGAGTATATTCAGTCATTGATACAGAAAGATGTTTAATTTAGCTACTACACTGTGGTCTTTTTCTTTTTTTAAAGGTTATTCTTTTTTATTTATTCACTTATTTACTTTATTTATATGAATACATTGTAGCTCTCTTCAGACACACCAGAAGAGGGCATCAGATCCCATTGCAGATGGTTGTGAGCCACCATGTGGTTACTGGGAATTGAACTCAGGACCTCTGGAAAAGCAGTCAGTGCTCTTAACCACTGAGCCATCTCTTCTGCCCCACTATGAGTTTTGTTTTGTTTGTTTTTTTTTTTGTTTGTTTTTGTTTGTTTTTTGTTTTTTTAATGAATGGTAGGAAAACTATTCTGAAAAAACCTGCTTTGTTGAAAAAAAATGTGCACTGTTTGATGGTAAAGGATATTGTGTAGCATTTTCTTGTTTCCAATTTTTTCCTCATACATTTAGAAGAGCAGCTGACAGTTCTTCGGGATAAAAGTATATTTAGTTCTTTGTGATAGTTTCCATTGTAATGATTGGAAGGGCAAGAAGACATCGTTGTTCCACAGCACCTTCGTAGAGTCCTTTACCCACTGTTAATGTAATAGAGTTTCATTTACACCAAGACAGAATGTATAAAGTTCTATTACCTTCTCTGGTAAAGAAAATAGATTATATTCCCCAAAATATATCTATCCATCCATTTACAATCCATGCACCTTTGAATAATTAAGGAAGTTACTGAAGAGAAAGCTGATTCTAATCAGCTTTCAAACTGTGATCATGCCCAGGCTGAATCTTTCCTTTAAGAACGTATTTCTCCTGGAGCATGTATAATTACAAAACTCCGTCTCTGTCTCTGCAGGAACTGGGAAGTAACAGCCCTCCACAAAGAAACTGGAAGGGAATTGCCATTGCCCTGCTGGTGATCTTGGTAGTATGCTCACTCATCACAATGTCCGTCATCCTGTTAACACCAGGTAATCCATTTCAGTTGCTCTGTTTGAATGCTGTTATACTGGATATGTTCATGATACTTTAAGATGGTAGTGGCATGTTGTTTCTTTGGGCAGATTAATAAAGGCTGGAAGTTTTAAAAGCACAATTAGATACTTTGCCTAATGACATCGTCATATTTGTAGCTTGAATATTATGTGGGAATATAGGAGGAAGCTGGAACATAAAATAAATAAACAAGGAAACTAAGAAGATTCATGGTCTCCATTACTATTTAAAGATAAATTTTTTTGTTTAAAAATTATCTGTCATGTGACTCATTTTTACACCCCATAATTTATAGTAATTTTATTAGGAATCACCCCAAACTAGAAATGAATCCATATATCCTTCAAGTAGATAATGCATGAACAAATATGTAATAAAATAGTATTCAACAAAGCAATGAGTAAATGCCCAGTGTACACAAAATATTCAAACTAATGGGGCTGCCCAAAGCTAAGTGCAAGAAGCCAAACCAAAAATTTTATGTATTATGCATAAGTATTTATATAAATGTCACTTGTATGGCATTCTCAAATACAAAGGGAAAAATGGGGCCTGCTGTCGGGCTGTAGAAGGGCATCTTGGGTTGGCACAGGCCTGGAACCCCGAGACTGCAGGTGTTTGGCCACGCCCCCAGAACCCAGGGCCCTGACACTCGTTCTCATCTCCATTTAACCTGTACCATCAGTCACAGACACAGGTAGAGAGTGTGGCTAATAGGCCTCTGCCTCAAGAGATTTACATACTAATAAGGCCGGGGGCCTAGATAATTAAGTTATTCCTCCCTGGTCCCTCCTCCTTCCCACCCTCTATATAAACCAGCTCTCCCCAGGTTGGGTGGAGGGGGGCGCACTCACATCCAGATCCAACTTTCCCATCATGGACAATAAAGCTACTCTTTGGAAACCCAGTTCACGTGTCTTTTGGGGCCTGCTGACAACAAGCTTCCAGCCTCTGGAACCGCAGACCTTCTTGTGTATGTGGGAACCCGCCTACCCCTGGGAAAACCTCCGGAACTCCTTTGCCCTCTTCTGGCCTCCTCAGCGCCGGCCCATAGGATGCTGCGGCGTGGGCCACAGCCACCCCTCCTGTGTTTTTTCCCACAGCCTGCAACTGTAGTTCAGTTAGAAAAGCACTCCAATAGCGTGCATGAGATCTTGGATCTAACACCCAGCACTATGTAAATGGAGCATGGTCGTATAGAGCCGTAATCCTTGCAGCTGAGGTTAGATGTGCAAAGGTTAGAAGTACACAGTCATTTGTGGCTACATAGGCTGATGCTAGCTCAAGATACATAAGACCCCAAAGGAACAAACTCTTATGAGAGAAGATCCGTTTGAATTTGGTAACAAAGTTGTCCTCAGTATTAACTGAGTTGTTTCTGTGATCCTTTGGAAATGCAGTAACTGGAGTGATCATTCCTTTTGGCTTTCACTGTGGGCTGAAGATGAAAGCATGCCTTGTTGAACGGTACTTATGTGTATGATAACATGATATACGGACATAGAGAATACGAGAGGGTAGAGATAATATCACAAGAGAGCAATCAGAATGTGGGGGATCTTTTCCTTTTTTCTCCTCTTTCATTTTTGTTTCTGCTGTCTGACACCTTAGACTGATGGGGGATCAGTAAAGGGGAGGCACCACAGAGCATGCTGCATGAGTCAACACTTTCCAGGAAATTGTTTTTTATCTCCTATTTCTTCAGTTACCTTTCTCTCTTCTTCCCTCCCCTTTGACTCTCTTCCTTCATTTCTCAATCTCTCCAGAGTATAAATAAGAAGTATCAACTATTTATGTTTGTTAGTTTACAAGTTCAGAAGTCAATATTTTCACAAACATAGACTATTTCAATGAGTATTGCCCCAGCGGTAATTTTTGGACAGGATTCTTCACATAATTTAATATGAGGGTTTTCATGGACTGAGTTTGCCCATGAACACTACTTTAATCCCTTGGAGTCACATTATGCTTTAGTAGGGGTTAATAAGTGTGGCAGAGGTTACAGGCTCCCCAAGCTATCTTCCAGAAAGGCACAAAACTAACACACTTCTGTAGCCCACTGTCTTCTGCAATGAAGAGATACCCAGGTGTGCTTAGTGTTATTCAAATATATTCATTTCTGGAATAGATTTAGGTCCTTAAGTCCATAGAATGACATTCAATGTCTTCTTCCCTTTTCTCCTTGTTAGTGAGGCAGGACCTTTCAATTAAGCCCAGAGCTTACCTTAACAAAGTTGTGACCCTAGCTAAATGTGTTACATTTAAACACATGAGCTCCCCCGCCACCAGCTTCACCATTATCTAAGCTCTGTAAAGACAGTGAACTTATTTCTCATTAAACAAAATGTGATTAACAGGGGTTCCATTTCAGAGTCATTTACTCATGTAATTATAGTGACTAATTACACAAATGACAGTTATCAATCACTCCAATGGGAGACTTGGTGAAATATTCCATCTTTATAAAAACATTGACTTCCAAAATATGTAAACTACCAAAAATAAATAGTTGATATTTTGATTCATCCTTTGGAGAGTTTGCGAAAGGAAGGAAGGACACGAGCCAGGGAGGGAAGAAGAGAAAAGGTAATTGAAGAACTAAGAGAGAAAACCCTATTTCCTGGAAAGAGCTGGCTCACCCGGCTTGCTCCACGGAGCCTCCCCCTCACAGCCTGACTCGTGCATCTGTGGTTTGGTGTAATTGAGCAATGTGATGGCACTAATAAGTGACTGCAGTGTGCCAAGAAGCTCCGCTCCAGGAAGATGAGCTTCTGTTCAGATGGTGTTTCACTTAAACATAAGAATTTGAGCATAATTACAAAAAATGAACCATTTGCTTTTGCTGTCTTGAATGCATGTCTATTCCCCAGATGCAGAAAAAAAAACCTGGTTCCACAATTTCTGTGTTTCTTTTGAATTAATACTTTCAATCTGATTCTACTAATTTCCTTTGGTGAGTCACTCAGGTTTTTTCAAACTAACTTAGTGATTGTAATATATATA
>NW_021604653.1:4154255-4187344 GCF_004785775.1 Grammomys surdaster
AGTCACTCAGGTTTTTTCAAACTAACTTAGTGATTGTAATATATATATATATATTCTCCCACCCTCAGTCCAAATATTGAATTGCATATGACATGAGTCATACAACTGAAATCAACACTTATTGTTTTAATTTATAATTTTTCAAGTGTGTTCCACTTGGAAAGGGAGAGATGACAGAGGGAGATAACAAAGGTTGATGGCAGAGTGGAGGTGTGGGAGGAAGCGACAGAGACAGACAGAGGCAGAGATTTACACAGAGAAACAGAGAGATAGAGAAAAAGAGATACAGAAATAGACAGATATAGACACAGAGAGATGACAAAGATAACAGATAGAGATGACAGAGAGAGAGAGAGAGAGTTGTCAAGGAAAGAAACAATAGAGAAAGAGACAGAAAGAGACAGACAGGCAGACATAGGGTTTTCTGGTATATGAAGTGATCTTTTGGTTTTGTAATTATCATAAAAAAAGACTGTCACATAACATAGTAAGAATAACAGCAGGTATAATACTGGTGACCAGTCTACTGATATACAAATCTAGTTTATACTTACTCTGTGTCATTTTCACTGTGAAAAACTTTACACTTAGGTTCTCATGAATGAAAGAATACAAAAGATTATCTAGTCTGAGAAATTATTCAGAAGCTTCTTTTCTCAAAATAGCCTCCGAGCTTGTAGGTAAGTGCTGAGGAATGCAAGCCTATATCTAGACGAACACATGTTCATTGTAATTTTGACTTGATTGCATATTTTATTACAGAAGTAATTTCAGACAGGTGCCTGAGTTGCCAGCTTGTAGGAATCTTCAGTGCCTTGTGAAGAGAAGACTTAATTGTTTTTGAAGACTGAGTTAACCAATCAAGTATCCCCTTTAATATGTAACATTTCTGAAAAGAAAAATCTTTTTTCCATATTTAATTGAAAAGTTAAATACTTAGGTATATTATACAAACAGGCATATGTTTCAGCTTATACTAGGTTTAAGAAATAATGGGTTTGTATATCTTTGATCTCAGCAGTTGGAAAGCAGTGAAAGGCAGATTTCTGTGAGTGTGAGTCCAGTCTGGGAGTTGCATTGGTAGTTTCAAAATAGCCAGGGCTGTCCTGCATAGACAGAGCTAGTCTTAAAACAAATGAACACACAAAAAACCCAAAGAAAAATAAATGAGAGGAGGAGAAAGAGGAGGAGGAGAGGGAGGAGAGAGAGACAGAGATGTTGAAGAATGGGAAGAAGGAGGAGAAAAGTAGAAGGAGAAGGAAATGAAAGAATTTGGGGAGAGTTTGATACTGGGCCTTGGAAATCACTGAAGGAGATGAGCATACAGTCAATAATTATCCCCTACAAACATGGTACAAATGCCTTCATGATAGCATGTATAGCAACCATTATAAATGTTTTCATGCTTAAATGTACCAGTCTAATGAAAATGTTCTCTCTAGTCTCAGATTTACATCAAATGTATAGCAAGAGCTAGAAAGATGGCTCATTTGTTAAAGTGCTTTCGTTGTAATCAGTAACACTTGAATTTGATGGTCAGAAGATGTCTGCAATGCCATGTATATTTTTATAGAAACACTGGGAAGGTGGAGACAGGAGGAACCCTAGGACTCGAGGGTCATTCTGTTTGAACTAATTGTTGGAATTCACGACAATGAGAGACCCTGCCCCAAAAGGACAAGGTCATGGAAGATGTTCCTCAAAAGAACATCATCAGGCAACTACTAAATGTGCACACAAGCACAAACATACATGACCCCCTCCTCTTCCTATCAAAATAGTTGTGTGCATGACCACTCACAGCATTCTTAAATATAGTATGAGTATTACTATGTTCTGAAAAGCATTTTAAAGGAAGATGGTTACCAATTTTGGCATGCTTGTGAAAAAGGGGCACTTAGATTTTTTCTGATTTCTTTTTCTGTTCTTTCCTTTGTGTGTGTGTGTGTTTGTGTGTGTCACAGTGTTTTGTAGAAACTGCTATATACGAATCTTATGAAACAATTATATTTGAATATGACATTTTAAATCTCTTCAGTGTTAGTTATTTCTCTTCCTCTCCTCTCATACTTTCCTATCCTTCTCTTCACATAGACCTCTCTCCCCATGGTGCTCTGTTTAAGGCCTACTCTACAGGAGGAAACACATGCTTGGTAGTGTAAACCTGGCTAAACTCCCATAGTTGGCAACTTCTAAGGCCACAGGAGTAAACCTAGCACTATTACTTTGTAAAATGAATATGGTATCAGGTGCCCACTAAGTCGAGGTATCTATAGCTATAGAATTAGGGAAGTTCTTGGGTTTCATTAGGAAAGTTGCTTTGAACTTAATGCAGTAGCTCACAACTGATCAAAGTAAGAAGAACAAATGCCAGTGGCCAGGCCAGCCGCACATGGGACTTCTATACCATAACCCTCCCCCTCAGTCCCTAAGAACAAAAGGATGGAGTAATTATGCAGGCCAGAAGTTGAGAAGGGCCAGAAGAAAACACTGTCTTCTACCCAAGACAGGACTCAAGTACACATGAATCCTCAGCAGCTTTACTTGTTCACACAACGACTGTACAAGATCACTGCGGTCAATACTCCAGCAACAATTGAGGAGGGAGTTTTGATGGCTCCTCCTAATTCAGGAGCTATTGACCTTTGATGGCCTCTGTGGGAGGAGAGCCAGGTTTATTTATGGATATATGGGCCCTGGTAGTTAAACTTTGCTTCAGTGGATGGCCCTAGACCCCCAAGTTTATGAACAGTCCAAATTGGACTCCATGGGATATAAAATAAAATTAAAAAGAGGATATGAAGTTAGGAGCCTGGAGGATTGAGTTTCACCTAGAAGGAGTGGGCCATGAATAGAAGTACATTGTATGCTTGTGGAAAATTTAAGAATACACACACACACACACACATACACACATATATAATTCTGTCTTGGACTTTATCATATATATATATTATATTTATGGTGTGTGTATGTGTGTGTGCTTATAAAATAATTACTAGGACAGCAGATCTGAATGTCTTTTGGAGAAAATAAATGCAAGCAAATGTAAATAAATTGGCCTAAGTAGCAGAATTACATACACTTGTGCTCCAGGATTGTTGTGCTATATATTTATGTTAATATATCTTGACCTCTAAAAGACTGAACTTGTGCCAGACCTCACACCAAAGGTCATCTGAGACCTTTTCATCGTTTTTTATTTATCATTTTTTTGCTGTCCTACTGTGTATTCAGCCTATGTCACTTTAACCTGCCTTTAAGAAACCATCATAACCAACCTTACTTGCTTTGGATTTCCCATGGAATCAGCTTTTACAACCTAACCTAAGTGAATAGCTTTACTCTTGTTATATTCTTTTCTATGCTCCCAAACCAAAACTGTGTGTGTTCGTGTGTATGTGTGTTGCAATAATTATTTGCTTAAAAAGGCCAACACAGTAGATGAAACCTTAAAACATATATTCGCCAAAAAGGTTGCTAGCCTCATAGGTGTAGGTTGATAATATATTTATACTATTCTGAGTCAGCTGGGTGACTTTTTTCCTTGTAAAACTCTGTTAAAGAATTCTATAGAAAAATCATCATTCTTACCCTAGGCTGTATTTTATGCACTATTCAATAAATGTTGAGCAAAGTTCTTTGTTAAAGAGAGATAATAGGTACAGGTCAGGTTCATGCCACATATAGACCACAGACAGGCCACAGACAGGCCAGTAACCACAAAATACTGAGAAATGGAGATATGATGACAGAAATGCAGAATTCAATGCAGACTCATTCTTCAGCAATGTAATTGAAGAGGACATCGTAATTTCATTCTTTAATATGATGTTGATGCATTTTAGTATTCTCTGACATTATACTTATATGTAGCCCAACACCTAGCCTTACTGTGTGTGATACTGACACAAGAATGCTTTCTGTTTCTATTTAATGTGACAACAGCCCCCCCAACAAAAAAAGCAAACATCATTAGACTTCACAACAAGAACTTTAATGAAACTGGGCCCCTCAACATTTCATCATGACTTGAGAAGGGGCTCACAAGGCTCTACTCTCCTTTAGGGACTATAGGCAATTAATAAGTGTTGAAGGAGAGGGGCTACTTTCTTTAGTGATATTAACCACTGGTGAGTTGCCCTCACTATAGTAAATGATCTTCTATCCAGGTTTGACCTGGAAAGAAATGAAATTCAGTGAACACACACAAAACAGTGGATATGAAAGTAGGTCCTACAGGGGGTAGGAGGAAGATTAAATAGGGGAAGAGTCAGGAAAAAGGAGTATTATTCATTATAGAATTATGTAACCTAATAAAAATTATTTAATTAAAGTAAAACAGCTCCTTAAAATAAAGATATTCAAATATTAAAATTATATTTTATCTTCTCTTTTTAGAAAGGAAAGAAAGATATGAATATGTACACAGCCTATGATGACATAAAGAACTTGATCGTCTTGTGGAAGATGATATGTTTTTATTATGCATATTATGCAGACATCCAAAGTGGGTTGATTGTAGTGACTATTGTTTGCTATCACAAAAATAAAGCCTGCTTAGAGTTAGTTAGAACATCATGTTAGATTATGCCACAATTACTTGGCAGCTATAATTTAACAGGTATCATTAAAGCATGTGACCTGTGTCTTAAAATGTCAAAGCAGCAATTATGCTCTCTCATTATGCTTTTATGAGGGAAAAATAATCTTTTACAGATTTTTGAGATTGGCATGACCCACGCATAAACATCAACATCAAACAAGATGCAATTTGTTTGTTTTGTTTTGTTGAATTAGGAAAGGAGATTATGTTATGTTGATAGAAATCACGGAATGCCTTTGCTTGTTTACTTCTCTAGTAACATCATAGGTGAGCACATAAGAATGTCACATTGCTTAGCACCATTAGCCTGCCAAAGAGAAAACAACAGCCCAAAAGTTTCCCTTCACTATACTAATTGTTATTTTTAAAGCTTGTTTATATTCTGATGTGCATGTGTGTGTGTTATGTGTCTCTATGCTTTTGCCAACAGAGGTCAGTAGAGGGCATCAGATCTACTGGATAAAGTTACAGGTGGTTGAGAGCCACCCAATAAGGGTGCCAGGAACCAAACTGGGCTTCTCTGCAAGAGCAACAAGAGCCCTTAACAGTTGAGGCATTCCTCCAGTTCCCACTGCTGCTTGTTAGATAGACATATTTCTGATGCATAATGAGCAAAATTAGAATAAGAGTAGTTGCACTTTTGTGTTTGTTCTTTTATTGTATTTTATTTCTTTCTAATTTTCTTACACTGGGCAAAAAGTAACATAATGAAATTCAGTTTGTACGATAATGTGTTTAACTTTGCAAAGGTCAGAAAAATTCTATTGTAACACATAACATTTATTGCAGCATGCCACATACCAGATGCTGTACATGCTTGACATGTACTGTTTTATTTAACTATCCACTGCTAACATGAAGTACACTATCTATTCATATTATGAAGTACTTCCTAGGGTGTTATAAATTATGATAGCTAATATTCAACCAAAGGATTTAATTTTGTAACTTTACTTTTTATTATTGTGTGTATATGAAGTATATATCTGGGTACACATATTATATTATTGGTGTTGATGTGGAGAGGACAATCTTTTAGAGTCAGTTTTATCCTTTTATCTTTACATGATTGTGTGGGGATCATAGTCAGCTTGTCAGGTTTAAGTAGAAATTACTCAAAAGACAGATCCATCTCTCCAACCCCTAATGGGGTAGAGAATCACAGCAGATGTGCATCTGGGTTCATCTTTAGGGGAGTACTTAGATCAAATTAACTGTGGTACAAAAACTAATAATGTAGGCACCAACTTTCATTGCCCTTGGGGAAAGACTAAATAAAAAGGAGACAATGAGGTGAGCATCAGCATTTGCCTGCTTGCCCACTGTAGGAAGTGAGCAGCCTCCCAGCACTCTTTCAACCATCACTTTCCCTACATGAGATGATCCTAAATAAATTATCTTGTCCTTATGCTACTTTTGTTAGCTATCTGATCACAGCAACAATGAGTAGTAACCAATATACATGCTAGCTTAGTGCTTCAGTTTCACACAAGGTAAGTACTGAAAAGTTGAAGCAACATCCCAGGCTTTTGGGGTAGACCATTTGTCTTAGGACACATAAAACAGGTTGTGATTCATTCAGCCAATTGAAATGAGATAGGGGCCAACATATTCCACAAAGTAAACAAGTTCTGCTTTATCTTGACCCCCCTTTTTAATGAGTAAAATATTTGTATTAAAGAAAACATGTAGAGAAATTCACTTAGACACAGGGGAGAAAAACAGAATTTAGAAGTTGAAAACTGTAAATTAAGTTTTTATTCTACATGTTATAATTTTACTGAAAGATAAATGCTTCTGATCAAATCTAAGCACATATTTTCTCTGCCAAACCATATAATATAAAGATGTATATCACTCTGTTAGCTTTCCATTCTTTCAGTCTTTTCCTCTGAGTTATTTTTTTATAACTAGAAATGTACTAGTACAAGGTAGCATTGTACCTGAGAAGTCTCCCAATAAATGAGATAATCATATTTAGCTATTTCCTCCATTTACAAATGTTTTAATATATTTTCTTGTAATGTTTATAGGAGATAATTTAATAAAAAGTGGTTCTTCTCCATAGAAATAGAGGTGTTAATTGAATTCATTCACTTTGAACTGTATATCATCAGTCTATATTACAGAATTATCCTGTTAGTTTAAAACTAACGTATTGGATTAGATAGATGATAGAGAAGAATAGACACATGATAGATAGATGATAGATAGAGAGATAGATGATAATAGATGATAGAGATATATGATTGTAGTTGAAAGATGACTAAGATAGAAATATAAATAGACGATTTGTAAATTATAGATAAATATATTGATTGAGATACATAGATTATATAATAGAAGGATGATAGTAATAAATGATGGATGATAAATGACTGATGGATAATAGTTATAGATCATATATCAATAGACAAGTGATAAATCTACTTCCTTACATTAAGAAGTCTTCCCTTATTATGGTCTTCTTTCTGCTTTCATGATGTTCTACACACACACACACACACACACACACACTTCTATTTGTGTATATAAGATAAAACATGCATGTCTTACATTCTGAATCTGGCTTCTTTCACTTAGCATAATCTCCCATTCCATCTGTTTTGCTGCAAATATTATAACTTATTTTTTTTACATATATCTCACAACCGTATAAAATTCCATATTTTCTTTTTTTATTTATTTACTTATTTTTTCAAATCGTAATTTTTACTTATTCACACAGGGGTTATAAATACAAAAAGGCAGGACGTGGGGAAGGGGATGACACTGGAGCATGGGTGTTCAGGGGGAATACAGATATCTTTCAGAACAGGGTATCGGCTGGGTGAAGGTTCAGGGGACAGGTCGTTATGACTCTGCCTGTGATTCACTTGTCCTTATCTAAGTTGGTATTATCTGCCAATGGAATGAGTCTATAAATCCATCCATGGATGGGCATATAAAGAAAATATGGTAAATTTCCACAAAAGCTAATAGCTAATAGCTTACCATATTTCCTTTATATGCCCATCCATGGATGGATTTATAGACTCATTCCATTTCTTTGCAATTATGAATAGTATAGTGATGATAAAGGCAGATGTGATTTCTTTGTCATATGTTGATGTAGAGTGTTTCAGATACATACTCAGGGATGGTATAGCTGCAATCAATAAGTTTTCTATATTTTTGGTGTTTTAAGGAACCTCACAGTGATTTACATAGCAGCTTCACCAAGTTTACATTCTCACCAACAGTTTGGAGAGAAGATAAAGAGTAGAAATAAGGGTCAGCGGCAGACAGTGGAATAGAAGGATAAACATGAATAAAGTATAACTACATGTATTCATGACAATGCCATGAAAAACTCCCTTTTCAAATGTGTTAATATTTTAAAGTTAAAATTAAAGAATAGTATTTTAAGAAGTATTTCCTACATTTTATCTTTGTTCTGGAAACTGACTATTTAACGAGAATGATTTTGATAATTTTTGTTGTTATGGCATATGCATTTACATTATTTCACTTTCCCTAAATTATTCATATGCTTGTAAATCCCTACCCTATTTAAGAAATGTCTAGAGAAATGTAAATCTGTAAAAATAGACTTGGAAACAACCTCCTTTAAATGAAAATAAAATGCACTTAAATCTATGGATCATAAATTTGTTTCTCCTTCCCAGACACTGAGGTAGTAGCTATAGCTACAGATTCCCCTCCTTTTTCCTGGGAAGGAACTCTCATCAATAATGATATAACTTTAGGTAGACAAGGTTAATATATTTATTTTCTATGATTCACAATTCAACAGTTGAGAATTCTAATGATTTAGATTACTGTCTCTCTTCCAATTACAATCTTTATCTTTTGTTTTATGACTCACATTCAGATGACTGCTAGTGGTTGTGGTGTCGATGTTTTGTGTGTGTGTGTGTGTGTGTGTGTGTGTGTGTGCATGTCTGTCTATAGTTAAGCTACATGATCAGACAATATGAAAAATGTAAGCATGCTTTGTATGTAACCTTCGCATACATTTGTGTATGTACTATGTGGACATATATATGTGGGGATGAACATGTACAGACAGAGAAGGACATCTTATACTCTATTCCATCATTATTTACCTTATTCAATTGATACAGGATCTCCATGTTAAACACACAGCTTGTCAATACAACTACTGATGCTGTCCAGCTTCTACTGGGGAATATACTGTCTCTGATATACTCTTATCTTCCAAGGCTGGAAGGGAAACATTCAGGATGCTCACCTGGCATTTACATGAATTCTGAAAATCTGAATTCAGTTGTCTTAATTTCATGACAGACAATTTAACCACTACGCAATGCTGCAGCTCCTCCTCCTGTCTTTGCTGTTGATAATTTCTCAAATATGCCAGTGGTGTACATTTTCTGTCTACTTACAGATGTACCTCACTGCTTTAACTATACTTTCAAAGTTGTTATTATTATTGCATTTGTTATGGTTATTATTGAATTATTGATTTAGTTTTCATGTATGAATGAGGACAAAGACTTGCATTGCCTCTAATCACTGTACATTCACCATAGTACATGAGTATCAACATACTTACTCATACATATATACACACACATCATACACATATCCAGCACCACAATGATATCAAAAGAAAATCACCTGTGAGATGGCTTCCTCGGTATAGTGCTTCTTGTACATGCGTCATAATCTGATTTCATGTTCCTTGAACATGTATAAAAGCTAGATGTTCAAGCAAGCATTTATAACTCTGGTGCTATAATGGAGGGACAGGTAGTTTCTGTGGACCTTTTGGTCATCTAGTTTAGCCAAAATGGTGGCTTCAGGTTGAATGAGGAATTAATGTGAACAGCAATCAAAGAAGACATCTCATGCTAGTCTCTGGTCTCTAAATGTGCATGTATACTTGGGTGTACACATACACATGTGTACACACAAGCATGAACACACAAAATAATAATAGTCAGTCATGCCCCAACATAACAGTAAAAAAAAAAGAAGAAACACAGTATCTGTATCATTCTCACTTTTAAATACATTCTAAAAGGAAAGAGAATGCATCAAATATATGCTGGTTTAGAAAAATCAGTTTAGTTACATGTTTCTATGTAATGTTACATAGAATATCAATGTCAAAAGGCTTATGCATAAAATATTCATGCAGAACTTCGTAACCTCATTTTCCTTCCTCTTTATTTTTAAGAAGAAAGCTATTCTTGCAGGCAAGAAAAATGTTAAATAGAAATAGTATCAGAAAAGAAAAGATAGTATTATGAAAGTAAATTCCTAATATATCCTAGATTGCAATTACAATTGTATATTTTTCAGGGCTAACACAATGCCATACAGTCATGGTTTAGGATATTTAAACACATTTTTTTTCTTTTTAGTTTTTACTAAAGTGATAGTGAGTGATTTAGAATTGAACATGTCCCATTCCAAGTAGACTGATGTTTCTTATTTATCTGGCCTACAGTTCTAAGAGCAATTAGACACTGCTTTAGGTGGTGTGATGACATATTTTTTGAAATATCTCTTACATTCTAAAAGGCTAAAAGGTTTTCTGGTCCCACAGCTGAATTAACCATACCCCTTGAGGTCACTTAAGATTTGGTCTGTTCTCTTACTATGTATTCAGCCTGTTTGTTTAACCTACATTTAGAACAACCATGGAACAAGAAATCTTACTTGCCTTGAACTTCTCATGTATTTAAATTTTACAGTCTATGTTATTGCACAACTTTAATCATATGTATTCTTCTGTACCTGTGGCTCAGAGCAATATGTGTGTAAGAGTGTATGCTATGGTAATCAATTGTTAAAAATAGCCAGTGGGTTGAAAGATATTTCATACAACAAATACCTGCTATAAATGTTGAAATCAGCATGGGGCTATAATTTAATAATGAATGTTTGTTGTACTGCTTGCTTTCTTGGTCAGTTGAGATCAGTCAGAGTCAGTAACTTAATACCTTTAAAATTCTGTTAAAGATTTCTGTGCAGTGCCTCATCCCTTCCAGATGTGATGCTTGCTGTACTTTTCAATAAATACAGAGCCAAAACTATGTGATAGAGAGAGACACAGGCAGTAGGGACAAATACAAAATACAAAAGACACAAAATAAAGATAAGCTAAAAACCACAAACTACAGATTGGAAGCACCAGGAGAGAAATGGAGAATTTACGCTTGTTCTCGGTCTTGGTCAAATTAGCTCAAGGGGAGATGTTGAGCTTTCCTTCTGTAATGTGACATATATTGGTGCATTCGAAATTGTCTTTAACATGTTTGATCAATGGAGTATTGTAGTAAATATGAGACAATATATAGGTATGTTTTGGATACAAAAATATGAAACAAATATGTTCCCTAGTTAAAACAATAAAATAACTTCGTGTATTTCTGATATAGAAAAATTAAGTCCTTCATAATGGTCCACCTATTTTTTACCATAATAATGACAGACACTTAATGAACCGAGTCCTCTGCCTTCATTTACAAAAGAAAATAAAGCCAAACCCAAGAACAACAGTGTTTACAACCTTAAACCCAAATGTACCTGTGAGCTTTCTTTTCAACTCCATCAGCATGCACTCTTTGTATGTTTGTTGATTTTTCACACAAGGTCTCACTATGTAGACCAGGTTAGCTACAAACTCATGGAGATCTACCTAGTTCTTTCTGAATACTAGGATTAAAGCTGTATCTCACCAAGTGAAGCTTAACATGCATTCACATTTCTTAAATATCCATTAATAACTACACAATTTATTGAGGAAGAAATGGTTTGTTAATATTTTTCTTTTTTACTAGATTTTGAGAATTTTATACAATGTATTTGGATCACATTTGTCTAACTCCCATAACTCCTTCTAGATCTAATCCCCTTCTTTGCTCAATTTTGTGTCCTCTTTACGAAACAATCATTGAGTCTAACATGTGCAACCTATACATTCTTGGATATGTGGCTATCCATTGAAGATTATGGATGTACTAGGACTATACTTTCCCAGCATTTACCAACTGACAATAGTTCCTCAGCTATTGGTAGGATTCTTGTCAACAACTCTCTCCATGATGAAACTTTGGCCTGAGTTTGTAAAGGACTTTTGTGTACTGTCACAATTACTGTGATTTCTTACATGAAACTACCCTGTTGTGTCCAGAAGACTGTTTCATAATAGGTATTCATGACCTTTGGCTCTTACAATCTTTCTTCCCTTCATTGTAATTGACCCCTGAACTGTGGAGGATTGAGTATGCTACAATGTCTCATTCAGCACTTAGCATTTTAAATCTCTCATTCTTAACACCTTGATGAGCTGTGTTTTTTATGCTAATCACCATCTATTGCAACAAGAAAATTTTATGGTAAAGGTTGAGAAATGTACTAATTTATGATTGTAACAACAGATTATTAAGAGTAAGTTTAATACTTTGTCTATCTTGTAGAATAATAGTTGTAGGTTGTCCACAAGGGTCTCTGACCCACCTATCTACACTGTCTTAGCCCTAATAACAGTGTCAGATGTGGGTTTCATCTGGTGAAGCAAGTCACAAATGCAATCAAACAAATGGGTTGGTTACCTCTGTGACATTGTGTGACTATTGCATTAATAGTCATGTCACACAGACCAGTCATGAATGTACATGGTAGAGTTCAGAACTAGATTATAGTAGTCATGGCAGACAGACCAATCATTAGTGTAGATAGCAAAGGTCACAGCTGGATGAGAGTGATGATTATATTTCTCTTCTAGTACATGCATAACACCTCCCAGCAGTATAAAATCTAACAAATAAGAATGAAGCTTTCATGTCCTTACCCCCTTGTTTTTTCTTTTTATGGTTCATGAGACTAATACATGGTTTCTTCAGTGATAGAGGAAGACCCTGATTCTTCCTCTTTTAGCATCCATTAGATCTTCTTATAGAGATAGGAGTTAGTGATATTTTATACATCTATTTTGTGTATCAAGTAATTTTGTAGTTGGTCTTGTTTAGGTCAATGTATTGTTAAGATTTCAGGGTGCTACTCCTTGTCACAAACATCTTGCTCCCCTAGCTCTTGCAACCTTTCTCACAGTTCCTGGCATGTGAAACCTGCCTTCAAGCTGTTAGTCAGGGCTATCCGGGAGACTTCCAAAACAATATATGCTACTGTCATTTGTTGTCTCCCAGAGCTTGTAGTTAAGATTCTATTGTTGAATAAACCACACACTTTTAACATAGAAACTGATCTGTAACTGATATGGAAGCTTTTCCCTTGAGGATTAGATCATACAGGACTGGAAGGTACTATGCAGGATGCCAAGAAAGAGACAAAAGTGTCATACTTAGCTATTTTCAAGGATGTAAAAACTTAGATATTGAGAGTAGCCTAGACCTAAGAACTATCTAATTAGATTTACAGCCTTCCCAATCGTAGGGAATTTATACAGAATACTGTCAGCCTAGCTATTACTTTTCTAAACCAGCATAATTTCTGACTGTGTTGGAAATAACTAGCCTTATAGTCATAGAGAAATGTAGCTAATACCCTTATTTAAAAAAATACAAAACTGATCAAAAATGCAAAAAAAAGCTGATTTGGGGGTGCCAGTACCCAGCTAATCCATCAACAATACAACCTGTACATCTAAGGCTTAGAAAAACTATGGAAGAACAATATCATTTTCCTAAAAACATCTAGTTGACAATTAAGAAAATGGGCAATATCCTGTGATATTTAAGACTCTATAGGACCTCAGTTGTCAACAAACCCAATAACAGTAACCAATTTCTTGCACTGGGCTTTTTCTTTGTTAGCCGCAGTGTCTAGTTGCAGCATTTATGTACTGTTATTAATTAAATGTACCTTATATGTGTGTATTTAAATATTCTCAGAAAATAGATTCCTTATGACTTTAAGAAATGTTGTAGTATTGGTCATCGTTCATCATCTCCCTCCTCTTCTCTGCCTTTGAATTGCACGTATTTGTTCCACTATGTCTCCATTCCATGCCATTGTCCTTTCTTTCTTCCCTTGAAAGCCCATCCATCAATGTCAGTAACTAATATCCTAATCTCTATGTCTATTCCAAACAGAGTCCACATATCTGAGGATTCAAAGCTAACATCCACAAACGAGAAACCACAGCTGCCCTCTAGCTTTCTGGGCCTGGTTACCAACTCCATCCATTTACCTGTAAATTCCATAGTTTAATGTTTTGGATTGCTTAACAATTCACTGTGTAAATACACCACACTTTCATTATCCATTCATTAGTTCATGGACATCTAAACTGCTACTATTTTTGGTTATGGTAAATAGAAAAGAAATGAACATGGATGAGTAGGTATCTCTGAAGTACGATGTAGAGTCCTTTAAGTATGTGCCCCGGAGTAGTATTTCTAGATCTTGTGGTTGATCAGTTTTTAACTCCAGACTGATTTACGTAATGGTGTTTCCATTTACACTTCTACCAGCAATAAAGAGTGTTCCTTTCCTTCATATCAGCACTATCATTTGTTGTCATTGTGTGGTCTTTTTGTATTGTTTGTTTATTTTTTTCCGGCTTAGTTTTGTTTTGGTTTTGACTTCTTTTGTCTTTGCTGTTGTTGTTTTATCTTAGTCATTCTGATTGGGGTGAGATAAAACTATAGAATATTTTCATTTCAATTGTCCTGATGGCTAACGGTATGAAACATTAAATAAACTCTAGGTTGTGTGTATTTTGTCTTTTCAGAGTAATATGTTTAATTTGATGTTCCAGTTTTAAATTGGTCTGTATAGTTGCTTGTTTATGTACATTATACACAGGTGAGGGTTGTGCTATGTATCCTGGTGCATGTGTGAATGTTGAAAACAACATTCTGAGGTGAGTTTGCTACTTGTACTTTCACATGAGATTCAGGAATGGAACTTAGATCACTGGGTTTCTACAGCAATGAACATTACTTGACTACCTACCTTACTGGTCCTGTTCATTTTCTAATGAATTAGATAACAGTAAGGACAATTCTCAGGAATAGCAAGGTGGCTCAGCCGGTAAAATCACCTGCTGCCAAATCTGATAGCCCTGCAATTGTCCTTTGACCTGCAACCATGCACTATAGCATGTACAACATACCCATGCATGTGTATATTTATACACGTGAAAGTAAAATAAGTTGTAATAAAATTTAAGAAAACAATTTGTGATCCAAAATTATTTCCAGTTATGTAACTTTAGGCAGCAGTTATTCTGCAATGTAGTGTTTTATCCAATATTGTGAGAATATAGTACAATAAAAACAATAAAATGGAAATAAGTATTTTATTTGTCAAACACAATATCAGTTAAGTTTGATTTGCCAGTTAGAAGATATACAAATACCAAGTACTTTTTAAATTTTGAAATCTAAAGTTTACCGTTATGACATGTTCTCTGCCTTTTCAGCCAGTTTTATGAAGATAGTAGAAACAGGGAGCTGTTTTAGGTCATGTGAGAATGACACAGAGGGTTTGGCTTTGTACGTGAAGATGCTTTTCACTAGGGAAGTCACAAAACTTCAAAAGATAGAACTGACTTCCCTGAGATATCCTCTTCCATATGACTTCCATATGAGTGGCATGGCACCCTTCCACTAATACATAAATTGAAATTTCAAGGACAATAATTCTTTAAAGAAAGCACATTACTGGAATGCCCTGTATCAACATCAACCATGGGTAATAAAGGCAGTCATAAAGAAAACACAATGTTTAAAGTACATCACAAGTCAATAGAGTTGCAGTTAACTTGGAGGTGGATGGAGGGGCAATCCCCTGCATAGGAAGCAGAATGACTTTCTTCTCCTGGTTAGGGGTTGGGAGGGCAGAGCCAGGATACTGAATCACTTGATTAGATTTTTCCTTTCATTCATGTTTTAACAGGAAATTATTTCAAATGGGTTTTTAAATTAAAAGAAATATTTCTGAACCTCTGATATCAAGAATAAGCCAGATAAAAAGTAACACAATTATTTCCTGTGAAGAGAACTGTAGAACTCAGTGTCTATCAATTAGTTTTTCGTCTGTTCAATATTGAATGATATAACTTTTCTCTTCTAAGATTATGCAGCAACTCATTTCCAAAGGCCATTTAAGAATAAGATTTGATTTTTTGGGAGGAAGAACAGAAATGTCAATAATATGCTATGATCTTAAATGACAGACTAAAGCCCAGAAAGAACATGAAGTGAATTTTTCAATGTTTTTTTCCAGTACTGAATTCTCATTGCAAAAGAGGAAGGAAGAACAGGAGAGAAAGGCAGTGCATGGTGGTTAGAAAAGGGGGAATGGGGAGAGGAGTGGAGAGTAAAAGAAGGGGACAGAGTGGCGAGAAGGAGGGAGGGATGAAAGAAGAAGGGATGTGGAAGAATAAGAAAGAGACAGAAGAAAAGAGGGAGTGAGGGTGTGAGGGGAGTGTGGGGTGCAGGACCATGAAAAGACCCCCTGGGGCAGCAGACACATGGGAACAACAACTCCACAGGAGTCCTCATGACCCAGTGATTTCTCCAAAGCCCCTCCTCTGAACCCTGCTGCACAGGATTTCACTGTTTCAACATATGAAAATTTAGGGCATATTTTCAATCTAGCTATACATTTACCTTATATTTAAATACTAAATAATTCAAGAAAATTATATTTAAACACACACCGTAAGGTAAGCCCAATAAATACTAGGCATTTAATTTTTGAGAAGGTTTTTCTGATATTAGGGGTAATTACAAGTCCCCCCAATGGAAGTTATTAAGGAAGATACTGCATGCCATAATCATATATACTCTAAGATCAGTTTGATTGTGAGCCACTTTGCAGTGTTCATTTGGTGTGACTGAGATACTTGAATGGCATTCACGATTCTCTGCTGTAAATTAGCTTTGGGGTTAAACTAGTGAAACAATTATTAAAATATGCAAAATACTATGCATTTTTCGAGGTATCTCTCCTCATGTCTGACTGTGACATAAGTTCATGTGGAATTAGATTTCAGTATGTGTTTGTACATGTCTCCTGATTCCTTTTTTCAAAAACATTATTCATTTGTGCATTTGCAAGCAAACATATGTGAGTGTGCATGTATATTGTTAGAAACAAAGGAAAATCTTGATTTTATACAAAAGAACATATGGAGAAATGAAAGTAGTTTAGGAAGGTATTTCCTTTTGTAAAAGGATATGCAAAAGGCCAGTAAAACAAATAAACAAACAAGCAAACAAAACAATGTGAAACAAAATATCTACAAAATTAACTTTGTTTTTTGCTGGCCAACTACTGCTGGGTATGGGTCTACTCTGAAGCGTGATTTGTTTGCCCAATAAGACTGCACTGGAGAAAGGATATTGTTCCTTTACAAGGTGCCAATTTAAAAGGGCTTCTTGATTAAGGATAGAAACCCATGTCTACTTTCCTAACTCATCACTGAAAGATTCTCTGACTTGAGCCTGTGCCAGCCTAGTGCATGCTGTCATAGTCTCTGTGAGTTACATATGTATTTGTTCTTCTGTGTCATCCATTTGGATGACATACTCAGGAAATAAAATTTTTCTGAACTTTTTCTCCATAGATCCCTAAGCTCTGAGGGGGAGGGGCTTGATGAACATAACACATTCAGGACTGAGTGCTCCCTGAACTCAGGCAGGGAGCCTCTTCACTCGCTGCACACTGTCTTATTGTAGAGATCTTCTCTGATGATGTCTGAGCCAGGCACTGAGTTAGGGGTATAGTAGAATTTTGTTTTCATTTTCTTGTTATGTCCTGTAGCCTAACAATAGTATGAATTCAAAATTGTTATTATTTTACTTGACATATATTCTTTTTACTTGATGCTGACATTTGTCTAAATACATGATGTACTTTAAACATATCTGCCTTAGACTCTTGTTTCTCTTCCTTTCCTCTCACATTCATTTTTTTTATTCCAAAAAATTTTTCCATTTCAGGTTCATGCATACAGGATCTTAAATATGTATATAAAATTCAGCCTCTATGTTTACGAGAAAGCTAGTGACCTTGATTTTCTAAGACTTGCCCAATGTGCTTATAATAATCATCTATGGAGAATTCTGGTTTGCCAAAAGTTGGGTGGGTAAAGGTAGCAAGAAGAAGGTACAGTTTCCACAAGCCCCTAGTCTAGAGTCTCTTCTGTATCTTAACTAGTATGTTGTTATTGATTTTATAGAACTAACACACATGGAAATGTATACAAATAAGCATAATGAAATCAACAAGAGGCATAGGAGTTACTCTATGAAGTTCTATGCTCTCATTCAGCAAAATGGTATTTTCCACAGAGAGGAGCTCACTGAAAAGTGTGTAGAACAAGTGTATATTACTTTTCTACTAGAATTGCATGTAAACATACAATTTCATAAAAATATACATTAAGCAACAGATTGTTAAAACTTTAGTAAAGGTAGAATATGAAAAACTATAATGTTACTGAAAGTGCAAAAAATACGATTCAGTTATCATTAATATTTTAAAATATTATCTTTTTTTCTCCAGAACTTTATACATATATGCTGAGGGTAACATATAAAACGGCAGCACCCAAACTGGCTTGTTCTTAAGCAGCCGCCATGTTCCCGACTAGATAAGGCCTGAGGCCAAGAGCAGTGGCATGCTCCCATCACTGCTTGGCTCACACCGCAGCTCAGGCCGGCCAGAAGCACCGGCCCTGGCACCCACAAGACACCATCGTGGTGGCTAGATCAGACAGTCCACCAGGCTGTTCACAATGCTTGGCTGAGCCCAGATAATTCCTACCATCCCATGGTATCTGGTAGAATGAAGACTCTTAATACTTAATGTCTACCCAATTGGTACACATATTTATTTGGTAATGCTCAAATGACAAGATGCCCATACCATTAGAATTGTTTCCCAGTACCTAACTTTAGATAAAATTTGTTATCCAGGACTGATCTTGATGCATCCGTAGTTCTCCGTGACTGCTACATCTCTCCTCTCTCTCCACCTAGCTACTCCTCTTTCTTCTCCTCTTCCTCTCAAATTAGCTACTCCCAAATTACCAAGCTTTATTGTAAAATGTAGTGTGTGTGTGTGAAATATTCCACTACACATCTATGCAATTTTTGAAAAATTGTGACACTGTATATATAGTCACTAACCTTATACATAATAATCACTAGCATTGGGAGAATTCTGTTCTCAATAATATCAAGTTATTAGCATTAATTCCAATGTGAAGTTAATGAAATACATGATAAATTCAAAATGGAATATTTAGAATGTAATTAAATGTGAGAGTAGTTAATTCTCCCCAGCATCACTGAAAATATTGAAAAGTTTTCAGATGGTGTGTGTGTGTGGAGAGAGAGAGAGAGAGAGAGAGAGAGAGAGAGAGAGAGAGAGAGGAGAGAGAGAGAGAGTAAAGATTTCTAGATGAAAGAGGTTCAATGTGGTATGTTCCATAGTGTAAGAAGACATGGTTAAAGGTTTGAGAGATGGACCAGCAATTAAGTATGCTTGCTAATTTTCCAGAGAACCCAAGTTCATCTCTCAGCAACCACTTGTAGTTGTACTTCCAGCTGTTCAGACATCTGCCTCTGCCCTCTCTGGAAACCTGCACTCATGTGCTCACTCACACATAAATAGAAACAGCAGTAAATTTAAAGAAGAAAAAAATATGCTTGAAAATTACAAACATTTGTTTTGAATTGTTTCGAATATTTGAATAGTTATTTATTCCTAAGATCATTTGGAGTGGTGTACTTCCCTTGGAAGATCAAGTATATCTTTGCACATGTATATATCACGCATATATTCATGTATACATATTCATCATCCTAAAAGGTATTCTGGAAAAGCAGTAAGGACTCTTAACTGCTGAGCACTGTGCTACCTTTCTAGCTCTAAGAAAGTTCAAATTTTGACCTTTCTGATTGCTCTGTAAATAATTGGAATGTCTTTGTTTTCCATTTTTTTCACATCTCCATATAAGCATATCTGGTCTAAAGTAGAATTCAAATAATCCTCATATTTTTTAAATGCTATCTTGGTATTCATAGTGTTAGTTAATGGATTTACTGGATTGTATTTGAAATGAGTGACTGCTCATTTCTCACACTGGAGAGAAGCCACAGCCAGCTCTTGGTATAGTGATTGTTGAACTTTTAAAAGATAAAATCACCTGAGATTAGAACATGTCTTTGACATTTTGTTTTCAGTCAGAGGGAAGGTCATAGCTAAAAGGTCACCAAAAAGAATTCATTCAGCAAATAAACAATGCTATTATTTTGCAAGAAAGTGACAAATTGCTCTCCATAACCCATTGAACATAAAGGGGTATTACAAACATCATTTTAAACTCATCTGTAGCCTTCCATTTCTAGGTTTTGAAATGTAAAAAGAAAATCAGATCATGCTCATCTTCCAGTGGTTAAGGTGTGATACTTATTTTCTTCTTAGCATTTTCCACTTTGAATTTGGCATTCAAGTATCAGACTTGCTTAGCATTTTCTAGGTAGTAATTGTGTGGTACAATTTTGTATTCATTTTATTTATTTGAATTGCCTCAGATTAGAATGTTCTCTCTTTCCTGTGAAGATTCTTACCTATCATATACTTAGCTTTTTACAAAAAAAATGTAAATTTACTGTTAAATAGTGTGACAATTGAGTACTTACTTATAATTAAACATCAAAAACTCGGTCTTATTGAATAGTGTAAAACAGTAGTTCTTTGTTGTTTTATGTACTCTATATTAAACATACCTTGGAATAGATGCATTAAATTTATGTAAAAAATTCCATATTAAAACCTATAGCTAATTTTAAAATTTTGAGGGCAAATGTGGTAATATCCTATTCTTAAAATATTTATACTTGGGAGTTGAGGGTAAGATGATTAGGAGTTCAAGGACAGTCTGTATTTCATAAGGGACTTGTTTAAAATTAAAGGCCATGAAATATTCTTTAAATGTCATAATCTATTTCAAATGCTCACTTCAGATTGATTTCTTGCTAGCATATATTTTGAGGTGAAACATTTTAAATCTTATGTCCCATTCTTTAAGAAAAACAATACAAAAATTCCTGACTTATATATTTATTTTCTTTTCAGATGAGCTAACAAATTCTTCAGAAACAAGACTGTCACTAGAGGAACTGTTGGGGAAAGGATTTGGACTTCATAATCCAGAAGCTCGGTGGATCAATGGTAGGTGTAGAACTTTTCATGTATCTTGTTTATTTTTGGAGTTATTTTTAACTAGCATAGAAAGAAATGATGCTTGAAGTGAATGTGCTGATGTTTCTCATCCTAGAGAGAATCAGTTTCTCAACAATATGTCAATATAGCTATAGCTATTTTCTATAAATAAAACTGACTGTGGTGTATCTGCTATTCTTTGCTTGATCTTTTGTTTTTCTTTCAGCACCAGAAATAAAACAACTTCAGCTTTCCTTTAATCAATGTTTGACATTTAATCTAAAGATTGAACAAAACTATTATGTGTTGTAACTTGAGCGTTTGTTTGTTTTAATGGAGGCTAATAAGAGGAGTTACTAGCTAAACTAACCAGGAAAAATGTGTTTGTAAGAATAATTACAAATCTCATTATTTTCCTTAAATTTTTGAGTATATAACTTGTTTGAGAGTGTGCTAATCATGTCAGGTAGAAAGCAGCTAATTGTTGATATCCAATTTTGATAATTATTAATATTCTTTAGATTTAATACTTTGTTTATTTACACTAGAAGATAAATGGTATAATAAACCAAAAGTTTTGCCTTTGATGAGATAAAGTCAATCATATTTATGCTCCATTTCCTCTCCAATTTTTAAAAATAACCCTTCAGAATGACTATTTTACCCATGTAGAAATATGTTAACTGAGATGTATAGACTTTTTGTCTCATTAGTTTTGATGTATGATGTTTTAATTCACATGATTTTTATAATAAAGTCTTTTTCCCTGTTTATTTCATGACAAGAAATCTCTGTGTAGCTCTGGCTGTTCTGAAAGTCAATCAGTACACCAGGCTGGCCTAGAATTCAGATATCAACCCTCCTCTGTCTCTTAAGTGCTAGCATTAAAGGCATATGCCACCACTACCCAGCCAAACAAAGTCTTAATAATAAGAAATTGACCTTTAGTTTCTGGAGCTATTAAAAGAATATTCCTTTACTCATGAGGGCAAAGGAAAAATCAAACTTATTTACTTGACTTCAAAATAATTTTTAGAAATAAACCCAAACATGGATGTATCTTTCAATGAATGCTATTTTTTTTTTACTATTTTTTATTTTTACTTTTATTTTTATTTTATTTACATCAATACACTGTAGCTGTCAAACACACTAGAAGAGGTGATATCAGATCCCATTACAGATGGTTGTGAGCCACCAAATGGTTGCTTGGAATTGAACTCAGGACCTCTGGAAGAGCAATCAGTGCTCTTAACCACCCAACCATCTCTCCAGCCCATGAATGCCTTTAATTGACATTTATTGCCACTTTTTCTAAATATATTAGTTAATATTTGTTGAAATACAACTGTGTGACCTGGTGTTTGTATCATAGGTAGAAATCTCTCTACAAAGCAGAGATTTTCTTAATGCATTTTTGTATTTTCCCTTGGAATTTTTCATAAATTTGAGACCAGCTTTCAAAAAAATTTTACCTTTTTTATGATTGCTTAAATTGTATAGTTTTTTCACAAATGAGTATTTTGTTTTTAAAAAGGTTAATAAAAATAATATTATCAAGGACTGTCCTGATGCAAAGCTCTCTCAGTGCTCATTATGCCCAGGATGTAGTTGCAGTTCTGTAAATTGTCCATATAATTGTCAATAAATATTTATCAAGTTAGCTGATAAAAGAGATGATTCCAGAATGCTTTAAACATTAGTGACATTGAAAATTACTGGACTCAAAATTATGACCCCTCCTCTCCTTCATGGTTTTGAGTAACATGTAGACATTTCTGTAGTGGGACGTTAGAATGGAACAAGCAAAGTATAGCTTTCAACCCCCTGAGTCTCAGACCAGCCTGTACTGTTTAAAAACGCATTCTACTCCTGTGTACAATTGACACTATGGTATACTAACACCTAAGGAATGAACTGACATCCCAGCAGAGAACTGCATGTTAGGCTAAAATACACATAATATTGTGGACACAAATTTTGCTTTCATAATTCTCAAAGGTTGAAGATCAAATATTTGATGTTAATTTCTTTTTTGTTTGTTTAGCAATTTCTTTAACCATCTCTGGTGAAATTTACTTTGAGATGGTACATGAGGGTAACAATGCAGGGATACTACAACTATGAAATTCTAATCCATTAGAGACATAGTGTTTATAAAAAGGATTTGATATCAAAGCAATACTTGAAACTGGAATACACAGAATCTAGGCTCTGAAAGCAGGCAGTCTGTGTAAATACCACTGAAGGTGTTTCCTTATTCCCTGTAGTTTGTAGACAATGATTGTTTCCAGAGAAATGGTGTTACTGGAGTTATTATGATCAGAGCGTGGATCCTGACATTTTCCCATAAGCCAGGTTCAGTTACCCAGCCTTAATAATCTGATTAAACAACTACTAACAGTAAAAGGAGAGAATGAGTGAGAAAGAGAGGGTGGGAGTGGGAGAGAGAGAGATTTATGCAATATGGTAACATTGGCAAGGAGAACAAAGGAATCTGGAAATGTGCCCCATCCCAAGCTTGTCTTTAGGCTTATCACATCTGGTTTGGGATTAAATAGACAGCAAGAGGACTATTTACAACTAACAGTACTCGTCAAGCTATGATCTTGCTCATGTTGTGTCATCATTCCTGTTTCCTGCAAGACTGTAAGAACCATGTCCTTTCAGACAGGTTCCTCTTCTGGCTGACACCAAGCTTCAGCCTTTTCCTTCTCCTGCCATGAAATTTATGAGGAAATCCCAATTTCTTTGGGGACCATTGTTTCTATAATCTGATAGTCAAATGGAGAGACACAAGTGAATCTTTAAATTATTCTCATTCCTTTAAACAATAAGTTTTTCTTCATAAACTCCATAAGTTTATGCAATGTATATTGACTGCTGCCATTGGCCATTGTACTCTGTAATGCTCACTGATGTTTGCAGCCCATTTCCCTGACACATTCATTTGTAACTGAGAAATTAGAAAAGATAGATCTGTGCTCTGCTCAAGCTCACTCCTCTTGCTTGCAGTCACTAGATACTTTATTTATATATTTCACATAGAGCCAAAATAATTGAATGAAAACCACCTCCAAAGAAGGGTAACCTTGAACTCCTTATCTGCAATTCTATCAAAAAGTGAAAGATGGGCTTTTTCTTTACTTTTACAGTCTTCTTAACATAAAAATCACCTGAATGGATTCAAGCTCAGCTCATTTTAAAGCTTCATTTAATTCTTGGAGGTTATGCTATGAACACTTAATGCATTATCAGTCAAGAGAAGGATTGTCCCTAGTTGGCCTTGGCATGTATATGTTCATAGTCTATGTTGGCTCTCCAGTGATATATCTGAGGGAGTCACGACAGTCTTAGACAGATGCTGGTTCATGGTGAGCTAAATAATTGACTTGCCCCAAGTTTGCTTTTATCCTTGAAATATTCATATTTATAAATCTTTCTAATTATGCTACATTGAAAACTAACAAACTATCATTTTTAAAAATGTTAATTGCTGCAACATGGTGGTCAATTTGTGCATCAGTGAAGGGTATAATACTCATTGCCTTCTTTGTAAAGAACTACTAGAGATAATGTTACACATACTGTGTGTAACAGTGTGTAACACTGAATTTACCCAGAATTGAGAAATTGTTTCAGACACAGGGACTAAACAAAGCCTGTCTTATCTTATTTTACAATATAATAATTTTATTCTTTAAAAATTTCATACATGTATAGAATGCATTTTGATAAAATTCACCTCTTGTTTTCCCCTAACTATGCCCACATCCACCCAATGTCCTCTCACTCCTCCTTCCTAATTTGTATCTGTTTTATGGTTGTTGCTTAAAACCCAACAAATCCATTACCACTGCCTATATGTTCATAGGTGTGATGTCATCTATTTGAATGTTGACTAATTATCAAGGACCACAACCTTACAGGAAACTGACTCTCCCAGGTTAGCACATATCAGCTATCAGTAGCTCCTCAGCTGCATTTGAGCTTCAGGTTTGGGAATTCCTCCCAGTTCATGGTGAAATGTTGACTGCCTTGATCTTTTGCAGGTAATCATTGCTGCAGAGCATATTTTAATCATTAAGTGTAGAGCTTACCTTCTGGTTTACAGAACTTTTAAACCATTTATAATGACTATTATAATAATCTCTGAGATTCACTTGGTATGTCAATGTACATCTGAAGCCACTAAAAGAGATGTACCATTAATGATGTATTTATTATAGAAAGCAAACAACAGTGTTAATGTAAAAATGGAACAACCATATCAATGAATGTAAGAAATAATCTATTCTGGGCCTAAGTATGAGTGACCATATCCCAGGAAGACAAGTTTAGATTACTCCAGTTCCACCTTTCAACATAGTAAGAGTTTGATTAAGTTTGTGTACTAACAGAAGAAAGTTATTACATTTAAAACACATTGCTAGAGATATTAATGGTGCAGATTACATCAAAATCAGAGATCTCTGATCTAAAGGTCTCAGTTGCTCTCTGATAACATTCTTAGTCTTTAGGTTGGTTGAAATTAGGGTTTTATTAAGTCAGTACATTTCAAAAGACTCTATTTGTTATTTGTAAGGATGTTAATCTGACACATAGGTAGAGAGAAGTGGCTATTAACAGGGCTAAAGATAACCCAAGGTAAAACTAGGGAAATAATAATAAAGTGTGACTAGAGACCTGAGTCTACAACATGACAACCTCTACAAAGTCAATGGTGTTGTCATCATTAAGCAGGCATGCAGAAGTTTCAAAGTGTGTGATGAAGTCTTTTTCAGAAAGTTTACATACAGTAAAATACATATTGCATAGGATAGAAGCTCACACTGTTGTATGCACAGACTTTTGTGGATAATCATCTATTCCTTTTATTTTTTAACCCATTTTATTCAATAAATATAAGTACATAATTGTTGAAACTAATAATAATGATAATGTATCTTTTCTGTGACAATTTCATGAATCTCCAGTCTCCCAATAGTCTATTGTCACACATATTCAAACCCTAGCAAATAACTGCCAAGGTACTTTGTACATTGTCCATCAGTGACATAAACAATTGCATCTCGCAGAGCTCCCCAACACTGCTATGATCTGGGCCATCACCCATACTCATTTTACTATCTGGAATCCCTTCCAATATCTCAAAGTGCATGTTTCACTTTGTAGGAATAGCTAATGTTTATGTCAGCCTCTCTTCTCCTCTTTGTAATCTATGAGGAGCATCCCTGTCTTAGTTAGCTTAATTGTCAACTTGACACAGGTTAAAGTCACCTGAGAAGGCATGGCTCAATTGAGAGGTTTGACTATAGGAAAATGACTTGTGGTTATGTCTGTGGAGGATTGTGTTGAGTGTTAATTTATGTTGGAGTGTCCAAACACAGTGGGTGGCAATATTCTCCAGAGGTGATATTGTACTGAATAAGGAAGCTAACAAAGAACCTATGAACAAGGTATTTATACTTTCTTAGCTGTGCATGTGTTTCCTGGACAGAAGTGATGCTTCATGAAAAATCAGTTTGGTATGCCTTAAGGTTCCTGCCTTGATCTTCTGCCCTGATTTCTCTCTTACCTAGAAGTGTAAGCCAAATAAATCATTTCCTCCCATAAGTTGCTTTTAGTTATGTGTTTATCACATGGAGAAGAAACAAGAATAAGCCTCCCCACTCCCACGCACACAAACAAACAAATTCCCTAGCTCTGTGAACCATGCTGGCATTAAACTCACGGTAAGCTTCCTGTCTTACTCTTCCAACTACTTCATTTGGAGTTACATGCTGAATCATTATGCAGAATTTCTCTGATACAGAAATGTTCAGATATTGGAGGTCTGTAGCCTCACAGACTTTTAAATGGGAGGAACCTGCAACCTTGTCTCTAGAGATGCTCTTGAGATTTCTTTGTATATTTCTTTGTAAATCTCCACAGATTCTTTCCTAGGAATATTCATGTTATTAAAGAGGCATGGAAAAGTCATGGTTATCACTTTTATGAAAAATGAAGGACATTAATCTAAGTAACACCAACATTATTTACTATGATTATAGATCTCAACACTGGGAAAAGCAAGAACATAAATTCATGCTGCTGCTGTTTATACGTGTTGAATGACTTTACCAAGCCTGAAGTTTCATCTGTCATCACAACATGGTAGAGTTAGAAAGCCTTTGGGCACTACTGTCCTCTTTTTAACCTCATGCAGTGATCAGTTGAATTATTTTATCTTTAATCTCTGCTTTTATCTCCTTAAGCACTAAATTAAAACTTTTATAAAATTTTATCTATTTAAGAATTTAACACACATACACAATGTATTATGACCACTCCGATTTACACTTCCGATTCCACCCAACTCTAATTGTTATGACCATCAAATAAGCTGACACTTACCTATCATAGAGGTGAATATATATCTTCATATCTTAGAGATGGCATGTACTTCTATGCAGTATTATTTGTAAAGACAAAAAATAGTACATAGATCTCCATAGAAACGTAAACGTAGGACTATGTCATTTTACAATTATTCAACTGAATATTACTTAAAAATATTCATTTGAAAAAATATTGACACTAGAAGGATACTTACAGTAAATTATTTAGTAAACGATGTACTATATTCAATTGTGTGCACATTCCTCACAATTTCATTCCATACATGTTCATATCTAGTCATGAAAATACCAGAACAGAATGTGGTAAATATCAAATCCAATCTGACAGCATGATTACGAGTGGCTACTTTCTTTTACTCTTTTGACCATATTTTCCATTTTTCCAATAATTATGGCCAATCAGGCAGTTACGAGAATTCACATGCTAATGTAAGTAGATTCACTAAGTCAAAAAATAACTTTGTTCTTATTGATGAGATTTGTTATTCTTTCAAACCTGTTAGGGATGAGCAGAAAAATAGGGGGCAAGGACTGACAAGATGTCTTAGCAGGGAAAGATCCTTGCCACCAAGGCTGATGAACTGAGTTCTCTCCCCAATACTCACATGATTGAAGGAGAGATCTCACTCCTATAGGTTTTACCCTGTCCTCCACACATGTGCCATGACATGCACACACACACACACACACACACACACACACACACACACACACAGATATTTAGATGTAATAAATTTGTTAAAAGAGAGACAGAAGGTGAACTGGTGGTTTGAGAGCACTGGATCCTCACAGAAGCACAAAAGAAGGTATTAAACAATGTTTAAAGTCAGAAGAGATGGTTCAGTAGTTAAGAGTGCCAATTGTTCTTATAGCACCCACATAAGGCAGCAAAAGCAACAGCTTGTCATTCCAACTCCAGTGAGATTGAATACTCACTACTGGCCTCTGATTCATTATGCTTTGACTTCTTTGCTATATCTGGAGAATTATAGAAATGATGACATTCTTGATTGCTGAATCACTGCTTAGAAAGTTGAAAATCCAATTAGAGATACAATGCATTTTTTTCATGACTTACTTTCCTTCTTAGTGTATGAATTCCAAAATACGTTCCTAATGAATGTGGACAAGTTCTTGATGAAATAAGCAAAGGGCTTGCAACAGTATCTGTGGGTATTGTCTGCCAAGGCTACCTATTTACAAGGTCTATGGCTACTCAGGCTTGTAAATTTCCACAAAAGCTACCTGTTTACAATACCTTATAGCCATCTGTTTCAATGTTTTTCCACTGAGATCCAAGACTTGGTGTGAGTATACATGTATGACAGGCCTATTGTTAATTTTAGGCCTATGGCTGATTTTAGGCCTTCAGTGTGTAAGCAGGGCTGCCCCTGACATCTCCTCCCTTCTCTAAGTATAGAAGGGCTGTGGCAATTCTAAACTTGCAAAGGCGGGGATAGAGGCCTGACCTCCAGTATTTGAAGGGGACCTTGTAATGGCTCCAGTCCCCCTGTCGTTGTCCAGTGAGGCATGAGGGCCATACCCATTCCGATGTCTGTTTCCTGGAGAGGGGATACTTTTGACATCAACCCCTATGCAGTCAGGCTTGACTCTCAGGGAACCCAGAGAGATATTTTTATCTTTTATTTATATTCCCTTGCAGTGCTTAGCCTCGCAGCCTAAGCAAGAATTCAGATCGCCTGTCACAGGGGGTTCTGGGTGGGCCCTCTCTGCTTGGTCTAGGGGCAGAAGTCCCCCCCTTTTAGGTTGGGTGGAGATGGGTTTTGGGAACACCCTGTATAAAGTAACAACCTCATCTTGAGTCTTGTGGTCCTCCATAGCTAACTTATGATAATGTATCTGAGTAGGTTTTGTTACCAAATTATTTATCTGTTGTATCACAGAGTTAGTCCGCCTATTTGAGGGCCAGGGACCAGAAGAAAAAAGCAAAAAGAACCCAAATAATGGTCCCAAGATGGGAGGAAATAGGGTTGACAACCTAGGAGAGGCGGAAAACCAATTCTTGTACCAGCATTCATCTGTCTCTTTCTCTCTCTGATTTTTCTTAGGGCCTTCACTACCTATTTCACTACCTGCTCTCTTTAACCCTCCTTGTCTTGTCTATGTAAAGGCAACCTATTAAAACTTGGCATTTTAAAGTAAAAAAAAACAAAAAACCAAACAGTATCTGTGGGGCATAGTCAAGACTATTTAGCACATTTACACCTCTGAAAACACCAGAAGTACTTTTTTGCTTTATTATTTGTTAAATTCTAGCTTAAACTGCTTGAAACTACAAATATAACCATCTAAAAAATTCTCACACCTAAGAAAACTTCCACATTAGCTGTAGATAGTCAAACTTTTGTTTGAAATTCAAATCTAAATAATTTTCATAAAGTGTATATTTAAAGAATCCAGTCTATCTTAAAATAACAATATTTATACTTAACACCCAGAGAGACTAAGAAAGAATTTACTCATAAACAAAAGTGTTCATAATTCAGAGGAAAAGAATAGCATCCACGAGGAAAATACATCTTTGATTTAGAGGTGAAGTGATAGAAGAATTTAAAGGGAACTGGAAATATAAACTTGGCTTCGAGAGAACTACATGTTCTGTTCCTTGTGTTTGTTGAACTAGAACATTGTACTTTGATATTTAAAGAAATAAATGCGAGCTTGCTTAAACAAGATGGCATGGGAATGTTTATATAGAGAATTTATTGATTTGTAGCTTTTGCATGATTTAAAATCTGTTGCCATAGAAAGGCATGCAGGGAAGTAAATCACATCCATGAAGTCTTGTGCGGTCTTGCACAAGCACATAAGTATGCCTGGTCTTCACTTTGTTGGCACAATCACTGGCTTTCCCATTAAAATCATATAATTGTAGATGAGTTGATCCTAATATCTTCATTTCTGTATATTCACTAATATATTCATCTCAGTTCTTATCTGCCTGTTCTTTTTTACTTATTCAGCACATATCTATGGTGCACAGCCAAGACATTTTCTGTATTCAAGTTTATAAACATTCACCCTTCACTCAATGAGACTGTGAATATAAAGATTCTTTTCAAATTGTGTACCATATCTTTTCATATGTCTTGAGCTTTATAAAATGAAATTACAAATCAGAAAGGTGAGTAAGGTGGGAAGCAAAAACACGTGAAGAATTGCAGTAAGTATTCAGTTCAAGTTGTGATGAGGTTTGATGAGCTTTATATTCCCCATAATTCAAAATTTGCTTTATTGTGCTCACTACACTCTCTCTCCACTATAATTGTGGGACCCTGGGCATATTTCCTCTTATTCTCTCTGAATGATTTCCATTTGCTAATGTCTTCAAATACCTGGTAATGATCATAAATGTATCCATGTATCAGTGAGGTGATCAATAGAAATAGAATATAATGAGGATTCTTAAAGTCTGTAGAAATGTCATGAACATCGTCACTGAAGAGATGGCTCAGCAGTTAAGTTGCTCTTGAAAAGAAACTTAGTTCAGTTCCCAGCTTTCACGTTGGGTGGCTCATAACCACTTGTAAATCCAGTTCCTGGGAAAACAATGCTCTTTTCTAGTCTCCATAGGAACCTGTATTCATGTGAACCTTCCCATATACAGACACTCATAATGAAAAATAGAAAAGATAAGAAGCTCTTGATTCAAAGCAAGTAGACTGAAGTGATAAAGGTAATGATATTTTTACAAGTAGATCTTAGAACTCGAAGGATTCATCAGAGAACTAGTGAATAGTTAGCACAGTCTTTGGAGAAGAGATGAGGTTTAGAATGGATATATAGGGCAGATGGGCTCAGAGCATGAAAGAGAGCATTTTGGGGGAAGAGCAAAGATGTATGAAGACCTCCATGGTAATTAGACCAATGTGTATGGCTGTGTATGAGAAACTTGCTAAGTTTGAGGAATAGAGACAGTGAATATATTTAATTATTTGGATCAGCAGATAGTTACTTTACTGTGAATATTACACACTGATCTTCAGTAGGATGATACTTTGATTAGGTTATAATTTTGGAGCAAACAAGGCTAAATTTTTGCTGATGACTTTTTATTAGCTATATTTTGCCAAATTAGGATGGGAGGTTCTGATGACAAATATTTATCTATATGTTTACAGTATATCAGAATTTACATGTAATTCTGTATTTACAGAGCATTTCCATATATGTGATTTATTTGCAGGGCTTTTTCTGTTTGAAAAGCTGTGCTTGGAAGATAGAGTCTACTTTTAACTTTTACATGAGTAAATCAAGGCCCAAAGAGGACTTTTTACCTCTACAAGTTCCATAGGAAATAACAACCTCTGACTACTGTGCAGTGCTGGAGGGGACATGTGGGACATGACTCTATTGAACAATCATGACATATCCTGACACTAGATATTATCTATGATTTAAAATCCTGCCAGCTTATGGAAAATATAGGTGGGGGAGAGGTAGATAATTAAAAAGATGAGGTTTCTGGAATTTCTAGAATTCTTAGAATGTTTCAATTTGACTGCATTTAGATGATTTTGAGAAAACTAATCAGTTATGTATTTTTAAAAGAAAGCTTTTGAAGTCAGTCATAATTTTAAAATTCTAAATATATAGGGCAGGTTTCCATATTACTCTTCTATTCAATTTACTTTGCATCATGGTTCCTTTTTTCTGTGTATGTATGTACTTATCTCTAAAGTACCGATTGTACTGGATCAGGTCTTTTCATCTATTTTAATGGTCTATCAAGAACTCTGTATAATGTGTAGTCAAATCTTAAAGAGCCCAAGTTTTTATTAGATTTACAAATGCATTGTGAGGTGGCTGTTAGCTAGAAAGATAACTAAAGGCAGTATTTTCACTATTCAGTGGCTAGCCCATGAAGAAGGTCATTTAAAGCCAAGCACTTAGTCATGTAGGATACTCTATCATATTCACAGTGGTTTTCTCTCATATATGATCAAAGAAATGTATACAAGCACAGATATAACACATCCTTTCTCTCTCCTTTCTGCCTAGGTTACCTGTGTCTTGACTGTGAAAAAGAAAAGAGTGTTAAAATTTGCATGCTACTATAAAAATGTAGAAAATGAAGCTGTAATATCTGTCTTCATTGGGTCATTATTATGCTTCTGACAACTGAAGTTATGCTTTGGGGATCTCCCAAATACTCAGGCACCTTGTACTGGAGTTTTAATATGTCATAGACAATGTGTAAAATTCTCTAAGTTTGAGTATAGACACGCTCATTTTATAAACAAAGAACTTTAGTTAAAAGCAAATGAAGAAATTAGTCAAGGCCACAGTACTAGAAGGCTAACAGAATGAGAATTTAAGTTCATGTATTCTTTCTTAATGAGCATAGTGCCTCTGATCAAATAGAAGCTCAAGGACCAGAGTATTAAGAAAAAGGTAAATGTCAAGAAAAGAAAAAATTACCTTGAGATGTAGCGTTAAGTACATGCAGTATAGTGTAGGAAAAAGGGAAGCTTTGATCAACTTACACAACAATCTTGAAATATTATGAATACAGAGCAAACATTTAAAACTGTTGTAGAATGGAAGCTATGTATTTCATCAGAATTCACAGTACCTGTGCTCAGTCCTTGAATGTTTACTTAGGGGACACTCCCTTCCTTCCTTCCTGAAGCTCGTTTTTAGTCTTTGTGTGTACAGTATTTGCTGGGATGATTTGAAATGTCTTTGCAGTTTTTTTTTCAGAATTATCCAAATCTCAGTGAAATAATCCAATAGATTATAAATCAAGCTACAATCTGCAGATATGTTCATTCTAAACTTCATGGTCTCTCTATTCATAGGAAGGTATGGTGGCAATCACCAGCACTCTCTTCTCTCTCTCTCTCTCTCTCTCTCTCTCTCTCTCTCTCTCTCTCTCT